>NC_081352.1:64691955-64773444 GCF_029784015.1 Lycium ferocissimum
TCATCAATAAACAAAGGGTTTTGGTAATGGTGTTTTAGTGATGAACTTAAATGCTAATTGATGATGTGACTACCTTGAGATGAATTGTGAATCGGCTTCTATGCTATGAACTTTGTTGTTGTGTTTGGCCTAGCTACTCGGGAGGAAGTGTAGTCACTATAGATCCTAGTGTGGTAATTCCTAGCTATTCGAGAGGAAGAGTGGCCACTGCGGGTTCGCTACCCGGGTGCGGTTTATGCCTAGCTATTTGGGAGGAAGGATAGCCACCGAGAGTCTAATATTCCGGTGTGGTGCGCAGTTTTTTTTAGGGAACCTTAAAGGTTATCCCTTCGATGTGATTCATTCTTGGGCCTGTGTTGGCATGTGTGATATCTTTATCTCTTTATGAGAGTGTTGCTGATGATAATTTGACAAATTGAAAGGACATAACCGAAAGTTGTAAACTTGATAAAAAGGGTTCTCATTCGTTTTGGTAAGCATATTGAGCCAAGTTAGGTAACTGTTTAACAATGATTTCACATGGTTTCCAGAACTAATTTCTTTACTTATTGTTGTATCTGATTTTTATATGTCATATTGTCCCCGAGGCACTCACTGAGTACGAAGTACTCAGGCATACCATTGTTGTTTTTGATGGTATGTTAGGTAACGAAGAAGAGCAGGTTCGTGGAGACTAAAGCTCTTGGAGAACTTGCTGTTGCTGTTGATTTGGTAAGCTCGCATGCTCATTCGTGGGTCATCCTCTATTATTCGTTCCATTTATTTATATTAGTTTTTTCAGGCTACGTCCAGGTGATTAGACAGTCATTCTTTATTCTTAGAAGCTCCATAGTTTACATTCATTCTGTGGGTAGAGGTGTTACACCTCGGAAAATTTTCTGTTGATGCACAGTGAGTAGGCTAATGAAGAGCACGAAGTATATGATGTTTCGATATGTAAGTAATGACTTTTGATGACCTTAAGTAAGATTTTAAAGGCACCCGATGTTAGACGAGAAAGTTCCCAAGAGAAGGCAATGTATACGATAGGTATCGGACGAGAATTATGAGTAACAAGTTGATGATGACCTAATGATGTTTTGGGGAAGAGTTATAACTCCCCTTAGATTGTTAATGAAGTGATAAACAAGTGTTAAGAAGGTTCCATAAAGATTGGAGATCGAACGAGATGACGGGAACAACTTCGGAGAAGCTGTGAGTTTCGCGGCCACTTCCACGGACCGTGAAACCTCGTACGGGTCGTGGAATGGTCCGTGGAACTGCCAGCAGAGATGGTGGCTGGCTGGTGGTGAACCACGACCAGAACCACGGACAAGATCATGTTCCACCACCGTGGAAGAGTCCGTGGAACTCCCGACGGGCTGAACTCTTCCAAGTTTATAAATGTGATCCCAACTTTATTTATTTCATTCCACACACTTCTTCATCTCTCTGAAAACCTCTAGAACATTCCATACACTTCACCCACAAGAATTCAAGGAAAATTGTGATCAACTTCATCAAACCAACAAGAATCAAGATTGTGAAACTCATTAAAGTCATCTAAACCAAGAAATTCCAAAAGAAGTTGAATTAGGTTTTTGGTGTAAGAAGGGAATCTCCATCAAGACTTATTCTACCATTATCTAAGGTAAGTTTTATGGTATTTTCATGATGTTTGAAGTATTGTAAAGTTGAAACACTTGAATTGTAGAAGAATATGCGAAATGGGTCATAAATGTGGGAATAGTGTCATTATTGGGTAGAAGTTTGGATTGAGTTGTGGATATTGATATGTTGAGATTGTAAATACCTTATGAATGAAATTTAGAACATGGAATGAGCATTATATGTGAAGAAACATGATAGTGAACTATGGTCATGATTATGGAGGAATTGAAGGGGAATTACCAAATGTAGATAATAAAAATAAATGATGATTGTTGTTTATGATATTGTGATAGTTGTTATTAACATTTGGGAGTTGATATGGAATATGGAGGAAGTTGTATAAACAAAGGAAATGCTGCCCAATTTTCTCTAGCTTTAGTAAGTACGTTCTTGTAATCATGTAGCTAATATCGATACGAATTCTCTTGAAGGTAGAACGTGTGCATTAAAGGAGAACGAGTAAGCAATCGAATAGTTAAACGAAAAAGGTATGTAAGGCTAGTCCTTTCTTTCTAAGGCATGACTCTATGGTATGAATCCTCCTATCTTTCTATGACTTCTCTATATATATATATGTATGTATCAGAAATGATGAGTCTACGTTATAAGGAGCTCTCATGAGATGAAGTTAAGAGGTATGTTATAAATATGATGATGAGCCTAAGCATAGAGATCCTAAAACTTATGATACAAAATTTCTACAAAGCTAATGACCTTCATACGATTCTTTGCTATTATTTATTGTTGCTAGACCCATCTTATGATGTTAGTCTCTTTCCCTTCAAGGCATGATTTTCCTCCTTCTCCAGGAATTTCCTAAATACCGAAGAACTAGGAGTCTACTTTCATGAATAGCCATATGAGATAAAGATAAGAGATATATTATGAGTACGATAATGGTGATGATGAGTCTATGACTATAAGGGGCTACATATGCATAAGGTAAAGAAAGGAGGTAAGACACGAGTGTGATAATTGATGATGATGGTGGGATAAGTCTATAGAATCCTAAAGTGGGATATGATGCCCACGAAGTCAATGATTCTAAGTATGGTTCCACTGGTGCTTCTTCATATGTACACTCACCTTAAAATGTTAGTCCCTTCAAGGTGAGATACGATGATTTGATTACTCCATAATGTAATTGGGGGTTCACGACCTTATGTCACCCCGATATAGCGATAGTCGCCTTCAAGTCCTGACGTATGTTTTGGTGATATGTATATATATATATATATATGTCTAATGATGCCAAGTTATGATAAAGCCATGATATGCTTATAAGATAATTAATAATCATAAGTCTATACCTATGAAATGTATGATGATGAGTATGTGATGCTATGATTCCACCGCGCCTAGAAGGCCGGACACGATCACCACTAGTGGGCTGCGTGCGACTACACCGTGCCTAGAGGGCCGGACATGACCACCACTAGTGGGCTGCATATGAGGGTTACCCGGACATGTCACCGCTACGGCAGGCTGCTATGATTCCACCGCGCCTAGAAGGCCGGACACGATCACCACTAGTGGGCTGCGTGCGACTACACCGTGCCTAGAGGGCCGGACATGACCACCACTAGTGGGCTGCATATGAGGGTTACTCGGACGCGGGTTAACGATGATGTATGTATGATATGATGATGTATGTATGATGTGATGATGTATGTATGATATGATGATGTATGTACGATAAGATGATGTATATGCTATGGTAACTCATATGATATGCTACATATGATATATGTATAAAATGTATCCATTCAGAGAGTACGCAAGTTATGTCTTCATCTTATGCCTTATGATTTCCCTGTTATATTCATTTCATTCATGCCTTACATACTCAGTACAATGCTCGTACTGACGTCCGTTTTCTTTGGACACTTTGTTCATGCCCACAGGTAGGCAAGGAGACGGTACGGATCCATAGGAGCTGTTAGCTGATTGAGAGCACTCCACTTTTTCGGAGGTTCCATTAATTATTCTTTTGGGTACATATGTATATATTCATATTTTGGGCACGACGGGGTCCTGTCCCGTCCATATGTCTAGTACTCTAGTAGAGGCTCGTAGATACGTATGTGTGGGCCATATGGTCACACTGGTTCTTATGTATACGTATGTATATATATATATATATATATATATGTATATATATATATATTATTATGATAGCCTAAAGGGCCTATGTTTATAAAGTAAATATGTTTTGAATGAAAGTCGTTTTCTATGATTATGAATGATGAAAAATATTAATGAAGGCAGATGAGTAATAGAACGAGTGGTGCTCGGTGGTTAGCCCCGGGTACCCATCATGGCCCCTAGTTGGGTTGTGACAATAGTGGTATCGTAGCGCTTCCATCCCAGGAAGTGTCTACGAGCCGTGTCTAGTAGAGTCTTGTTTATGCTGTGTTGCGCGCCACGCTAATAAACAAGAGGCTACAGGGCATTTAGGAAAAATGACCATCTTTCTTCTTATGAGATCGTGCGATAGAGCCGTACATAAGCTTTTATCCTCCCTAATAGAGTGTTGTGATTGCAGAAATGCCACCAAAGGGAAAGCTGCCACAGCCCCGGAGAGAAGGCGGTGATTGCGGAAGCCGGAACGGGGGCCATCTACGGATATGGAGGAGAGTGAACCCCAAAACAAGGACCTATCTCGGTTTTCGCAAACCTTGCCCATTTTAGAGGATCAGAGGGAAGCCCCAATTTTAGCTCCCGCAACCCCAGTCCCTTCTCCAGACACCTCGGGCCAAGAGATGAGACAGGCCATTCTTCTATTGACTCAGTTAGTAGCCGCTCAAGCTCAGTAGCAAGATGTGGGCCACGGTAACAGGGGTCGGAGAAAAAGAGTTAATTCTTCAGGGTTTGAAAATGAGTTTAGGGGCGTCCGAGATACCTATTCTCCAAGCACTCGCCGTTCAACAACTAGCGCTCCTCCACGCTTGGACCCGTGTTTGATGGATCTACTAATTCTAGGCCGCCCCAAAGTCTCAGAGTTTCTAATTCTCGGAATAGGGGTGATTCGAGCCAGACGAGGCCATTTGTGCCACGATGTAGTCGGGCAGAAGTTACATTCCGGACCGTGCCGCCGGGTTCGGGGTTTGTTATGCCTGTGCTCGGCCAGGCCATTTTAGGCGCGATTGTCCATCGCTAGTAAAGATAAGGTTCGGACTACGGGAGTGGTAGCTGGCTCTTCATTATCGGTACGGCCTCCAAGGCAAAGGTCATAGGTGTTAGTAGGCGGTGATAGAGATCAAAGAGAAATGCCCAGTCTGAGTGGATCCCAGCGTCATACTTATGCATTAGCTGGGTGACAGGATCGTGAGTATCCCTCTGATATTGACCCAGGTATATTTTTAGTAATCTCTTATGATATGTATGCACCGATTGATTCGGGTCCTATACTATCATATACTGCTACCGATGTGATGATTGTGTTGAGGTGGGAAATCTGAGCCAACCCAACAATTTGAGATGACAATAATTGTTAGTGACCTAGTGATAGCTAGAATCGTGATTTACAAGTAAGTTGATTGGAGGTGTGTGACATATAATAATATGTGTATGAATATATATATATATATATATATTGGAATTCTAGACCGAGTGTGCAGGCACAACTTATGAGACAAGCTCTGTTATTTATATCCTTTAATGGTAAGTGATCTTATGTTGCTGAGTTTCGTATTATGTGTGTCCTGATACATGTCCTATTAAGGCATGGGACGTGTTTTATTAGGCTAGGTGTAGGTTTTGGATTGTTATGTTTACAAGAGAAACCCTGACAAAATTTTCCTTGGAATTTAAAGGAAATGGCGGGAACCGTAGACAGAATTATCGTGAATAGAAGAGAAGGCCAGCGATGAGTGATTGAGGACGGAGTGTATGAGAGCAATATAAATTCTAAAGGACAAAGCGGTACTGAGTTAAGGATAGGATTCCATGTGCAAGGAATAAAGGATTGATTATAAAAAAAAGAGGCAATGAGATAAGTTGAGGGGAAAAGAATGTAAAGGAATAAGTACAGGAATAGAAGGAAGAGGAAATATACGAAGTACGCGTGCTTAAGAAATAGTCGTACTATGAGAAAAGGAAGACACATCTCCTTCGAATATCCTCCACTAAGACAGAACGAGTAAAGTGTATAACAGAATAAGTTGGAGAGAAAAATGTGGCCATGAACGACGAGTTTACCGTACGATGATAAAGCAATAAAGTAAGGCTATTAGCAACGACAAATACGAAATGATTATGATTGGTTTCGGAATCAATGTTGAGTGCAACACAAGAGTAAAAGAGTATGAGGCAATAAGGGGTGTTAGTGGTACAGGAGACTTAGATCCTTGAAGACAAAAAAAAAAAACAAAATGGCGAGTTTAAGGGAAAATGCATCTACGATTGCTATAAGTCGATTATAGGAAGGAGAGGAATAATTCGAAATGGGAAGAAAGGCAAAAAGATGATGCTATAAGTGAATTTTGGGTATCGAAGAAAGGTAAGTGACATTGCGTGGATGATATGGGTAACTAGACATCCTACTATTGTGAGCATTCCCATGGGACAAAAGTTGTTAATTGGAGTGAATCTAGACATTGACTCATAACTATCAGATGAGCTAAGTGAAATACGTCCTTGCTCGGATTGCTATATCGGTTGTAGTACTTAATCACGAAACTATAAGACCAATCTCACACATGAAGTATCGTAGCTATAAGTCATGGGAAACGGCATGAATAGGATGTAGTATAGTAAAGGATATAGGAATTTAAGATTTGAAAGGCGAGGCGACGGATTTAAAAATGGTGCAAGTAAAGCCCTTAAGGGGGTGGTGCTGAGTAAAAAGAACACAAGTATAGAGATTGAACGATAGACCCTAAGATGTGACAGATAGATGTAGTAAACGACGATAGTAACGATGTTAAAGATGCCTATGATCTTATATCTATATGTGCCTATGTATGGCTATTATGGAACCCCGAGCTTGTATGGCCGGGTAGAATATATTAAATATATATATATATATATGATGTTGCGCACGCACCACTATAGTTGGGTGCGGATAACCCCGAGCCTTGGTAGGGCCAGGTATGTGAAATACCGACCCTTCGTGGTCGGGTATGCTATATAAATGCTATGTATACGAAATCAATACGAGTACCAATGTGTTACGGGTATGGAAATGCTATGAAAATGAATAGGTAAATGAATGCGAGTATGAATGGAAATACGACTACGAACACGAATATGTATACGGATATGGATACATGTATATGTATAGGTGTGTATGCACACGAATCACTTAAGAACGATTATGTGACTTGCCAGTATTTATACTTCGCCAATGAAACCAAGTGAGACAGATTTGCAAATCGTGTAAGACTTAATATCGTTATTGAGCAAGAAAAAGGGATCGACGAGACGTAGAATTCCAAGTGAAAGATCGGGTATTCTTAGAAGTGCCGCCAACGAAGGGCGTCATGAGATTTGGCAAAAAGGGGAAGCTTAGTCCCCGATACGTTGGGCCTTATGAGATTGTGCGCAAGGTAGGCAAAGTGGCTTACGAATTAGATTTACCTCCTGATTTGGAGTCAGTTCACCCAGTTTTCTGTGTCTCGATGCTTCGTAAATATGCTTTGGAGATCCTACTAGGACCGTGCCGCAAATGATGTTCAAGTAATGTAAAAGTTGACATGGAGAGGTACCCATTGCCATATTGGATAGGCAAGTACGGAGGCTTAGAAACAAAGAAGGGGCCTCAGTAAGATTTTGTGGAGAGATAATAGTCGAGAAGAGATGACATGGGAAGCAGAAGAAATCATGAAATACAAATATCCGCACTTATTTCAGCCCCCGGAAGAGGGCCAAGACTAGACGTCAAGATCATAAGGTATGAATGTTTTCCTTTTATGCATTTGGGTCGTGTGTGGCCAAATTTTATTGCTATTACATTGTGGCCCTGTGAGGCATTGTTATTATGGGTTGTTGTGACAGGATGGTAGTGCCATATTATAGGGGAAACTCTAGCGAAATTTTCGTAGAAATCCCGAGTGCTTAACATTCGACGACGAATGTTCTTAAGGGGGGAAGAATGTTACACCTCGGAAAATTTTTCGTTGATGCACAGTGAGTAGGCTAATGAAGAGCATGAAGTATATGATGTTTTGATAAGTAAGTAATGACTTTTGATGACCTTAAGTAAGATTTTAAAGGCACCCGATGTTAGACGAGAAAGTTGCCAAGAGAAGGAAATGTATATGATAGGTATCGGACGAGAATTATTAGTAACAAGATGATGATGACCTAATGATGTTTTGTGGAAAGTTATAATGCCCCTTAGATTGTTAATGAAGTGATAAAAAAGTGTTAAGAAGGTTCCATAAAGATTGGAGATCGAACGAGACGTCGGGAACAACTTCGGAGAAGCTGTGAGTTTCACGGCCACTTCCACGGACCGTGAAACCTTGTACGGGTCGTGGAATGGTCTGTGGAACTGCCAGCAGAGATGGTGGCTGGCTGGTGGTGAACCACGACCAGAACCACGGACAGCATCATGTTCCACGGACCGTGGAAGAGTCCGTGGAACTCCCGATGGGCTGAACTCTTCCAAGTTTATAAATGTGATCCCAACTTTATTTATTTCATTCCACACACTTCTTCATCTCTCTCAAAACCTCTAGAACATTCCATACACTTCACCCACAAGAATTCAAGGAAAAATTGTGATCAACTTCATCAAACCAACAAGAATCAAGATTGTGAAACTCATTAAAGTCATCTAAACCAAGAAATTCCAAAGAAGTGAATTAGGGTTTTTGGTGTAAGAAGGGAATCTCCACTCAAGACTTATTCTACCATTATCTAAGGTAAGTTTTATGGTATTTTCATGATGTTTGAAGTATTGTAAAGTTGAAACACTTGAATTGTAGAAGAATATGCGAAATGGGTCATAAATGTGGGAATAGTGTCATTGTTGAGTAGAAGTTTGGATTGAGTTGTGGATATTGATATGTTGAGATTGTAAATACATTATGAATGACATTTAGAACATGGAATGAGCATTATATGTGAAGAAACATGATAGTGAACTATGGTCATGATTATGGAGGAATTGAAGGGGAATTACCAAATGTAGATAATGCAAATAAATGATGATTGTTGTTTATGATATTGTGATAGTTGTTATTAACGTTTGGGAGTTGATATGGAATATGGAGGAAGTTTTATAAACAAAGGAAATGCTGCCCAATTTTCTCTAGCTTTAGTAAGTACGTTCTTGTAATCATGTAGCTAATATCGATACGAATTCTCTTGAGGGTAGAACGTGTGCATTAAAGGAGAACGAGCAAGCAATCGAATAGTTAAACGACAAAGGTATGACTCTATGGTATGAATCCTCTTATCTTTCTATGAACTCTCTCTATATATATATGTATGTATCGGAAATGATGAGTCTACGTTATAAGGAGCTCTTATGAGATGAAGTTAAGAGGTATGTTATAAATATGATGATGAGCCCAAGTCTAGAGATCCTAAAACTTATGATACAAAATTTCTACAAAGCTAATGACCTTCATACGATTCTTTGCTATTATTCATTATTGCTAGACCCATCTTATGATGTTAGTCTCTTTCCCTTCAAGGCATGATTTTCCTCCTTCTCCAGGAATTTCCTAAATACCGAAGAACTAGGAGTCTACTTTCATGAATAGCCATATGAGATAAAGATAAGAGATATATTATGAGTACGATAATGGTGACAATGCGTCTATGACTATAAGGGGCTACATATGCATAAGGTAAAGAAAGGAGGTAAGACACGAGTGTGATAATTGATGATGATGATGGGATAAGTCTATAGAATCCTAAAGTGAGATATGATGCCCACGAAGTCAATGATTCTAAGTATGGTTCCACTGGTGCTTCTTCATATGTACACTCACCTTAAAATGTTAGTCCCTTCAAGGTGAGATACGATGATTTGATTACTCCATAATGTAATCGGGGGTTCACGACCTTATGTCACCCCGATATAGCGATAGTCGCCTTCAAGTCCTGATGTATGTTTTGGTGATATGTATATATATATATGTGTGTGTGTGTGTGTGTGTGTGTGTGTGTGTGTAATGATGCCAAGTTATGATAAAGCCATGATATGCTTATAAGATAATTAATAATCATAAGTCTATGATATGTATGATGATGTTTAGCTTATAATATACCTATGAAATGTATGATGATGAGTATGTGATGCTATGATTTCACCGCGCCTAGAAGGCCGGACACGATCACCACTAGTGGGCTGCGTGCGACTACACCGTGCTTAGAGGGCCGGACATGACAACCACTAGTGGGCTGCATATGAGGGTTACCTGGACATGTCACCGCTATGGCAGGCTGCTATGATTCCACCGCGCCTAGAAGGCCGGACACGATCACCACTAGTGGGCTGCGTGCGACTACACCGTGACTCGAGGGCCAGACATGACCACCAGTAGTGGGCTACATATGAGGGTTACTCGGACGCGGGTTAGCGATGATATATGTATGATATGATGATGTATGTACGATAAGATGATGTATACGCTATAGTAACTCATATGATATGCTACATATGATATATGTATAAAATGTATCCATTCAGAGAGTACGCAAGTTATGTCTTCATCTTATGCCTTATGATTTCCCTGTTATGTTCATTTCATTCATGCCTTACATACTCAGTACAATGCTCGTACTGACGTCCGTTTTCTTTGGACGCTGTGTTCATGCCCACAGGTAGGCAGGGAGACGGTGCAGATCCATAGGAGCTATTAGCTGATTGAGAGCACTCCACTTTTCCGGAGGTGCCATTAATTATTCTTTTGGGTACATATGTATATATTTATATTTTGGGCACGACGGGGTCCTGTCTCGTCCATATGTCTAGTACTCTAGTAGAGGCTCCTAGATACATATATGTGGGCAATATGGTCGCACTGGTTCTTATGTATACGTATGTATATATATACATTATTATGATAGCCTAAAGGGCCTATGTTTATAAAGTAAATATGTTTTAAATGAAAGTCATTTTCTATGATTATGAATGACGAGAAATATGAATTAAGGTAGATGAGTAATAGAACGAGTGGTGCTCGGTGGTTAGCCCCGGGTACCCATCATGGCCCCTAGTCGGGTCATGACAAGAGGAAGAGTTATTGCATATCTCTTTGGGCACGTGTTATGTTTTGATTAAGTTATATAACATTAAAGACTTATGCTGATTTTTTTAATTTTGATATCTTGATTAGAATGCATTTATCTATAAACTGCTGGTAATTGAGTAGTGAACCTTGCGGGTTCTAGTGTTGGATATTGAATGTTTAGGTTCTTCCGATGTTGTTCATGACGTCGGATGCCGGTCACGTCTAGGGTGGGTTTTGGGGCATGACAATTACACACCTGAAGACAATGGTTGCTCTGTCTGTACTTCCTCTGGGAGCGGAAACAAATATGGATACCTGGACTTCATATCTTCCTCAGCTTCCCAAGTCATTTCTTCACTATTATTGCTTCTCCATAGAACCTTAAATGAAGCTACATCTTTAGTTCTCAACCTCTGAACTTGTCTATCTAGGATTGCAATGGGAACTTCTTCGTAAACTAATTGCTTGGTAATATGAACATCATCTACAGCTACAACTCTGGAAGGGTCTCCCATACTCTTACGAATTATTGATACATAGAAAACTGGATGGACTGTCTTCAAGTCTAGGGTCGATCTAACTCATAGGCTACTTGGCCCACTTTGCGTACAACTCTATAGGGTCCAATGTATCGAGGGATGAGTTTACCTTTCTTACCAAATCTCATCACACCTTTCATCGGTGAAACCTTTAAGAATACCCAATCATTGACTTGGAATTCCAAATCTCGTTGACGATTGTCCGCATAGGACTTTTGTCGACTTTGGGCTGTCAATAAACGGTTCTGAATAAGCCTAACTTTCTCCACTGCCTAACGAATCAATTCAGGTCCTACTAGTTTAGTCTCCCCTACTTC
The DNA here is from genome assembly GCF_029784015.1 of Lycium ferocissimum. Classification (NCBI taxonomy): domain Eukaryota; kingdom Viridiplantae; phylum Streptophyta; class Magnoliopsida; order Solanales; family Solanaceae; genus Lycium; species Lycium ferocissimum. Next base: position 64,703,653 of record NC_081352.1, read on the forward strand.
GAACCATCCAATTGGTGATCAACACTTTCGCCCATATAAAGCCTCATACGGAGCCATCTGAATGATGGAATGATAACTATTGTTATATGCGCACTCAATGAGCGGAAAATGATCATCCCAACTACCTTTGAAGTCTAAGACACACGCCCATAGCATATCTTCGAAGGTTTGAATAGTGTTCTCAGCTTGTCCATCAGTTTGGGGGTGAAATGCTATTCTAAGACTCACTTGAGTCCCCAAACCATCTTGAAAAGACTTCCAGAAATTAGCTGTAAACTGTGCTCCTCTGTCAGAGATGATGGATACCGATATATCATGGAGTTGTACTATCTCCTTAATATAGAGCTTCGCATAATCTTCAGTTGAGTAAGTATTCCTGACAAGTACAAAATGAGCTGACTTTGTGAGTCTATCCACAATTACCCATATAGCGTCATACTTACGCTTAGAACGAGGTAAGCCTGTAATGAAATCCATATTAATTACTTTCCATTTCCAGGTCAGAATTTCCATAGCTTGTAGCAATCCTCTAGGCTTCTGATCCTCGATCTTTACCTGTTGACAGTTAGGATATTGAGCTACGAACTCTGCTATGTCTTTCTTCATTCCATCCCACCAATACATTGACTTAATATCATGATACATCTTCATTGCTCCCGGATGAACAGAATAACGGGATTAATGGGCTTCCCTCAAAATCTGGCGAAACCCTGCAACGTCGGGAATACATGATCTGTCTCGATATCTAAGAACTCCATCTGCTGAAAGGCTAAATAGTGACTTTTTCTTCTGAGGGAATGTATCTCTATAATGAATTAACATGGGATCTTCATACTGGGACTCTTTCACCTCAACTACTAAAGATGGAACAGCTGAATTCTGAATAGTAACGCCCGTCTTACCTGAGTCCATCAAGTGAATTCCTAGGCTGGCTAGTTGTTGAAGTTCATGAGCTAACTACATTTTCTCTGGCTGAACATCACATAAACTGCCAATGGATTTGTGACTAAGAGCATCAGCTACTACATTCGCCTTTCCAGGATGATACAAAATACTAACATCAAAATCCTTCAGTAGCTCCAACCATCGCCTTTGCAGCAGATTTAATTCCTTCTGCTTGAAAATATACTGGAGATTCTTATGATCTGTATAGATATCAACATGAACGCCATACGAATAATGCCTCACATTTTCAATGCATGAATCACCGCAGCCAACTCTAGATCATGGGTCGGGTAGTTTTTCTCATGTTTCCGCAATTGCCTTGAAGCATAAGCAATCACTTGCCCGTGCTACATCAACACACAACCTAACCCAACGCCTGAGGCATCACAATAAATAACATAGCCCTTCGATCCTTCTGGGAGTGTTAGAACCGGAGCCGAGGTCAATCTATTTTTCAACTCCTGAAAGCTGCGGTCACAAGCATCCGTCCACTGAAATTTAGCTGCTTTCTGAGTCAGCTTCATTAATGGTGCAGAGATGGAAGAAAAGATTTCTACAAATCTTCTGTAATAACTGGCCAAACCCAGAAAACTACGAACTTCAGTAGGTGTTGTATGCCTTGGCCAAGTTTTACAGCTTCAATCTTCTGGGTATCCACCCGAATACCATCAGCTGAAATAATGTGCGCTAGAAATGTTACAGAATTCAACTAGAACTCACATTTTGAGAACTTTGCATATAACTCTCGAGCTTGGAGAATTTTAAGGACAGCACGTAAATGATCCGCATGCTCTACCTTGGATTGAGAATATACTAGAATATCATCGGTGAACACAATCACAAATGAATCTAGGAAAGGCCTGAATACACTATTCATCAAATCCATGAATACTGCCGGTGCATTAGTCAGCCCAAACGACATTACCCGAAATTCAAAATGACCGTACCTGGTCCTGAAGGCTGTCTTCGAAATGTCTTTCTCTTTAACCCTCACCTAGTGATACCCGGATCTTCAATCTATTTTTGAAAACCATTTGGCACCCTGTTGCTGATCAAATAAGTCATCAATTCTTGGGAGCGGATATTTGTTCTTTATTGTCACCTTATTTAGCTGTCTGTAATCAATACACATTCGTAAGGTGCCATCTTTCTTTCTTACAAACAACACAGGTGCTCCCCACGGTGACGAGCGAGGCCTAATAAAGCCTTTCTCAAGTAAATCTTTCAGTTGCTCCTTCAATTCTTTCAATTCTGCAGGAGCCATTCTATAAGGAGGAATAGATATGGGCATGGTATCTGGTAGCACATCAATGGCAAAATCAATCTCTCGCTCAGATGAAAGACCTGGAAGCTCGTTCGGGAATACATCAGGAAACTTATTCACTACTGGGACAGACTGAAGAGTCGGCGACTTTGCTTCTATATCTTGGACCCAGACTAAATGATAAATGTAACCTTTAGCAATCATCTTTCTTGCCTTGAGATATGAAATAAACCTACCTCTCGGAGATGCTGTATTACCCTTCCATTCTAGAACTGGCTCTCCTGGAAATAGGAAACGAACCATCTCGTTCTACAATCAACATTTGCATAACAAGAGGCCAACCAATCCATACCCATAATAACATCAAAATCTACCATATTTAGATCAATCAGATCAGCCATAGTATGACGGTCACAAACTACAACCACACAATTTCTATACACCCGTCTAGCTATCACTGGGTCACCAACATGTGTAGATACCTGAAAAGGATTATTCGACTCAGGTGTCACCCCAAACTGACCGGCGACATAAGGAGTAATATATGACAATGTAGAACCTGGATCAGTCGATGTATATACAGCATGAGAGAATACTAATAATATACCTGTAACCGCATTAGGGGAGGACTCAAGATCCTGTTGTCCAGCCAGTGCATAGATACGGTTCTGAGGACCACTCGAACTGGACACTCCTCCTCTACCTCTCCCACGAACTGTTGGTACCTGTGAGCTTTGCCCCGGAGGGCGTACAGATGATGAAGAACCAGCTACTGATCCTGTGGGATGGAACCTACCTCTATAGCCTATCGATGGACAGTCACACATAATATGGCCTGGCTGACCGCCGGCATAACAAACATCTGAACCTAATCGGCACTGTCCCCAATGTAATTTACTACACTGAGTACATCATGGTAAAGGTGGTCTAATCTGGCGTGAATCACCCCTATACTGAGAACCCGAAGCTTTGAAACTCTGACCTAGTCTAGAGTGAATAGGTCGATCAAATCTCTGACCCGCAAATTATGGAGGTGCACAAGACACTGAATGTCTTGAGTGCCTAGAATACGGCTGCCTCTGACCCCCTCTGAACTCACTAACGGGACCTGAGGATCGGTCCCTTTTACTATAACCACCCCTATCATGCTGATGCTCACTCCTCCGCTGTTGTTGTCATTCTTCGAGATCCTGGGCATGGGCTTGTATACGAGAAATATCCATACCTTCTTGGAGTGAAGCCGTCAAATAATCATCAATCAAATTTGGCCCCAACCTATTCACAAACAAATAGAGGCGATCTCCTATATCGGCTACCATAACCGGACCATACCTAGCCAAAGCATGCATTACCCACAACATCCGAAGCATGTATTACCCACAATTTTCTCAACATTCCATCTATGAAGTTCTGCGGGTCATCATCCGATTTTAACCCAAAGAATTCTGGAGGGTCCAAACTAATGAAATCCCGAGCTCTGGCATTGACAGCTCTATCTTCATGACCCGTACCTCGCCGCTGAGCCTGAGCGGCTACTAACTGGGTCAATAACTGAATAGCCTCCCTCATCTCCTAACCCGAGGGCATCGAGTAGAGGAACTGGGGGCGCCGGGAGCAGGAGGAGAGGGCTCCTTCATGCTCTACGGGAGCGGAAGCAGTGTGAGAGGATCAAGATAGAACCTCATTCTGGGACTTGCCCTCCTCTATATCTGTAGGCGGTACCCGCTCAGTCCTCCTATCTACCGGCGACTCTGCCTCTTCGGGTCGCTCATGCTTTTCTCTTCACAGGCATCGCTGAAATCGTAACACACAGTCAGGAAAGAAGAGTCCTTATAACATGGCTCTATCACACGATCTAAGATGAGAAATGAAGGTCAATCATTCTTAAATGCCCCGCAGACTCCTGTTCATAAGTGTGGCGCGCTTCATACCCCATAAACAAGACTCTACTGGACACGGCTGCGGACAAACCTAGGACGACCGTTCGATACCACTTTTGTCACGACCCAACCGGAGGGCCATGACTGGCACCCGGAGCTAACCTACCAAGCACCTCTCTACTACATCTTATAGTCACATTGTTACGACCCAAACTGGAGGGCCATGATGGGCACCTAACCGTACTAGTCAAGCACCATCTGACATGCATCTGTAACATCAACATAAACATAGGTGGGCCAGTAGGGCCATCATATGATACTCAATAGACTCATAAGGAAAACGTGTCTGTATTAAATAGTCTGAAAGACTCATCTATATGAATATGCTGAACATACCATATGAGCCAAAAAGGCTATCATAATTATCTGTGTGGCAATATATGAAACAACAGGACTGAACATTATCTAACTGTACATAACTATCTACAAGCCTCTACTGGAAGACATAACATAACGTGGCCGAGACAAAGCCCTGCCATACCTATGCATATATAATCAAGCTGACCCCTGGTATCTCCGAAGCAAATGGAGTGCAACAATCTTAACCGCTGAGCTGACATCCTACTAAATGGATCACCAACTCAGATGTGGACAGCACTACGCGGCATGAAACGCAACCCCCGTGCAATAGGGGAGTCAGTACGAATAATGTACCGAATATGTAAGGCATAAGAACATCAAGTACATAAGAAATATGAGAGACATCTGAAACATGAAAGCTAATCTGAATATCTTAATGCATCTGTGACTAACATCTGTAAATATCTGCATAACTCTGTATAACTGAAAGTGCCTCTGAGGGCGTATGATATGCATAGGTCATAATATAACTGTCAGTGTTGTGGAACGTACAACCCGATCCATATCCCATATGTTAGTGCCGAGGAACGTACGGCCCGATCCATATATCATATAATAGTGCCGAGGAACGTACGGCCCGATCCATATATCATCATCATCACTGTGTACCAGCTGATCAGGTGGTAATGCATATATAACACCTATCCCTTTCCTCATACCCCATATACATGTAATATACACGTATATAATGCCTTCTTGTCATGGGTCAATATGAATATGTATAAATAAATGCAATGCATAAATAAGATGAATAACTAGAACTCTCGAAGTGACATAAAGTCGTGCTACCTCCGATAAATATCTTTGAGCTAACATAATCAATATATCGACTCTCAAGACCCGTGAACAACAGGAATAATCATAAAAGAGATACAAAAACATCAAAGATTAGAGTACTCCTTATTCTTTTAAGAGTAGAGTAATATTGAAGTCTATTCATACGTTCGTTCGTTCATATCATAAGGATCATGCCAAAATGAAGGAAAGGATAGCCTTAACATAACTGGATAATCTCCTTCTCAATCCATAACCAAACTTAACATAATCCTCTTGCATCTACAATTAGTTAAATGATATCGTCATCAACATATAAGGTTATGACTATCGTATTTCGCTAATCTTATAACCAATGGAAAAACGGGCAGCATTTCCCCTGTTTATACTACATCCCAAAAGAAACCAAAGGTAATCAATAGTCGAACAACAAAAACAACAACCAACAATAGCAACAACAACAATATAATCCAATATAAACCTCTTCGATTACTTTAAGAATCATATTGAGCGGCAAGCTCGTTTAACGAATAATAAAGCGCAATTCGAGCCCAATTCTTCTTTCATAATTAAGCCCACACCCTTCATAACATTATACTTATGTTTACCATATGCTTTTCCACCCAAAACATCATAAAAATAATCTCTAAACAGTCCATATATTTTAACTCTTCAACCTTCACTTCCGTGTCCTAGTTTTTACATGTTTTCTTTTTATCATTTCACTTAATTAAGACATGAAAAATTAAACTGCAGCCACGAAATAATCATGTTATATTCCATAATTTCCAGCCATAAGATACCATAAGGGGATCTTCAAAATTGCTTCAACAAACAACAACAATAAAACTACGATTTTCGAAAATCAAAAGACTTTTCCTATATCTTTCGCTTCCCCTCCAATTTAAATCAACACCAAAACAACAAGAACAAATCAAAAATAGAATATCCAAGTTATTCCATCAATTTCCAGCCATAAAATACCACATGGACACAACCCCAAAACAGTCCACAAGAAGACAACAACACCTCATGCTATTTCAAGCACTAGCTTGTAGTTTTCATTCAAACAACTCAACCAACACTTGAATAAACTTAAGCACAAGCAAAGAGATAATATACTTACCTTATACAACTACTGCAACTCAAACTCCAATCATCCCTTAGTTCACAACAACCCTTAATGTCACCACCACACCATAGAAGCTTTATCGCTCACCTAAGCTAATCTTTAATGTAAATCTTGGATGAAAACACTTGGATATTCATGAACTTGGTAGAGAGGGTTTTGGGAGAGTTTAGAGAGAGTTTAGGGGTGAGAGAGGGGTAAAAAAATGATTGAAAAAAAATAGATTTGCCGTTATATATTTTTTGATTTTTACTGTTCTTCCGTGTCGCTGTTCATCTGTGTACTGTTCATCCGCGTTATTGTTCATCCTGTGGAATTATTTCAGGGACTCAATTTTTCCATCATTTTTCATGGATGGTCTCATTCCCAAGCTTACTTACGATATGAACGAAGCAAAAAATTTTCGAGGTGTAACATTCTCCCCCCCTTAGGAACATTCGTCCTCGAATGTTAAAGTAGTGCCACAATTCGTCTTTACATCGCTGGTGCTAATTTTGCTCCTGTACACTCACTGATTTCCATTCAGCCTATGGCGGTGATCTTTCTTAATCTTTGTACCCAAGTCATAATTATCCTAATCGCCTTACATCTGTTGTCGCGTTCATTCCAATCTCTTACCTTTCATTATCTTATTAAGTCATGATCTCGTCTTACATGTTTCCGTCCTTGCCTATTATCCCTTTCCTCTAATAATCCTTCTCGTTCTTTGATCTCAATCTGTATTATTGCATGTTGGCCGTAATGTCTCTCTTATTAGAGTTTCTTCTTCACGGACCCGATTAATTTATTCAATTCAAACTGTTCTCTTTATTTCGCTTTTCAGTTCTACCTTGTACGAATCCCTTTATTATGCTTATGTACGTACTTCTCATCTCGACGTATGCTTACCTTAGAGATTTAATGAAGTTTCGCTTTCCATAATTTCACTTTAACTCTTGTCCTTCACATGACATTTCCCATTGAGCTAAATCTTTATTCTTTGGAATTAAACTTCCCCTTGACTAAGGTTCCTGTTGCAGTTTTGCTTTGTTATTTGCCCCATCATCATTCGTTACTGACAATTCATTATTATGTCCTTTGTAATGTCCCACTCTTAAGCCATTACTATACATTTTTCATAGATTGGAGATATCGTAGCCTTTAGTACTATCCATCGTTACGTACGAGTTCCATTATATCTTGGCTTAACCTTTGATGAATATACCCCTCATATGGTATTTCTTCCCTACTTTTCATGTAACACAACTGTTCCCCGATGCACTTATCTTTCTTGATAATCACTTAACATTGATACCCATACTCTTTTGTTTTAGTATCTTGTATCTTTCTACTTCCGAACACTTCCTTTCTTCTCCAGTTACGAATTAAGTTGCTTCTGTATTCTTGTGGCTTATGGTTCCCTTAACTTATCATCCCAATATCTGTTTCATCATCGCCCGTTTCATATAAATTTGAATTCTTCATAGGCCATAATGCCATATATTCTATCACACCGATCATCTTTTACAGACCAAGACGTTTCAAACATTTCTTCCATTACTTCCACTCTCCTCATCCTTTTTCCATAACTTGGATTTACAATTTTTTTGCCACATGTTTATTCTTACCAGTGTTTTCTTATATCCCATGTGATACTAATTGAATAGCTCCTGAGTATTCTCATAAGTAGTGTGAAGGGTGGAGTACTATTCGTTATCTTCCCCTTTATCATTACAATTATCATACGGGGACAACTGTCTTAATCCTCGAATTTACTTTGCAAACATTCTTCCCATTAAAGTTTTGCTGATTATTCCTTTCGACTTTCTTTTCGAACTTATGTCGCCATTATCCCTTTGACTCATGACCCATGTTATCCTTTTGAGTCCGTTTCTTATTAGCAAGCACTTGTGGACATATTCCGTATTGTATCGAATCTACACTGCCGTAAGGTGGTAGCTCATCACACCACTTCTATTCTTGTGCTAATACCGTCATTCGTCAAGACCTTCCGTATTCCTCTTTCAATGCTTTCCTTAATGCTCTTATCCTAGATCATCCTTGATCTTATCAGTATATTATCGTCATTTAATCCATGACTCTTCACAAATTTTCTTATCCTACCCTCCACATTTTACTTTAGACGTATTCACCACTGCTCAGTATAACATTAACCAACTTGTTCTGGTATCGCATTCTCATCTTAACTTCTTTAGAGTATCTTACTCGATTTACTTCCCAAATATTGCAAGAAAATATATCTTTTCTCCGTCAAAGGTCATTCTTGTTACCATGCCTTATAGGTTCGGATTACTCATTCCTAAATCGCTTCCTTTCCCTTCTTTTTTCAACGTTTATCCAATATTTCTTTTCTTCCTCCCATTGCGCATCTTAATCGTTCACTCTTGTTTATTTTCCTTATTTTGGGGTAGCTTGGGATGTTTGGAGGGCACTTTGGAGATTTTGGGGAGAGCATAGGGTTCAGTTTTAAATACAAATGAAGCCCCAAGTCTAGCACCTCAATTTATAACATTTCACAATTTCAGCCGACACCATTTCCACAGACTGTCGCGGGCCGTGAATAATTCCACGGTCCCTTAATTTGAATCGTGAAAAGGAGGTTAAAATTTCTATTTCTGTTTGGTTTCACGGTGGTAGCTCCACCTTCTCGGAGACCGTAAAAAAATTCCATGGACTGTGGAAACCAACTGTGGATTTGCCTCCTTCGAATTTTTTGACGAAACGTATTCTTTCTGATCCGATCGACTCCAAACTTTCACATCCTTTACTAAAGATGTTTTTTTATGACATGCGAATCCGCAGCCGTTACCCTTCGGGTGCACACAAGGTAAATCCAGCTCCTGTGTAATAGCTCGCAAACCACACAGGAGAGATAACCCGCACTAGGCAAGCCCCGTGCGACGAGCTCGACCCAAAGGGCAAATCCCCTGCTGTCGTAGGTAGGGGGTTTCGAACCTGAGACCTCCATTATGAAAGCCCCATGCTCAACCAACTAAGCCACCCTTGCGGGTTTTACTAAAGATGTTTACAATCATATATTTACCCTTTCCTTTACTCCAACTAATTGTCCCTTCTTTTTCTTTAACACTCTTTCCATATAAATCATAGCAATCTTCCTTTGCATACCCATTTCTTATTTAATCCAGAATTCAAGGGGACCTCCTTCCTAATCCATCATCTTAAAGCGTCGGATTTCAGGTTATTATCTGCCTCAATTCCTTATTCATAAACACACTCAAAACTCTTCCCTTCTTTCATCATAAAAAAACACTCCTACCTCGTAGCAACCATGTGCCCTTCTTCTTATTTTCTCATTGTACTATCTTACTATTCACCCTTCCTTATTTAAGGTCGCCTCTTAACTTCTACGCTTAAGAACTCGTCATCAAATCCTTTTTTCCGACCATTCATTAGTAAGTCATATTCATCTTGCCATAACATTTTTCACCCTTTAAAATGCACAAGAATCTCATGGCTTCTCTTAAATTCTAGGAAAATTTTGGCTGAGTTTCTCCTGTAATTCTCATTATTCGAAACCTGCACACAGCCCAGAAATTATATCCAATGCCTCACAGGGCCATATATATATATATATATAAACTACAACTTAGCCACACAGGGCTATCAATGTCGAGTAAAAGTGCGACGTAGTAAAACTTACCTCATGGAGCGCATCTGCACATCCTTATTTATAGCTTCGAGCCATAGCATCTTACTTTTGTTAACCCATTCCCTTAGATTTTCCTAGTCGCAATTACGGGACACTTATAACTTCACTAATTCTTTCAACTTCCTTTATCCGCAATCTTACAAGTCAAATTCATCATTGGGTTAAACTTTATTCGATTCTCCTATCTTTCTTTACAATAGACATATCTCGATTAGTCATACTATCCCCTTTTTCAATATAACAATCTCCATTACTTAATCAATAACCACAAACTTTAACTCATTGTCTAGTCATAATTTTCAACTTTTACTTTTTCTTAACATCGACTCCTTACTTCTTCCCTCGAACAAATTAATAACTCTACCCATTATCGCAGACACATTTTACAAATATTTCAGAAGTATACTCATTGCATTATAGCATTTCATCAAAACCATAACTTTACCTCCCTTTGTATCCATAAAATACATAACTCAAAATGGATTCGTCTCATATGAGTACTTAGTCCCGTAGCCTCCGAATCACTAGTCATCTCTCCCGCAGAAGCCATCTTTCAGCTATAAAACAATCAATGGTTAGTAGAATGAATCTTATTTCTTATGACTTGGTTCTATCGCACGATCTAAGAGATGAAAATAAAGTAACCATCCTAAATGCCCTGTAGCCTCCTAATTATAAATGTGGCGCGCAACACATTCATAAGTGAGACTCTACTAGACACGGCTTGTAGACAACCCTAGGAAAGAACTACTCTGATACCACTTTTGTCACGACCCAAACTGGAGGGCCATGACGGGCACCTGACCGTTCTAGTCAAGCACCATCTCACATACTTTGTCACACCCCAATCTTCTAGGGTGTGATGGGCACCCGACCCTTACTTAGGGCCGAGCGAACCCTCTTACTATCGTAACACTCGTAGCTATACTGGGCCTTTAGCCAAATCATAAATACATAGCGATAGTTTTTTTTTTTTCTCTTTTTTTTCCGGAAAGACAAACATGCTTTTCATACTTTTCCAAATCAAACAAAAACTGCAACGTGTAATACTTTTAATACAATGCACAACAATACAACGGCTTATGGAGCCGCTCACGACTGACATCTTATACCCACGACATTGTCTCGCAAAGTCTCTAACCGCGATCGAAATCATAGCACATATACGCTGACTCGGCAACTCTCCAGGGCGAATGGAGCTTGCCAACATTGCTGGGTCATCTTCTATAATGGCTCCTACTCGCTTGGCTGTACCTGCGCGGCATGAAACGCAGCCCCCGAAGAAAAGGGGGTCAGTACGAGCAATGTACTGAGTATGTAAGGCATGAATAGTAGCATAGTAAAGAGATATAACGTATGAATAATAACATCTCAGACATTTAGAACTTGTCATGGGATAGAAGTAACCTGTACATATGAATGCCTTCTTGGCAATTGCCATGTATGCTTAGACTTTTTCAGAAAAACGGTGTTCCTTATTCACATATGCAGAGACAGAACATTTCAGATAAACAGTATCCTTTAATCATCTGTACAGACGCCGAATACATCGGCTCTCCCTCCCCCCTTCCCCACAGTATCCCAACATGTCATACAATGCACATTCAGACGCCGTATCCGGCTCTCCCATATCCCGCGTCCAGGCATCCCGCGTCCGGGATGAATCCAGCTGAATCAGGTGGTTATATAACAGTTGCCCTTCCCCATTTCCCATATACATTTATCATATAAGCAATATGCATGAGATTCCAAGAAAAGTCATGTATCAATCGGAGCGACATAAGGTCGGTAACATCCGATCGCATTATGGAATAATCGGGATCATCGTGTCCCACCTTGGAGGAACGAGCATTATAAGGTGAGACCGTCAAGGAAATATAATACCAGTCATCACTTGGGCACGCAAAACAATTTTCGGTCAATCCGGTTCGATAAGAAAGTTATGAGCGTTTGAAGTACGTAACCTTTTATGAACGCTTCCGAAGCCGTTTTTTTTAAAATCATTTTTATCATGGTCACCATAGAACATTCTCATTCTCGACATCATCAACATCATTGTGAAACATATCCGTCGTTATTGTCATGAAAGCTTACAATACCATAAACCTTTGTTTTGGAATCCATACGGGCATTTTGGAAAAACATTACAAGTTATCGGAGGAAAATCATATCTCGAAATTATGGGCATTTTAACTTTTGAAAAACAACGCAGTTATGAAGACCTTTATGAAATCGTAATCTAAGAATCATGCCTTTGAAAGGAGAGGGACGAGCCTTAACATACCTGCGCCGCGCCTTACTAGCTATGCTTATCCATCCAACCTTGTTGGTCTACATTCAAGAAAATTGACGAAACCATTAGACTCATCACCACATACTTATCTCAATCCTTCAAACAAATTCATTCATCTCCCCCGCCGAAATTTCGGCAGCATCTCCCTTGTAAATACACTGCCTCCGAGAATCTAACTCGGCAAATTTTTAATCAACAATAATCCGGGAATTCAACCCGGCCAAACCAACAACAATATTAACAATTATTCTAGCAATACTTCAACATTCAATTCAACTCAATTCACGTAACATCCAAAACGATTCAATCAACATATTACTTCGCCCAACACCTTCCAACTTCAACAAGAACAATAACGACTTAATTCTTTCTTTCAAATTCATAAACTATATCAACGATTCCATACGTTAACAACATCATTTTTCATCAAAACAAGAAGCCATATTAAAATCACATTACCTTCTAAGTCAGCCCACAAGCAACTACAACTTCAACTTGAGTTATAAAACCTTCATTTTCGTCACACAATCCATAACGATAATAACCAAAACACTAGCTAACATTAATTCGACATGGCTGCCCCAAACCAGCCCCTTACACGGCCAAATTACCAATACTCACGGCTAGACTCCAACATACCAACTTTCATGAATTTTATTCATTTATTCATCACATAGTCCATAACATAACAATCAAAATGCTACATAAACTTAACTCTTCACTCCTATACCATATAGCATACACACGGCTTCACACACCAACATCTTCATTTCATGAATTCCATTCATCTCAACACACTATCACACGTCCACAACCATGCATTACATATGAAAAACAAGATTGCACCTTACCTTTTCCTTCAACTCCCACTCGGCTAGGAACTTCTTTTGCAAGAACGGATAGTTTTCTTCTTCCAACAACTCCTCCACGTCGTAAAGGACCTTCTAATTAGTGGGAAAACAAGAAGAAAATAATTTTTTTCCATGATCAACTCCCATGGCCTGTTCGGCCAGCTTGTTAGCCGGCTGCTCTCTTCTCTCCTTTCTTCTCTTTTCTTGAATTTTCTAGAATTAAAATGATGAGAAATGGTCTTCTTGACCACTACACACACATATATATTTATTCATGGCACATGGCTGATCATGTGCAGCCCCCCTTACACGTTTTTCTCCCTTCTTTTTTTCTCCACTTTTCTTCAATTTTCTAGATTTTTCTTTTTCTTTCCCTCCAAGTTTCTTGAATTTTTTTCTAATAATAAAAGATGAATTCCATGCATTACTTAGTCATCTTTTAATCACTTGTGTTATGCACCCATATGGGCCATAGCCCACCTTGAATTTTTTTTTTCAACAAGTCATGCATAAAAATTTCCAATTCCAAGTTTGCCCTTAAATTTCCATGACAATAATATTTTAAAACGACTTGCGCATTGCCGCAAAATCGGAAAATGACCTTGCCCTCAACTTCCCGCAATATTCCAACGTATAAAAATGCGGGATATAAAATCCTTCCCCCCTTTTGAACATTCGTCCTCGAATGTTCAACTAGTTATACGGGATCTCGCAAGCACCTCGGGGGAGCTCCCTTTTCATAGCTATTACTGTCCTTCATACCCTCTCTTAGGTTATCCAATATCCTTTTTCTTTACACACGTCCATTTTCTAGTGCCCTGTCATTCAACATCATCTCGATAGTTAGCTCAGATCCTCATTACATTTTTCCACGATGTCCTCAAAATATCACGACTGCATCGTCCTTGCTGACTCTTCACTTTTCTTATTCATAGCCTAATTGCCCATATCAACCTATCACAGTGTCAATTATTCCTGTCTCACTTCCGCCTTTCTGTCACCCACTTCCCCCCCTTTTAGGGGTGTTCTTATACTTTTATCCCTTCATGCCTATCTCATTTTCTGCACACGAGAAATCTTATGCTACCCCGTGGCGTTCAGAACACGCTACTCTCACATAGTCCTTTTTCTCATTTTCCAAACGTGCTCCATTCGTTCACCTTTATCCATATCATCCCCCGTCATTTCCTAGCATTCATTCTGCCTTGTTCCTTGTCTTCTTATAACTCGACCTTTCACTGTCCCGTCACTTATAGCGCTTGTATCCTCAGTTGTGCACGTCTTAACCTGTTACTATACCGTTGTCCCACTTTCCTTTATTTCCTCTATCCATTAACTCCTGTTTTTTTTTTCCACCTGCCTACTTTTGAGTTCTTACTCAAATATTCTCGTGCTTTGCCGGTAGTTTCTTTCGGGAGCTCTACCTGCTGAGACTTCTTACCTTTCACCCTTTTTTCGGCTCTTTGATCCCTTTATTTTCTATCTACTTACTCACTTTCTTTCCAAATATCGTTACGCTAGAACTTCCAATCTTAACCTTAGTAAAATAATAACGGCTCACTTTGCAACAGTCGTACCATTTATTCTTGCTGTCACTCAAATTTCGGTACCCTTACGCAATTGATGCCTTTGATACCGTAGCCTCGGTTGCTGGGACTCACATGTTCACCGATACTATCATATATGGGATATCCTGCACCTTCATACATAATTACTATCAACTAGCCCACAAAATACTTTGAGACACTGTTCAAGCCTATCCTAATTTCAGGGCTGTGGTGTACTTTCTATCTCCTCACCGAGCTAGTCTGCCTCGTCTCGCGCGACCTCTTAAGGTTTCTAGCCATTCCATACACTCTAGTTTCCCTTAGGTTACTCTATTCTCTCATTCGTCTCTTACACTTAAATTTATAGAATTCCTTCATACTTCCCAGAGGGGTCACCCATCCTCCCACCTTAGCACGCTTAACCTCGAAACTCTGGTGGGATTCGGTGCCTTAACGCTGATATAATCGCATCCACTCTCTCGGATGGCCCTTATCACATCATCGGAAGCGAGTCGCGGTCTTAAAAGTCCCCGAAACATTTTCGTAACACGTCCTTTTCTTTACAATTACTATTTTACCCCTTTCCATTTACAATATTCACCCTTTTACCTCTGTGTATCACTACCTTTACTCGTATCATTACTTCCCGTGACTATAATCTCATCATGTTTCTCCCACTTACTGATTCAGTCAGTGCCTTAATGTATCACTTTATCCGAACCTACCAGTCCTTCCAGAATCATCTCTTAATAGCACAGGCCTGTTCCAGATTCCTTATTACAAATCTTATCGTTGCTATTGGCACGACTTTCCAAAACATATTACAAACTTATATCTTATCCCTCTTTATTTCTCAAAAAAAAAAAAAAATTCGGCAGAGTTTCCCCTGTATTTCTTACTATCCCAGAACCTGCACGCAGGAAATACTAACAACGCCTCACAGGGCCATCATCACATATACGTTTCATGTCATATGGTACCGTATCGTAGCAACACAAGGCTTTCAACATTCATAAAAGACTGAAAATATTAGACTTTACCTCATACGCTCAACACGGCTACACGTGTTACACCTTCCTGTTTACTTACCCCTTTCAGTTTTCAACTTCACATTTCAGTCATACGTCAATATCACATTCGGCATATGTCTTTCATTCCTTTACTTACCTGCGTGCTTCGTAACTTTCAATATCATCAGTCGCCTTCTTCAATCGGTATCCTTCTTCTGCCGAAATCAAAAGTTAGTGTCAGAAATTTCATTTCCTACGACTGGGCTCTATGGCACGATCTAAAACAGAAAGAAGAGTAACCATCCTAGATGCCCCGTAGCCTCCTGTTTATAAATGTGGCCGGCTTCACACCATAAACAG
Organism: Lycium ferocissimum; assembly: GCF_029784015.1. Taxonomy (NCBI): domain Eukaryota; kingdom Viridiplantae; phylum Streptophyta; class Magnoliopsida; order Solanales; family Solanaceae; genus Lycium; species Lycium ferocissimum. Next base: position 64,719,796 of record NC_081352.1, read on the forward strand.
GACTCTACCGGACACGACTTTGCAGACAACCCTTGGACCGACCTGCTCTGATACCACTTTGTCACACCCCAATCTTCTAGGGTGTGATGGGCACCCGACCCTTACTTAGGGCCGAGCGAACCCTCTTACTATCGTAACACTCGTAGCTATACTGGGCCTTTAGCCAAATCATAAATACATAGCGATAGTTTTTTTTTTTTTTTTTTTTTTCCGGAAAGACAAACATGCTTTTCATACTTTTCCAAATCAAACAAAAACTGCAACGTGTAATACTTTTAATACAATGCACAACAATACAACGGCTTATGGAGCCGCTCACGACTGACATCTTATACCCACGACACTGTCTGCAAAGTCTCTAATCGCGATCGAAATCATAGCACATGTACGCCGACTCGGCAACTCTCCGGGGCGAATGGAGCTTGCCAACATTGCTGGGTCATCTTTCATAATGGCTCCTACTTGCTTGGCTGTACCTGCGCGGCATGAAACGCAGCCCCCGAAGAAAGGGAGTTAGTACGAGCAATGTACAGAGTATGTAAGGCATGAATAGTAGCATAGTAAAGAGATATAACGTATGAATAATAACATCTCAGACATTTAGAACTTGTCATGGGATAGAAGTAACCTGTACATACGAATGCCTTCTTGGCAATTGCCATGTATGCTTAGACTTTTTCAGAAAAACGGTGTTCCTTATTCACATATGCAGAGACAGAACATTTCGGATAAATAGTATCCTTTAATCATCTGTACAGACGCCGAATACATCGGCTCTCCCTCCCCCTTCCCCACAGTATCCCAACATGTCATACAATGCACATTCAGACGCCGTATCCGGCTCTCCCATATCCCGCGTCCGGGATGAATCCAGCTGAATCAGGTGGTTATATAACAGTTGCCCTTACCCATTCCCTATATACATTTATCATATAAGCAATATGCATGAGATTCCAAGAAAAGTCATGTATCAATCGGAGCGACATAAGGTCGGTAACATCCGATCGCATTATGGAATAATCGGGATCATCGTGTCCCACCTTGGAGGAACGAGCATTATAAGGTGAGACCGTCAAGGAAATATAATACCAAATCATCACTTGGGCACGCAAAACAAGTTTCGGTCAATCCGGTTCAAGATAAGAAAGTTATGAGCGTTTGAAGTACAGAACCTTTTATGAACGCTTCCGAAGCCGTTTTTTTTAAAATCATTTTTATCATGGTCACCATAGAACATTCTCATTCTCGACATCATCAACATCATTGTGAAACATATCCGTCGTTATTGTCATGAAAGCTTACAATACCATAAACCTTTGTTTTGGAATCCATACGGGCATTTTGGAAAAACATTACAAGTTATCGGGAGGAAAATCATATCTCGAAATTATGGGCATTTTAACTTTTGAAAAACAACGCAGTTATGAAGACCTTTATGAAATCGTAATCTAAGAATCATGCCTTTGAAAGGAGAGGGACGAGTCTTAACATACCTGCGCCGCGCCTTACTAGCTATGCTTATCCATCCAACCTTGTTGGTCTACATTCAAGAAAATTGACGAAACCATTAGACTCATCACCACATACTTATCTCAATCCTTCAAACAAATTCATTCATCTCCTGCCGAAATTTCGGCAGCATCTCCCTTGTAAATACACTGTCCCCGAGAATCTAACTCGGCAAATTTTTAATCAACAATAATCCGGGAATTCAACCCGGCCAAACCAACAACAATATTAACAATTATTCTAGCAATACTTCAACATTCAATTCAACTCAATTCACGTAACATCCAAAACGATTCAATCAACATATTACTTCGCCCAACACCTTCCAACTTCAACAAGAACAATAATGACTTAATTCTTTCTTTCAAATTCATAAACTATATCAACGATTCCATACGTTAACAACATCATTTTTCATCAAAACAAGAAGCCATATTAAAATCACATTACCTTCTAAGTCACCCACAAGCAACTACAACTTCAACTTGAGTTATAAAACCTTCATTTTCGTCACACAATCCATAACGATAATAACCAAAACACTAGCTAACATTAATTCGACATGGCTGCCCCAAACCAGCCCCTTACACGGCCAAATTACCAATACTCACGGCTAGACTCCAACATACCAACTTTCATGAATTTTGTTCATTTATTCATCACATAGTCCATAACATAACAATCAAAATGCTACATAAACTTAACTCTTCAATCCTATACCATATAGCATACACACGGCTTCACACACCAACATCTTCATTTCATGAATTCCATTCATCTCAACACACTATCACACGTCCACAACCATGCATAACATATGAAAAACAAGATTGCACCTTACCTTTTCCTTCAACTCCCACTCGGCTAGGAACTTCTTTTGCAAGAACGGATAGTTTTCTTCTTCCAACAACTCCTCCACGTCGTAAAGGACCTTCTAATTAGTGGGAAAACAAGAAGAAAATAATTTTTTTCCATGATCAACTCCCATGGCCCGTTCGGCCACTTGTTAGCCGTGCTCTCTTCTCTCCTTTCTTCTCTTTTCTTGAATTCTCTAGAGTTAAAATGATGAGAAATGGTCTTCTTGACCACTACACACACATATATATTTATTCATGGCACATGGCTGATCATGTGCAGCCCCCCTTGGACGTTTTTCTCCCTTCTTTTTTCTCCACTTTTCTTCAATTTTCTAGATTTTTCTTTTTCTTTCCCTCCAAGTTTCTTGAATTTTTTTCTAATAATAAAAGATGAATTCCATGCATTACTTAGTCATCTTTTAATCACTTGTGTTATGCACCCACATGGGCCATAGCCCACCTTGAATTTTTTTTTCAACAAGTCATGCATAAAAATTTCCAATTCCGAGTTTGCCCTTAAATTTCCATGACAATAATATTTTAAAACGACTTGCGCATTGCCGCAAAATCGGAAAATGACCTTGCCCTAACTTCCCGCAATATTCCAACGTATAAAAATGCGGGATATAACAACATCTGTGACATCAACATAAACATCGGTGGGCCAGTAGGGCCATCATATGATAATTAATAGACTCATAAGGAAAACATGTCTGTATTAAATAGTCTGAAAGACTCATCTATATGGATATGCTGAACATACTATATGAGCCAACAAGGCTGTCATGATCATCTGTGTGGCAATATATGAAACAACAGGATTGAACATTATCTGACTGTACATAACTATCTACAAGCCTCTACTGTAAAACATAACATAACATGGCCGAGACAAAGCCCCGCCATACCCATGCATATATAATCATGCTGACCCCTGGCATCTCTGAAGCAAATGGAGTGCAACAATCTTAACCGCTGAGCTGACATCCTACTAGATGGATCACTAACCTGTATCTGCAAACCTGCGGGCATGGAACGCATCCCCCCCAGGCAATAGGGGAGTCATTATGAATAATGTACTGAGTATGTAAGGCATAAGAACATCAAGTACATAAGAAATATAAGAGACATCTGAAACATGAAAGCTAATCTGAATATCTGAATGCATATGTGACTAATATCTGTAAATATCTGCATAACTCTGTATAACTGAAAGTGCCTTTGAGGGCGTATGATATGCATAGGTCATAATATAACTGTCAGTGTCGTGGAACGTACAACCCAATCCATATCCCATATGTTAGTGCCGAGAAACGTACGGCCTGATCCATATATCATATAATAGTGCCGAGAAACGTACGGCCTGATCCATATATCATTATCATCACTGTGTACCAACTGATCAGGTGGTAATGCGTATATAACGCCTATCCCTTTCCCCATACCCCATATACATATAATATACGCGTATATAACGCCTTCTGATCATGGGTCAATATGCATATGTATAAATAAATGCAATGCATATATAAGATGAATAACTAGAACACTCGGAGTGACATAAAGTCGTGCTACCTCCGATAAATATCTTTGAGCTAACATCATCAACATACGTAATCTCAAGACCCGTGAATAGCAGGATTAATAATAAAAGAGGTACAGGAACATCAAAGATTAGATTACTCCTAATGCTTCTAAGAGTAGAGTAATATGGAAGTATGTTCATACATTCGTTCATTAATATCATAAGGATCATGTCAAAATGAAAGAAAGGATAGCCTTAACATACCTGGATAATCTCCTTCTTAATCAACAACCAAACTTAACATAATCCTCTTGCGTCTACAATTAGTGAAACGATATTTTCGTCAACTTATAAGGGCATGACTATCGTATTTCGCTAATCTTATAACCTACGGAAAAACGGGCAGCATTTCCCCTGTTTATACTACATCCCAAAAGAAACCAAAGGTCATCAATAGCCTAACAACAAAAACAACAACCAACAATAGCAACAATTACAATATAATCCAATATAAACCTCTTCGATTACTTTAAGAATCATATTGAGCGGCAAGCTCGTTTAACAAATAACAAAGCGCAATTCGAACCCAATTCTTCTTTCATAATTCAGTCCACACCCTTCATAACATTATACTTATGTATACCATATCCTTTTCCACCCAAAATATCATAAAGATAATCTCTAAACAGTCCATATATTTTAACTCTTCAACCTTCACTTCCGTGTCCTAGTTTTTACATGTTTTCTTTTTCTCATTTCACTTAATTAAGACATGAAAATTTTTCAGAACAGCAGCCACGAAATAGTCATGTTATATTCCATAATATCCAGCCAAAAGATACCATAAGGGGATCCTCAAAACAGTTCAACAAACAACAACAACAAAACTACGATTTTCAGAAAATTGGGCAGCACTTTTCCTATATATTTCACTTCCCCTCCAATTTAAATCAACACCAAAACAACAAGAACAAATCAACAATAGAATATCCAAGTTATTCCATCAATTTCCAGCCATAAAATACCACAAGAACACAACCCCAAAACAGTCCACAAGAAGACAACAACACCTCATGCTATTTCACGCACTAACTTGTAGTTTTCATTCAAACAACTCAACCAACACTTGAATAAACTTAAGCACAAGCAAAGAGATAATATACTTATCTTATACAGCTACTGCAACTCAAACTCCAAGCATCCCTTAGTTCACAACAACCCTTAATGTCACCACCACACCATAGAGGCTTTATCCCTCACCAAAGCTAATCTTTAATGTAAATCTTGGATGAAAACACTTGGATATTCATGAACCTGGTAGAGAGGGTTTTGGGAGAGTTTAGAAGAGTTTAGGGGTGAGAGAGGGGTAAAAAAATGATTGAAAAAAAAAACAGATTTCTTGTTATATATTTTCTGATTTTTACTGTTCATCTGTTTCACTGTTCACCTGTGTCACTGTTCATCCGCGTTACTGTTTATCCGCGTACTATTCATCCTTGTTATTGTTCATCCGGTGGAATTATTTTAGGGACTCAATTTTTCCATTGTTTTTCACGGATGGTCTCATTCTCGAGCTGACATTAACCAACTTACGATATGAACGAAGCAAAAAAAATTCGAGGTGTAACACACATCTAGATGGGCCACAAGGATAACTCATGAAAATCATAACCTGAAAGAGACACCATTTCAATAGATATAAGCACGTCTATGTAAACATCATAACCTTTGCCCATATGTACAAGCCGATAAGGCTGCCAAAATGATATACAAAACATGAACCGATGGGGTTACAAAACACCTAACTATATACACCTATCTACGAGCCTCTACAAGGAGTGCATAACATCGTAATGATGGGACAGGATCCCGCCATGCCCATATATATACACAAAAGAATAGTACTGGCTAATCTATGGCTCTGAAACAAATAGAGCGTCCCTGTACAATCACTGAAGAAGCAGCCCAGGGGTCTGGTCCGTCTCCCTGTCTACCTGCGGGCATGAACGCAGCATCCACAAACAAAAGGGCGTCAGTACGAATAATGTACTGAGTATGTAAGGCGTGAATAACAAAGATAATGAAAATATGAGGACAACATGAGGTAAAGAGATCAATTTATACCTTTTGAGGCGACTGTCATGCATATTTAGCCTTTATCTAAAGAAAACATTCCATACATATATATACACATATATATTGATACCATAGCCGTCCATTTAGGCTCGGTGTCACCCGTACCCAGCCATAACAAGGCTTGGTATTGTCCGTACCCAACTGCAGTGGTGTGCACAATAGGTATCATACCCAGCCATATAAGCTCGGTGTCAAAAAATAACTACATATATTTATGACATAAATGAGTATCCAAAGGATGCATTACAACTCTATCGGGGTGACATAAGGTCGATGAATCTTCGATCGCTATTTTGGAATCACCATCATCATCATCATGATCATTATCATCATCATGAAGAACTTTTATCAACAATACCATAAGAACCTTGAAAGTCAGGAGCTTCTAGCATTTCTAGGAAATAGGACATTATGGATGTCATGTATGGGTTCACAATAAGGAAATCATGCCTTTAGAAAGGAAGGGTTAGCCTTAACATACCTTTACGTCTTCTTAACTACTTAACGTTTCTCCCTCCAAGATCGTAAATCTTAATCACACAAGAGCAAGCTTTGGATCAAATTATTCCACTTGAGTGAAACCCCCAACTTCAACACCAAAGGAATTCTTGGACTCTACAAACCCTAGTGAGCCTCCCAACACTTGAATCTCTTGATTTTTACCTTTCAATCCTTGATTTCACTTGGGTTTGGTTGGATATGTTTAGAGGAAGATTTTAGAGCTTTCATGGACTTAGGAAATGTTGGAAATGAGTTAAAATGAATAAGGGTTGAGTATATAACATAAAAAAAAAAAAAAAAAAAAAAAACGTCCCGCCTCAAATATACGGACAATTGGACCGTAAATCCCCAATAGGAAACACCAACCACTAATTCAATTCTACGGTGGAGATTATGGAATTTATGGTCCGTATAATATATACGGTCCGTAAATCCAATCGTAAATCCCAACTTTTGCCGGAACGCATTCTCGTTTATTCATTGAGCCTCTAATCCTTCCAATACATGCTAAACATGAACTTAACCCCTTATAACTATAACATAAGCATGTCTAATCTCATTTAACCATAATAACCCCTATGTCCTAGACTAGAACCACTAACACACAACGAATTCTCAATGTACAGAACCACGAGGTTTAACAAACAAAACCTAACCTATACAAACTAAAAAACTGGAAAAAAAAATCTTGATAAGCTCGGAATCTTCGTCACCGTGAAGCTAGCTCTTCTAAGAATAAGTGTTGACTACGCTCTCTTAAGCCTCTCGTTGGAATTTTTGAGTAGCTGTTGGCTCAATGATCATGAGCTTTACGTTAAAGTTTTGATGATTTGACAAAAAGTGTACCCTAGACAATCAACATGAGATATAAGGAGGAATACATTTGGAGAACCAGACATGCAACCAGACCTCTAAAGGATAAAGTGAAGCAGTCACAACATTCAGAAGAGCTGCTTGAAGGAACTAGTCCTTGAACAACTGGAGACTCAAGCTATTCCTTTACCGACATTCGAGAAGACGGAATATTGACTGATCCATAATCCATAAAGAGCTGGATTGCAGTTGTGGTAATATTCTACAGTATACCATAAGTTGACAAACATGTAAATTATCATCGAATTAGGACAAGGAAGCCGACATGCAAACATGGAAAAAAAGAAAGATCCAAGTCAAACAAAGTTTGGTTTACGGGTACAATTAATGAAACCAAAACCTTCTTGGATTCAATCATTGAAGGTGGCGAATACTACTATATTTACATAGTACGATCAAGCATTAGAGCTTTGGAGCCACAATCATAAAATACTTCAACGAAGAGAGAAGCATGAGCGCAGTCAATACCTTCATCTCAAAAAGAGCCAACTATCCAAACAACAAAGAACCCGAGCTTATCAAGATTCATCTATCTAGTTCTTTAGTTGTAGTTAGGTCCGTTTATGGTTCCCACCTATTTACCTTTGTAAGTATTGTGTAATAGGTCTTCCTTGGTTAAGTTACTTATCCCCACCCAAAGAACTAGGTTGCTTAGACGGACTGTTGAAGAAGCAGGTCCCTTAAGTTTCACAAGGAAGTTGTAAACCTGTCTATCCGCTCGGTTATAGTGAAGACTTTGAGAAAATCGTATAGGAAGATAGTTCATGGTTTTTGACTCCCTTGAGCAAGGAGTTTTCCACTCACATGAATTATATGATTTAATTACATACAAGTAATACAAAAATCATGCTTTTAAGGAAAAGCAAGCAAGCTAGGAGCTAAAGTCTTACTTGCCTTATATCTAGTACAAAAACCTTTTTGAAAGATCAAACTATGGTCAAACCACTTTCAGTGTCTTCAATCTATCCAAAATCATGTATAACGGTTCCATATCAGTCTAGGGAAAACTAAACTTATAATCTTAGGATACCCTAGAGTCAAAGTCAACTCTTGATTGACTAAAAGGCCAACCCTCTAGTCAATGGGTCAAAACCTGAAAAAAATTCCTTGATCCAATTGGTCATTAGGTAAGGAATACAAATATATAATCAAAATCCTCTTTTGATGTCAAATGCTAACTTAAATCCTCATTTTTCCTCTTTTGGATCTAGGTCTAAACTTCCAAATTTTAGCATTTGAACCTAGTAATTTAGTTGTTAAAATTACATATAAATTAAAATTAACGTGGGGAATCATTACCTCAAATATAGGCTCAAATCTCTACTATTTTAGAACCCTAGCTTGATCTCAAATCATACTTATTGTTGTACGATCTGATATATATATATATATATATATATATGCATCTACAATTTTGGATATTGTAGAGCGATCTTGGTTCGGAGAAAATAACCCATTGCAATCATGGCCAAGCTTGCACGATCGCTCTTAAGGCTTGATAGCAATCAACATGAGATTTCTTCTACATGATCGCATCTCGCCGAGTGAGATCGGGATGCCCATGCCCTGACTACTTTGCAATCACGGTGCATCCTGTGCGTCTCATTTAAAGCTGTAGCAAAAAAATTTCCTTCTAGTGCAAGGGTTTTGAAAAGCACTTGAGCCCTTGGAACCCCATCCTAAACCATGCCAACAAGTATAAAACATAATATATACTTATGTGAAGCTTTAAATCGTGCAATGGCTTGTAAATACATAATAGAGGGATTGAGTTGTTATATTCTCCACCACTAAAAATAATGTTCATCCTCGAATTGGTCTAGAATTGTACATGTGTCTCAAATGGCTATGAGTATTTGTCCTGCATATCTTGCTTTGTTTCCCAAGTAGCCACCTCGCTCAGATAGTTCCTGCACAACATTTCGACTGAAGGATTACTCTTTAACCTCAACTGGCAGACCTATCTGTCCAACATAGCTATCAGTGCCTCCTCATAGGACAATCACTAATTAAGCTGAGTTAAGATAAAAAAAACCTATACAATATGGCTCGAATCTTGGAAATACTTCTGAGGCATAGAAATATGAAAAACTGAATGAACCCCCGATAAAGCCGGGGGAAAAGCCAATATATAAGTCATTGCCCCACTATTTTTCAGGGCAAATGGGCGAATATCCATTGGGCCCAACTTGACTTTCTAACTAAATCTCATGACTCCCTTCACTGGTGAAATCTTCAAAAGAACCAACTCACCCTCCATAAATAGCAAATCTGAACTTTCTTATTCGAATAAGACTTTTTCCTGCTTTGAGAAGTTCTAAGCCGATCTTGAATTATTTTCACCTTGTCCAACATTTGTTGTACCATTTCTAGACCCAAAAGCTTCTTGTCACCTAGTTCTGTCATTACCCAAAATTTTAAAGCTGTGATGGACCTATTCCCACCCGATAGGTAAGCCAAAATCAATTAACTAACAAATCATTAAACTAATTAAGCGGAAATACAAGAAATGACATGAATATTAATTAAAGTCGAGTCTTTTACTTATAAAAAGTGCGGAAGCATAACAAAGTACAACCCAAGACTAGTTTCATATGTACAAGAGCCATCCAAAGATTACTAGTACAAGTATGAAATAGTCAAATACACTGCCTACTAAGCTAAGAAAGACATAAATGCATAAACTATAGAAGGAGTCTAGTGTTGCGGATCAGCCAAGCAGCTCACCCTATGATCTCTTGGAAAGTAGCCTCAGACTCGAACAGTTCTGCGTACCCTACTCGTACTTTTATCTAAACCTGCACACAAAAGGCGCAGCAAGTGTAAAGTGAGTATGGGAAACACGTATACTCAGCTACATCGTTGATCGACCCTTAATTAAAGTGATGGCGAGGGTTGGTCTTCCGGATACCTACCTCCACACTTACCAGTTATTTGTCCCAAGAGTTTAATCCGAACAAGTAAGGAAGGAACAATTTATAATCCACCAATTAGTAAGGAATAAACTTTCATATTAGGTAATCATTTATCGAGGCAAAAAGCAACTATTGAACTCACAACTTCACATAATCAAGAACAAAGGTAATGCAATACAATAGTGACACCAACCGGTATGCACACGCTCCTTCTGTCAGATAGACGTGAATCATGAAGGACTCACGAGGTCCATATACCCAGCAAGAACAGTTTCCACGTACCAGTACGGATGATCTCAAATGTACTTCCAATAATCTCAGCACAGACATTCTCCACATGCTCGAACTCATACTCATATTTGATCACATAATAGTGTATTGCATATCAACTCGATATGAAAGTATGAATGAGTATCATCAACATAATAAGCAATTACGTTGTGCAAGAGAAAGGCTCAAGTAGATTATTTTCATCATTTAAACGAGAGTCGTGGAGTAATGTGAGCACATAAGCAGTCAAATATATAGAGTCATTAAACACATAACAATCAAATCGAAAGAATAAATTATCAGTTAATGCCCACAGGCTTTGGCATTCTTGAGTTATAACTAATGAATCATATACCTCGACAAATACCCAAACATGGCATTGGTACTCGTATAAGTTCTCGTCACTTCACAAGTACCGGACCCTCTTTTTACATGTTTTCCTTAATATTAGTTAATTACCAACACAAACACTTCAAAAGAGTCAAGTAATTATCAACTTGCCTTAATTCTGACGTTCCTTTGAACGATTACCACACGGTCTTGCCCTTCCTCAAAGTCCCTGAACGGTCCCAATATGTTCAAATACTTAATAAACTTAAGCATATGAAATCCGTAGACACCCATATTTCTATACTACTATTACAAACCCAAAAGCTAGTCTTGAGCCCAGGGGTAAAAACTACAATTTCGTCCTAAAATCATGTCACTCCTAAACTAGGGGAACGAGCGGGCACCTACCATTTCCCACCTTAGTAGGCGAACCCATCCCTTAATCAACAACTAATTAGCAATACAGTAAAATAAACACCTAATAACAATAACATAATAGGTCTAGCATAAATAAGAAATACTACAAGTACGAAAATACATCAATCCCAAATATGGTCTGCATAGTGCAAGATCTACTAATAATACAAGTCTGGAATAGTCAACATGTCTCCAAATAGATATACTGTCTCAAAAATAGAAAAGACAAGTAAACAGAAGAATCTCCGGGCTGCAGAATCCATCAAACAAGCTCACCCTAGAAACTCTGACAGGAAACCTCGGGATCAGCCTTGAGGAATAGATGACTCTCCAACAACGTACTATGTACTCATAGAAAGAGTACAGCAAGGTAGTATCAGTACAAAGCCACAGCACTGAGAAGGCATCATAGGCTGACAATAGTTAGAAAATCATATATACAAGAAAGGGACCTAAAAAGCAGGCATGCTCACAATCAGATAAAACTCTACACAGTCCAAATATCGAATTCCGTACCAATCACCAAGTCTAGTACTTCTCCTCAATCTCCACTACAAGTCCGAAGCAGTATCTCAGGAACCACTATCAAGTACATGTATCACCAAAGATCAACCAACAAGTCCAATATAATGCCGTAAGTAAATATGAGATGAATGCAATGCAAATGCAATGATACACACACGCTTCGGGCGGAATATCTCGTCACCTCAACAGTCATGACCCATGGGGGACCGCTAAGTCCATGTACCTGCTGCGGAACGCACAGCCCAATCCAATAGTCAGTGTTGCAGAACGTGCAACCCGATCCCAGTCAGTTTTGTGGTACGTGCAACCCGATCCAAGTAAGTGTTGCGGCGCGCAACCTTATCCCAAAATCAATAGATAAATGAGTGAATTCATAATGACAATGCCAACAAGAATAAATGAATCAATGGTGCCACACATGGACACTAATCTCACTCACAATGTCAATTTCATAGCTCTTCTTTTCTTTCCAACAACCTTAAATCATGATAAATATGCTTTCCGACACACAAGTAATCACTAAGCATCAAATCTAGAATTAATCACGTGGCGACAGGCCAACAACTCACAAATAAGCAACAACTCAATAAAACACAATAAAGCGACAAGTCATAATCAACAACAATACCAACCTAAGTGTTCCATCCCAACTTAATACCTGATGGTTTACATGCTTCCTCCAACAATCACTAACTGTACATATGACACGCTAACCGAAGTTTAACCAAAAAGGTAACCCGCTAACCGAAGTTTAACCAAAAAGGTAAGCCGTAACCTACTTGGAAAGCCGAACAGAAGCCACGAACCGTCACACCTTGGCCTTGGCCTTTCTTAGTGCCTCCAAGTATTCAAAGTCTATTCATAGTCGAATTCTATGTTAAAAACCACGAATAACGACACCCGTATTGCTATACTTCTAGTTAGGTCAAATTCTAACTCAAGGAATTTGGGGAAATGAGCCCACAAGAGTAAAACGGGAAATTGAGAGATAGAACATGCAATTCAAGCTCTAGGTGATCAAACCCACTATAAATTGCTAAAACAACTCAAGATTAAGCTTCAATCGGATTTAAAGTAAAACCCCAAAATTTGGGTATGAACCCCAATTCTTCAATCCTCATATTTACCATTAATAATGGAAGAAAGAAGCTTAACAACAAGGAATTCTTCAAATTCTATCATTATACTTGTCAATTTCACCATCAATTTCCATTTTAGAAGTCTAAAAACATTTCAAGAATTTTAACACACGACTCATCTTCTCTATTTTGAGTCTAGTTATTCTAAGAAAGGACTAGGGATCTAGGAAGGTAAATGATGAAGTCTAGGGTCATAGATCTTACCTCCAAGAAGATTCAGCCCACAAGTTGAGCAATTCTCCCAAAGAATGCTTAGAAAGTGATAAAAAGAAGTGATATGGTTTAAGGGTTTTAACTTGAGAAAAGAATAAAATTCTACCCGACATTGGCTATGGCGGTCAGAGGAACCGCCGCAGCGCATGCGCTAAGGCGCTACATAGCCTGCTATGGATGCCATCCCAAGAACCCACAAGCCGCTGTAGCGGTAAAGATACCGCTACTCCGAGCTCTCCATGGCGGTTGGCATGGCCGCTCTGGCAGCTTATCACCAAACACCCCTATCCGCTATGGTTGTTGGCCTATCGCTATAGCAAGACCACCACATCGATTTCTGGGTCGCTACAACGCATACACCAGATATCAAAAATTTGGGTTTTGACCAATCTCAACCAGAAATCTGACTTTACAAACATGCAAACACACACAAAAATGCGCTACAAACTCACCCATGGCCTCGGATCTCCCAACGGAGGTCTGTTTTACCAAGTCAACCCCCAAAGGCTTAAAGCCAAGTTTCCAACCCAAGTTCCAAAATGATCCCAATTGCATTGGGAACCGAACTGGACCGAACGCACTACCAAGTCATAAATGCCCATCCGGACCTCTCGGAATTGACGAAATTTTGAAAAAGTTTTGTTTACTCAAAAGTCAACTTTCAGGCAAACGAATTCCACTTTGAGGCTCAACCTTCCAAAAGTCACTCAAAAACTTGCCCGATGACCTAGGGAAACGGTCAACAGGGGTAAAAGGGTCATTAGCACTATATAACCAATCAAGTCGTTACAAATTTGCTTACCCATGGCTTATGGATCAACTCAAAAATCATTCAATTCCATCCACGAATTAATACTCAAATCCACAATTTATATTCTCATAGGTTCGGGGGCTAAAACTCTCTTTTCTTTAAGAATATCATGGATAAAATGACAACTAACTGATGCAATAATTGGGGTAATAACGAAATAGGGAATAGATACTTACCCCTGGTCAACTCAAGAAAAACACATCAAAAATCACCCAATTTTGAGCTCTAGAACTCAAACTATGCTCAAAATACCAAATATCCCGATTTGTCCATTTAAAACACTGTCTAGGCAAAAATACTTCTTCGCTTTCATGGGACACTTTCGCATTCTTAAAGAACAACTTTTTCACGTTGATCGGTAAACTCCAAATTCCTTCTTCGCATTTGCAGTAAACTCATCTCTTTCAAGAAGAACAAATGTCGCACCAAAAACAAACAACCATTGTTCATGCTAAAATGATCATAACTCTTGCATACGAACTCGAAATTCAATGATTCGCATGCTATGTGTTTGCTTTGATTATTTACCAATGTAATATTTATTTTCATAATGATACTGTTGATGTGTAGGAACCAAAAGGAAAAGGATGCATATCCAACAAGGTGAAGTTAGGCATAAAGAAAGAAGACAAATCGTCTCGTTCCAGTAAGCAGGCTGCTGACAACCAATACAGAGTTGTTAAATAGAATACTACTCAACCAATAAAGATCTCACCGCTAAAGGAAAGAGGACATCAAAGAAGAGCCGTGAAGATCTTAAGTTTCAGAGCCCTGATTGAAGACAAGCTCCCTTAGGTACCTTAGAGCGAGCCAATCAAGAATCAATCAAATGGAAAAGATTGATTCACTGCCCTTAAGACATAAAACAACCAACTATAAAAGAACACCTCACATGCTGAAGAAAACTCAACACTTCACTGAGAAATATATCTATTTACTCTTCATCTTGTAAAAAGCACTATGGTCAGTTCAAGTCTTATAGTGTGAGAAAAAGAAAAGAGAGAATAGTTAGCTATACGGGTTGAGGCTGTCAGTTAGAAACTATTCGAGTTAGATCCAAGTTTCAAGTTGAACCATCTCTGTAATCAAGTTACCATAAGGCTCTCAGGAAACCCTTGTAACCCAAAGGGACTGGATTAGGCACCAAACTGGTGATCCCAACCAGTATAAAACTCTCTGTGTTCATTTATTTACTGCTTTAATATTACTCATCTGTAATTGCCTACTAACAAGTTTTCAAGACTTGCAAGAGAGTCGACTGTCTAAATCAGTAGTCGACTCACATAATTTAAAATGGTTACAATTCACCCCCGTTTTGTATTTCAATTGGTATCAGAGCAAGTCTCACATAAAGTCGCCTAACAACACGTGAGAAAAGATCAAGATGTCTGGATATCACATTCCTGGTGCAATTCTACAAGATGGACATTCTCCAACAAAACCACCATATTTCAATGGTGAACACTACAATCACTGGAAGGAAAGGTTCAAAATTTTTGTCCTTTCAACTGGCTACCAGGCGTGGCTAGTAATCAACCAGGGAGCAAAGCCAATTCCAAATATAGATGCAAAAATTTAAAAAAAGATCGATACTGAATCTGTTGAAGTCACCAAGAAGCAACAGGAGGTAATTGAAACTAATGCTAGAGCTATCAGTTTACTTTATTGTGCAGTTAGTGGTGAAAAGTACAGAAAGATTTCGAATTGTGAAACAGTAAAAGAAATGTGGGACAAACTGGAGGTCACCTACGAAAGCACATCAGAAGTCAGGAAATCAAGAATCGATGCTCTTCAAACTAAGTACGAACTCTTCATGATGAAGGAGGAAAAAGACATTGAATCTATGTTCTCTCAATTCAGTAAGATCCTAAGCGACCTTAAATCTTTGGGGAAAGTATACACAAATTGACAACAAATAAGGAAGCTATTAAGAAGCCTGCCTAAAGAATGGCAAACAAAAGCCATCGTACTAGAGAGTGGAAAACTGGATGACATACATATGATGAACTCAGAGTGAACTTAATGGCCTTTTAGACAAATCATATTAAAATACACTCCAAGGAGAAAAAGAAAAAGACTATTGCATTCAAGGCTACTACATGGGAAAGCGACAAAGATGATGATGGCAATGAAGCTCTAGCCATGGTCAACCGAGGGGTCAAGAGTATCCTTAGAAAAAAAAGGCAGAAACCTCAAAGTGGATACCAAAATAACGATGAGCAAAAGAATGACGACATATGCTATCAATGTGGAAAACTAGGATATATGAAAGCAGAATGTCCAGAACTGAAGAAGAAACACTACAGAAGGCAACATACTTCCAGATCCTATGGAGCATGGAGTGATGAAGATGAATCAGAAGCAAGACCAGAAGATGTGGCCAACATGTGTTTCATGGCTATAGAAGAAACCAGCGCGGTAAGAACTCCTAGTTGTTCAAAATGTGTTGAACTTCAAGCATCTATTGATATGGTCTTGTTCAAAATGTGTTGAACTTCAAGCATCTATTGATATGGTCGCTGATGATCTTCAAAAGTTGATTGATGAAAAAAGAAGGACTGGCAAATTCTTCTAGAAGCAGGCCAAATTGAACTGGACTTGCTGGAAGAGGAACTGGGTGAGATCAAAATGCAATTAAACAACATTAAGATCCCCTAGCTGCATTTCTGTCAGATCACGTCACGACCCAAATTCGGGTCCGTACAAGACATTACAACGTTTCCCAAACCTGGTCTAGACTAGTACAAGAGCTTCTAAGACAGGACTAGAACTAGAGTGAAATACAATAAAATAATTAAATGGGACAACCCTGTTGGAGTGACATAACAGAGTCTTCAAGATAGTCCTGACCAATCCGCGGGCTAGAATTCCATATACTCAACCTAAAACAGATCTACACCCCAAAAGGGTATAGTAGGTGCAGTATCAGTACAACACTCGTACTGGTAAGTATCATAGGCCGAAAATGATTAGGAAAACATAAAAGCAATAAGTAACAATGGATAAGTATGGTAGGCAGCAAGTTAGACAATAAGCAATTAAACAAAGTAGAAAAGGTAAAGAGAACTCCACCATCACCTACTCGCGAGAAGCAACCAACTAGGTCAACCCCAATACTATTCCGATCCACCTATAGGCATTAGGAAGCAACTACCCCACTAACCATGGTAGGAAAAGTTCAAACACAATCGGGCCCACTCCACGAGTAAGCCTCGCCCGCCATCTAACGCATGCCGACAGTACCTCAACCTACGCTTCTGTAACGTAACACTAAGTCAACTACAAACATTAAGGCATAAGATACAAAGCTCAAGCTCCCAAACGCGTACCACAAGTGCTACTAGAAAACCTCTAACTATACCGCCACACTCAATCAATCCTTTATACTAAGTCAGGATACGCTTAAGGTCACACTTCCCACACCGCCCCATAGTACAAACCTAAGTCGAATTTCCAAGTCCGGTCTACCTTCCCAGAACCACTAATAAGATAAAGTAATCGCCTAAACCAATTACAGTCCAACATACACAAACAGTAACAAATACCAACATCTCACCTCTGATCCCTCATAAGTCCGAAACACAATCTCAAGAACCACTATCAAGTACACGTATCACCAAAGCTCAATTGACAAGTCCAAACAATGACATAAGTAAATATGAGATGAATACAATTCAAATGTAATGATACACACACGCTTCAGGCGGAATATCTCATCGCCTCGACAATCATAACCCATGGGGGACCGGTAAGTCTATGTACCTGCTGCGTAATGCACAACCCGATCCAATAGTCAGTGTTGCGAAAAGTGCAACTCAATCCCAGTCAGTGTTGCGGTATGTGCAACCCGATCCAAGTAAGTGTTGCGGCGCGCAACCCGATCCCAAAGTATATATAAATGAATGAATGTGTGATAACAATGACAACATGGATAAGTGAATGAATGCTCGTGCCACACATGGATACCTATCACAACAACAGCCACAATATCAATATCATAACTTTACTCTCCATCCAATTAGTGTCCCATAATGCATAGAATCCTCCATTTCCTATAGTAATCACTGCGCATGATTCCTAGGGTACTAACAGGCCATAAGCCCGAACACGTAAAGCCAAAATACCACATTAAACAAAACAAGATGACAAGTCACATTCAACAGTACCAACCTAAGAATTTTGTCCCACCTTCATGCCCGAAAGTGCACATGATGTCTCCATAAATCCCTGATTCAGACTATGATCGTAAGTAAAATTACCAACCTAGAATAATTATCCCAACTCCTCGTCCAACGACCTAGGCATGCTTTCTCCATCACTTTCTATTTGCATAATTATGAATTACTAATTGGAGTCTATCAAGTAAACCGTAACCTACCTCGAGGCCGAGCAGGTGCCACGAACATATCGCTGATCTTCAATTTTGCATTTCCGAACTGTGACCCACAACAGAGAGTCTTGGAATATCATGGAACCCCAAAGAACAAGAGTCAATATTCTAGGAATTTATTCAAGTTTCGGGTTTTGTAAGGAAAAGATTGGAATTTATTCTCAACTATATTCGCTAGGTTTTCATGAACTAATAATTCGGGTTTTATTGTTGACTAAGTCACCTAAGTCATAAATTATACCCCTTTCCTTAGGAAATCCCAATTTCTAGGACTAAGTTTAAACCCATTTACAAAATAGAGGGAAAATCAGAAATTAGAGGTGGGTCAATCCTTCTAATTTAAGAACTTAAGGGATTCTTCAAAGAATGTAGTGATTTTAAGCTTAGAGATTCTGTTTTATCATCTTAGACTCGATTAGTTAAGAAACTTCAATTTTTATTGGCTCGGAAGCTGAACTCTTAGTGAAATGGAACATTAATTGGAAAGAGAGATGAAGTAAATGAGATAGAGGGGTTACCTTCTCCAAGAAACCATAAGATTAGCTCTCCAAATATCCCAAGTGGTGGCTGAGATTTAGGGTTTATAGGAAAATAGGTTCAAGTCCCGAATTGGGGTTTAAATACTAGGAAAATTCTGCGTTATCCGTTGTGGCAGACTGCATGTCGCTATGGCGGAAAAGGAGGTCGCTGTGGCGGTCCCATGCAAAAGTTGACTCACCGCTATGGCGGTTTAGAATATAGCTGTGGCGGTAGCGCCATGGCTGTCCTCTAGCCGCTATGGCGCCTTACTGGGCCCCAATAGCCCTTTACGATTTTAAATCTTTCCAACACGGTTTCGGGTGAATTTAATAGGATAATTTTCTCGCATGACTAAGTAGCACTGATGAAAAGATGTTTTGGGGCGCTAAACTCGAGAAAATCATGGTAACGGCCAAACGGATCGTTACATCAGATACCAATTAAACAATCATTTGTCCTCGAACGATTTCGAATGTGGAGGAATTTAACGAAATTAATTTTAACACGGAACGAGGATTTGCCAGGGTCAACATTACACCATAGTACCCAACCAGCATCTCAAATCTTTTCCCACATTTGAACTGCCAGAGTCTACGAGTCAAAAATGTCCGTGCATGAATGCACTCTATCGGTCCACTACGAGATATCGATTAACGAAGCTTTCTAATTAAACCAGATTGTGCCTTAAGCATTTAACCACAAGTGAATAAAATAATTAAATAAGAAATCAGGGAGTACAGCTGTAGCGGTGTTGAAGTGCGCTGGGGCGCCTGCGCTGGCGCGGCCGAGATGTCGCCACAGCGGTCTTGGGAGAAAAGGGATGACACGCTGCAGCAGCTAGTCCAACCGCTGTAGCGCACCCGCTAGCGTGGCAAGGAACTGCAGTGGCGGTCGTCGAGTCAGCCCAGTATTTAAGGTGGCCTTCTACCTTTCCCATTCCCACCATAATTTTCCGCTACTCGAAAATTTCTTCCCCTTTCTCTTCCAATAATCTTTCCCACTCCTCTACTAACTCAAATATTACACCCCCATCAGCTAACTTAATCCCTACATTACCCATTACACCACCCAAACGTTGAGAAAAATCAAGAAGAATTTTTGGCAAGGAGGCTTCCATCTCTAGGTGCAATCTCTCTCAAATCTTCCATTTAAGGTACGTAATCGCTCCAAATCATGTTACAACAAGTATATCACTGAAATTTTGGACTGAATATGCTCCATTCTTGAAAAAAAATTGAGTAAAAATTTTAAATTTTTTTTTTTAACTTGTAGGGGTTAGGTCACAGGTTGGTGGGGAGGGTGTAGGACTCAAAATTGAACTTTGATTAACATTGAAATGGTGCTATCACTACGTAATACCTTAGATTATACTGATTTTGAGGCCTTAACCATGAAAATATGAAACGGGTTTTTCTCGATTTTTAGGATTTGAACAGTTGAAAAATTAGGGTTGTTTTGTTGTTAGAAATCACTCCCTGTAGGGTTTAATAGACTTGCATGCTTGTTTAGGACTCAATCTGTGAGAAAATTTCCAATTTGGGTCCTAAAAAATTGGAGATAAATTATAAAAAATTTCGGAGTTGGCTGTTGGGGACGACTAGCCGCTGTGGCGACCCTCGTGACTGCTTGGCGTACTTCAGGTGCCCTTGGGCGGTCATAAGGGAGAAGAGGATAGGACGCTATGGTGGGGTCTTTAACCGCCGTGACGTGCCCGCTGCGGCCTGTTACCACTGCCGCTGTAGCGCAGACTGCCTCAGATTTTTGAATTTTGGCAGAAACTTGGGCGATCGAACAAAAGGTTATTTTTGCTAAGTTCTTTGGTTCGTATAAAACAAATTGTTGACTATTCTTGGTGAGTTTATGACAAAAGGTCATTCTTGTTGCAGGTATCCTTTTTTCAAGGCAAGGATCAATTCGTTCAAGTTTCAGACAGTGTTTGATTTTTGGCGGAGGGAAGTTATCAGCGTTATCGAGAGCACATGCCTAAGAGTTTATTGCCATATAGAGGCTTTGATATGGAATAGGTGGATATTCGTGCCCCGGACTTCTATAACTGACTGCATGCAAGTGGGGTAAACTAGTAGAAGATCTCGACAAGGCGAATGAGACTTCGGTGCGAGGGTTTTACGCCATGTTGAAGACGGTTGATTTTTCTTCTCCAGATCTGGAGATTGTGATTAGGGGTGTGATAGTGAAGATTGGGCCTGAGGTTATCAATGTTCATTACGGGTTAGATAACCACCCGGTGTCTGAGGTGGATGTAAGGGATGTGGAGGGAAATGGGGCTTGGTTGGTTTCCAAGCTTGTGTCGGAGGAGAAATGGGGAAAGGTGCATTGGGCCAACAAAACGACTGGAATCACTAAATATCACTTCACTGCTGAGGCGAGGAGGTGGCTAAATCTGATATGCCGACGAGTGCGCCCTTCTGGCAACACCTCTGCTGTCACATATAGACGGGCTCTCATGATTGCCTGTATTCTGGATGGTGTCCCGGTGAACGTGGGTCACCATATTTTTCAGGAGTGGAGGGAGTTCGTGTCTGAGCCTGGAGGAGGTCTGAGTTTGATGTTCTCTTTTCTTATCACTGACTTGTGCGTGAAAGCTGAGGTTCCCCTGAGGAGGGCAGATGAGTGGGCGGATTCGGATATCTCGTTTCATCAGCTATTAGTGAGGGGTCATAGTACGCTTGTTCAGCACATGAAGAGGGGACTGCAGGTCGTTGCTGGGGCTAGTTAGAGCCAGGCAGATCATCCAGGAGCACCTTTGGTTCGGGGGCCATTCTAGGTGTTGGGTGCGAAGATGGATGAGGTGAAGGCACTGCTGACTAGTGGTTCCGGGGCTGGCCCTTCTGGCTCTACCACTGGCTATTTCACCTACAAGGAGATGGAGCAGTATTTGAAGACCAAGGGGAGATGAAAACCCAAGTGGATACTCTCTAGGCCGTGTAGACTACTATGGCCAAGGACCACGGGGATCGTCTCACTAAGCTTCAGGAGAGTCTGAACAAGGAGAAGAAAAGGGGTAAGGCGCGGGGAAAGCTGGGAGTTAGAGTGTGGAGGGGCTTTAAGGGCTTGTTCACGATTATGTAGCCTGGTACAAGGCTTCCAGTTGAGGACAGAGATGACCCTGAGCACTACTCTTTCCCATGACGATTCCGAGGATGGTGCTGATAGTGGAGGAGGTGGCGGCTCAGATGATGATGGTGATGAGGCGACTAGCTGGATGGAAGAGTAGGGGTGTATTTCCCCTTTTGATGATGATGATGTTGCCCTTCTAGGGCTTATGCTTAAAACAATATTTTCATTTGGTTTTCGGCTTTCCTTGGATGTTTGGACAATTGTTTTTCTTGCTTTTTCTCGTTTGTTTTTGGTGGTTTGGATGTTTCGATGACTTTTACCCGTGTTGGGCTTTATGTTTATCGGATGGTTGCGTTTTAGAATCTGTTTTCTCAATTTTTGCTAACCTAAAATAGGTTGGACAGGCAGAATGCACTAATCAACTGGGGTGTTTTGCGCTGTAGTAGACTAAAATACCGCTGTAGCAGTGGCACTATAGCAGAAGGATTGTGCGCTATGGCGGTATGGGGCAGCTCTGAGGGTATGCTGTAGCAGACGCAGATCCGCTACGGCGGTACCGCTATAATGAAGAGACCACACGCCATGGCGGCAAGTTATATTTCATGTGTACCGTTCTAGCGTTCACGAAACCGCTATGGCGGTCCTGCTATGGCGGACAATGATCCGCTGCAGTGACAAACTGTAACAAAGGGCATTTTTCGATGCCACGTGACCTTACCCAACACTAGAAATTTATTAAATTGCTTTTCGTATACGAACAGACCACACCACTTCATAACAATAATCGAGATACCAATTGGAATCGACTAGATACCAATTGGACACATCTTAGGGATTTAAACTTCCGAAGTGGCACGATAGGAAGAAAAAAAAAGGAAGACTTCCTAAATGACTTATAACCTCCCGTGGATGGGTACGGACGTCTACGTACCATTCCACGAGACTCTACTAGACACTGCTCTTGTACTTGTGAGATCAGTAACCTAGGGCTCTGATACCAACTTGTCACGACCCAAAATCGGGTCCATGCGGCCACCTACTTATTCCCACCTAGTAGGAGAACCCTTCCCTTAACAATTAACACATTAAAGAACGAAAATAAATAAATTCATCAATAAACCATTTTTATTCATAAATGTAAAAGTGTAAACAAGACATTACAACATTTCCCAAAATCTGGTCTAGACTAGTACAAGAGCTTCTAAGACATGACTAGAACAAGAGTGAAATACAATAAAACAATTAAATGGGACATCCCTATTGGAGCGAGATAACAAAGTGTTCAAGATAGTCCTGACCAATCCACAGGCTAGAATTCCGTATACTCAACCTGAAATAGATTTGCACCCCAAAAGGGTATAGCAAGTGCAGTATCAGTACATCACTCGAACTGGTAAGTATCATAGGCCGACAACGATTAGGAAAACATAAAAGCAATAAGTAACAATGGATAAGTATGGTAGGCAGCAAGTTAGACAATAAGCAATTAAACAAAGTAGAAAATGTACAGAGAACTCCACCATCACCCACTCGCGAGAAGAAACCAACTAGGTCAACCCCAACACCATTCTGATCCACTTACAGTAATTAGGAAGCAACTACCCCATTAGCCATGGTAGGACAAGTTCCAACACAATCAGGGCCACACCAAGAGTAAGCCTCGCCCGCCATCTAACGCATGCCGACACTACCTCAACCTACGCTTCCGTAATCCAACACTAAGTCGACTACTAACATTAAGGCATAAGATACATAGCTCAAGCTCCCAAACGCGTACCACTAGTGCTACTAGAACAACTCTAACTATACCGCTACACTCAATCAATCAATTATTCTAAGTAAGGATACGCTTAAGGTCACACTTCCCACACTACCCCATAGTATAAACCTAAGTCGAATTCCCAAGTCCGGTCTACCTTCCCAGAACCACTAATAAGACAGAGTAATCACCCAAACCAATTACAGTCCAACATACACAAACAGTAACAAATATCAACATCTCACCTATGATCCCTCATAAGTCAGAAACACAATCTCAAGAACCATTATCAAGTACACATATCACCAAAGATCAACCAAAAAGTCCAAAACAATATCGTTAGTAAATATGAAATAAATGCAATGCAAATGCAATGATACACACACGCTTCGAGCGGAATATCTCGTCGCCTCGACAGTCATGACCTATGGGGGACCGCTAAGTCCATGTACCTACTGTGGAATGCATAGCCCGATCCAATAGTCAGTGTTGCGAAACGTGCAACCCGATCACAATCAGTGTTGCGGTATATGCAACCCGATCCAAGTAAGTGTTGCGGTGCGCAACCCGATCTCAAAGTATGTATGAATGAGTGAATGCGTGGTAACAATGACAGCATGGATAAGTGAATGAATGCTCGTGCCACACATGGATACCTATCATAACAATAGTCATAATATCTATATCATACCTTTACTCTCCATCCAACTAGTCTCCCATAATGCATAGAATTCTCCATTTCCTATAGTAATCACTGCGCATGATTCCTAGGGTAACAGGCCAAAAGCCCATATAAGTAAAACCACAATACCACATAAAACACAATAAGGCGACAAGCCACATTCAAAAGTACCAACCTAAGAATTTCGTCCCAACTTCATGCCCGAAGGTGCAAATGATGTCTCCATAAGTCCCTAATTCGGACTACAATCCTGAGTACAATTACCAACCTAGAATAATCATCCTAACTCCCCATCCAACGACCTAGGCATGCTTTCTCCATCACTTTCTATTTGCATAATTATGAATTACTAATCGGAGTCTATCAAGTAAACCGTAACCTACCTCGAGGCCGAGCAGGTGCCACGAACATCCCGCTGATCCTCAACTTTGCATTTTTGAACTTTGACCAGCAACGGAGACTATTGAAATATCAAGGAACCCCAAATAATAAGAGTCAATATTCTAGGAATTTATTCAAGTTTCAGGTTTTGCAAGGAAAAGATTGGAATTTATTCTCAACTATATTCGCTAGGTTTTCAGGAACTAATAATCTGTGTCTTATTGTTGACTAAGTCACTTAAGTCATAAATTATACCCCTTTCCATAGGAAATCCCAATTTCTAGAACTAAGTTGAAACCCATTTACAAAATAGAGAGAAAATTAGAAATTAGATGTGGGTCAATCCTTCTAATTTAAGAACTTATGGGATTCTTCCAAGAATGTCCAGATTTTAAGCTTAGAGATTCCATTATATCATCTTAGACTCGATTAGTTAAGAAACAACAATTTTTATTAGCTTGGAAGATGAACTCTTAGTGAAATGGAACATTAAATGGAAAGAGAGATGAAGTAAATGTGATAGAGGGGTTTCCTTCTCAAAGAAACCATGAGATTAGCTCTCCAAATACCCCAAGTCCAGGTGGCGGTTGAGATTTAGGGTTTTTAGAAAAATGGGGTCAAGTCCCAAAATGGGGTTTAAATACTAGGAAAATTTTGGGTTATCCGCCGGGGCAAACTGCATGTCCGCTGAAGCAGCCGCGCTATGGTGGAGAAAGAGGCCGCTGTGGCGGTCCCATGCAAAAGTTGACTCACTGCTATGGTGGTTTAGAATGCGGCTGTGGCGGTAGCGCCATGGCTGTCCGCTAGCCGCTATGGCGCCTTACGGGGTCCCATTGTCCCTTTACAATTTCAAATCTTTCCAACATGGTTTCAGGTTAATTTAATAGCACAATTTACCCGCATGACTAAGTTTCACTGATCAAAAGATGTTTTGGGATGCGAAACTCGAGGAAACCACGATAACAGCCAAATGGGTCGTTACAGATCTAATAGATCTTATTTAAGGAATAATAGCAACATAAGTTTTGAAAGGAACCAGTTGACTCTTCATCGGTCCTCAACTTAATTTTACTCCACATCGAAGTAATTTTTCTAAAAACTTTTCATGTTACTCGTGTGGTAAATTAGGTCACAAATCCTTCAATTGCAACTACAAGAATGCCAAACTAGGAAAATGGGTTTGGAGGTGCAAAAATACTAATACAGGGCAAGACACTACTAACCCGAAAGGATCCAAGAGCACTTGGGTACCTAAAAGAAACTGATTTCTTTGTCTTGCAGGAACAACCCAAGAAGACCTTTAAAAAGGATATGTGGGTCATTGATAGTGGGTGTTTAAACGGGAAAACTTCAAATCTGTGAAAAAGATAGATGGAGGACAAATGAGATTTGGTGATAATGCTAAAGAAGACGCGGTTGGGGTTGGATGTATTACCCTGAGTCCCTCTTGCGATCTGGTGGAAGTATACCTAGTAAATGGACTCAAGTACAATCTGTTGAGCATCAGTCAACTATGTGATGCTGAATTTAAAGTCTCGTTCGATGCCATAAAATGCAAACTGAGTCATGGCGCAAGGAATATTCTCATCTTCGGCAAAAGAGTAGAAAATATTTATGTTCTTAATAATGTTGATTTTCCTATTCTTACTTGTGTTGCATCCATAGCCAGTGATCCCTGGCTTTGGCATAGAAAATTAGGACATGCTAGTATGCATATTCTTGAAAAGTTGTCTAAGTATAATTTAGTCCTAGGACTTCCCAAATTGAACTTTTAAAAAAATCATATTTGTGATGCATGTCAAATAGGGAAGCAAAAACATTCATCTTTCAAACCTAAGGACATTGTTAGCACTACCAAACCTCTTCAGCTGCTGCATATGGATTTGTTTGGCCCAACTAGAAATGCTAGCATAGGTGGAAAGAAATATACATTTGTCATAGTAGATGATTACTCTAGATTTACTTGAGTCATATTTCTAACTCACAAAGATGAAGCTTTCACCTAATTTGATTGTTTTTGTAGAAGAGTACAACGAGAGAAAGGATACTTTATCTCAACCATTCACAGTGATCATGGAAAGGAATTTGAAAACAAGTCTTTTGAAGAATTTTGCGCTCAACAAGGCTACACACAAGCATTCACTTCACCTCGATCTCCCTAACAAAATGGAGTTATTGAAAGGAAGAATCAATCTCTTCAGGATACAGCCCGAACAATGTTGCTCGAATAGGGACTGCCTGATCGCTTTTGGACTGAAGCTGTAAATACTGCTTGCCACATACTAAATCGATGTGTGATAAGGCCAATTCTGAAGAAAACTCTATATGAACTCTGGAATGGTAAACGGTCTAACATAAGCTACTTCTATCCTTTTGGGTGTAAGTGTTTCATTCAAAACAATGGTAAGGATAATCTGGGAAAATTTGATCCCCACAGCGATGAAGGTATTTTTATGGGTTACGCACCTATCAGTAGATCATATAGAGTTTACAATAAGAGAACATTGTCTATCAACTAATTTGTTCATGTTGTATTTATTGGTACTAATCCCAATGTCCAAGACACAAGTTCTGTCAGTGATATACACGAGAAGTCAACTTACCTAAGTTAACTAATGATATCGGGAAGTCGACTGCTGAAGTGTCACAAATAGAGATCACTCAGGACCAGGAGGTTGAAAAAGAACCAGATTTAGAAAAGATTGACAACAAAACTGCCTCTAAACCTCAACAAGTGAATATACCAAGAGAATAGAGAAGTGAGGCCAGTTTTCCAAATGAATTCATTCTTGGAGATCCAAACGCAAAGATGCAAACTAGATCCTCTCACAGGAAAACAACTACATTTGCTTTGATATCACAACTGGAGCCCAACAAGGTTGATGAAGCACTGAATGACGAATCCTGGATCAAAGCTACGCAAGAAGAACTCGATCAATTTGAAAGAAATCAAGTATGGAAGTTGGTTCCCAGACCCAAGAATGCCTACGTTATATGGGCAAAATGGGTCTTCCAAAATAAATTAAACGAATCTGAGCAAGTTGTTAGTAACAAAGCTCGACTTATAGCTCAAGGCTACTCCCAGCAATAAGGTATTGATTACGATGAAACTTTCGCTCCTGTAGAAACGTTAGAATCTATTTGCATCTTGTTAGCATACGCATCCTACAAACGTTTTAAATGGTTTTATTAAAGAAGAAGTTTTCGTAAAACAGCCTCAAGGCTTAGAAAAATTCCACATGTCTTGATCAAGTTTTCAAATTAACAAAGGCTCTGTACGGACTCAAACAGGCTCCAAAAGCTTGGTATGAGCAACTCAGTTCCTTTCTGTTAGAAAACAATTTCAAGTGATGAAAAATTGGTACCACGTTATTCATTCAGAAGCCATCAAATTGCATTTTAATCGCACAAATTTATGTTAATGGTATTATCTTTGGAAGTTCTAACCCTTTTTTGTGTAAGAATTTTGCTGATCTCATGAAGGGAGAGTTTGAAATGGGTATGATAAGAGAACTAACATTTTTCCTAGGACTGCAAATAAAGCGTACCGACTAATGAGCTCATAAAAAGGTTTGGTTTGGAAAAGGCTAAGGCATTTAGAACTTCTATGAGTCCCTCAACATGCTTGGAAACAGAAGCTCCAGGGAAGGATGTCGATGAGAAAAACTATTGTGCAATGATAGGATCACTACTCTAACTCATTGCAAGTCAACCATATATCATGTTTAGCGTATGCAAATATGCTAGGTTCCTGTCAGCTCCTAAAGAAATACACCTAACTACTGAAAAAAGGGCCATTCGATATCTTATTGGCACTCAAGAATTTGGTCTATGGTATCCTCACTCTAATAATTTTGACTTATTTGGATACTCAAAAGCTGATTTTGCATTAGATAAGACCGACAGAAAAACCACCAGTGGTACATGTCAAATTTTGGGAGAGTCTCTCATCTCTTGGCACAGCAAAGAAAAGCAAACGTCTGTTGCTTTATCAACCACTAAGGCTGAATACTTAGCCTTGGGTAGTTGTGGAACTCAACTGCTATGGATGATGCATTAATTAATTGATTATGAACTATCTTATGAATCTGTGCCTATTTCCTGTGACAATACTAGTGCCATTAGCTTGTCTAAATACACTGTGCATCACTCTAGGGCAAAACATATAGATATAAAGCATCATTTTATTCTTGATCGTGCCGCAAATGGTGATTTTACGTTAGAATTCGTAGATTTTGAAAATCAACTAGCTGATACTTTTACTAAACCATTGCTTGAGGAAAGATTTTGTTTCCTTAGAAAAAGTCTTGGAATTATCATGTTTGAATATGTATAAATCTTACTTGCTTTTTTTTACTTTTTATTTATTTTGTCTGTTTTGTTTGCTTTCCTTTTGTCTTTATTTAGTTACCATATCTAGCTTTAAAACACCCCATAATTATCGTGTGGATGTACTCTCCCGCCTCCACTATTTACCATTATTACTCCTCTTCCCAATAAACCCTAACCAGTCCTTTCAGTCACCTCAACCCCTCTTCCAAAGCAAACCTTCCATCTTCCCACTGTTTCCTATAAAACCTCTCTCCTCTTTCACCCAAAAACCCTCATCTTCTTTCCTCTCAAAAAGTAAATCTTCCATACCCTTTCCTTCCATAATGGTTAGAGTTAAGGGAGAAAGTTTCTACTGCAGATGATCTAGTCAACGGTTACAAAGCCTAACTGAAACTGAAGACCATGTAACTCTATCTGACTCATCTGATGATGAGATTATCAGAAATCTTTTTGAAAAGAAGCGTAGTGTTCCTCCAACTTCCAAAGAGAGCAATTAAGAAGTCAAAAATAGAGGCTTGTGATTATTTTGGACCTGAGGATAGGCAACTATTCTGCGGATCTACTGAGAAGGCTAGGTATACTCTGTTCAAGAAGCGTCGCATCGCTACAGATAGAGTTATCAGTCTTGAACTGTCACAACCAAAATTAGGCTCATGCGGGCACCTACCTTCCCACCTTGGTAGGCGAACCCTCTCATTTATGTAGCATTCCAATCACATAACATTACCTTCAAAAGCATTTGGAAATTTAGGAATACAATGGAATTTTATTTATAAATACTAACTCGACTGTTTCATGATCCAATCAATACATATTTACAGACTCAATACAATTTTCTCATGACGTGATCTAGACTAATACAAGAGAGACTAAGTAAATTTCAGAATGACTTCATATTCTAAGACTCAACCTCCAATCCCGGAATGAAATGGGTGGAGGCCTTCCAGACAAGCACCGCATAACTTCCGCAAATACTTTGATCAATCACCTGAAACAATCTACACCCCAAAAAGGGTGTAGCAAGTGTAATATCAGTACCAACATGGGTACTGAGTAAGTATCATAGGCCGACAACGGTTAGTAGTACATATTGGTAAAGAATTCACAAATAATGAGGCTAATCACCATATCAAATCAGATATCCCAAAAACATTAGATCACAACTTCAATATAACTTAAGTCACAACTAATCTTTAATGAATTATAAGCTGGCAAAACCCCCCATACAAGTTCTCGACGTCCTTACAATTCCTAAGTCGCTCGTTCGTGTTTTAGGAGCGAGCTCTTTACTACGACACCATTAGGTCCACCTTACTTAACACAATACACTAATAGTTTGTGACCAATTTAACAGGCACAAGTCAACAATATAAGTCACAAGAATCGAGTCCAAATGTTCATCATTACCTACATATAGCATCTAAACCCCATATGATAAGTCTGAGTACTTCCGATCCAACCAATCACTACGTTAGAGTCATTACAATACGATTATCACTGCAGAATCAACAATAACACAATCGTCACAATACAGTCATCACGGCATCTCACTCAAGTCATAAAGCAATGCAGTGCAATAATGGTATGAAAGTGATGCCATGCCATGCTATGCAAATGAGGTATACATATGCACTCCAGACAGAAATATCGACGTCTCGATAGCACAACCGAGCGTGACACGCGAAGTCTAAATGCCACCCATCCCGGATCTTTGCCAAACAGACAGACGGGACCCTAGCTAATTGCTTACAGAGGGAGTCTCACCGGCACCACTCTGGTGGACCCGCGGAGCCCATGCAATAACAATTGATTCCGGAATAACATCGGAATCGGCCATGCAGTAATGATGCCCGAATATAACCATCGGACATCGGCCTCCTCACAATCACTCAAAAAAGTTTTCAAATATCAGTTTCATAAATTAATGATTTCGGAATTGAACATCGGACATCGGCCTCCTCACAATCACTCAAGTAAAAGATTTTATCAAATATCAGTTTCGCTCATCAACGATATCGGAACATCACCGGATATTGGCCATGCATGATAAATATGAGGGAATGCGTGCAATGCATTTGCCAATCACCAACAGTCGAGCTCAATATAACAAATACCACAACGGTTATATTAACAACGTATCACATCACAATACCAACAGTGGGCATGCCAACACATATCAATAACGCAAGTACTAACAGTGTGTACGCCCACAATATATCCAAGTACAAATACCAACAACGGGTATGTCAGTCCTATCCGAACCAGGACAATAAGCAACATTTGATATCTGCCAACTACACATGGCATCGAGCCAACACAATTGAACAATCAAACACACATAACGGTGTGACTAGCCCCAACACACATCAAGTCAATCATTTAACATACGGTATTACCATTTCCCTAATCAAAGATATTTGCTTAGGATAAGAATCTCACCCTACACTCGAGTCACTCGTCACCATTTAATTAGGACATCATTCACTACAGTGATGCATTTTGTATTTCCTGCTAGCAATTAAATTGACTACAATAATCTCATCGATAGGCATAATTAGATTCCGTCTGCTACTCCCAAGTCACATAAATCCACCGATAATGAACAAGGACACATCAACACCTAAGGAGTCTACAGGCCATGAGCCCGAACAAACATGTCACACATAGCAATACCATCCTAAGATTCCATCCCATATCTCTAAATTCCTATACATGCATTATCCGTTTCTTCTACACAACAATACAGAAAACTAACCGAAGTCTAACGAAAGGAAACCACAACTTACCTCATGGCTGAGCAGGTGCCACGAACATCCAACGACACCTCAATTAATCACCACCACGTAATCCATATGAAAAGCTAGGAGACAACTATAAGGCCCAAGAGTAGAATTCACCTTTAGGGCCCTTTTTAAAGACTTCAAAATTGCTAAGGACCAAAAAGTTCACCAACACAACGCTAGTTGGTCAATCAACCCTTATTTAGGACATTCATGACCATATCCAAGTCACTAGTTTGGTCAAATTGCCCTTTTAGGCTTATTTCAAGAAATCCATTTCCAAGATCTAAAATAGAGACCCATAGGCATTTTAATGGGATAGGTGAATGATTAGGTTGGGAATCATGTTAGGATGATGAGCATAGGAAAATATTCCAAGGACTTTATAGCAAGATGGACAAGGGTTCATCATTTTGGAACTTAAGAGATTTGAGATTCCTATTTGTGACTCTAGACAAGGATCCTTAATGAAAATTAATGTTGGGAGAATGGATGGAAGAGGTTAGGGAAATAACCTTTCCCAAGGAAGTATCATTTTTTGCTCCAATATTACTCCAAAGGCGGCTGGACTCTCTAGGGTTTTGAGAAATGAAGTCAATTCTCAAAATGTCACTTAAATAGGTGGAATTCACTGTACGATGTACCGCTACAGCGGTACAGCCTGGGCGGCCAACACGTCGCTATGGCAGTTATGCCGTCACATGCGATTACCGCTACGGCGGTTGGTGTACTGCCACAGCGGCACCGCTGTAGCATCCACGCGACCGCGGTAGCGGTCTGGCTCTATTTGTTTGCTCACACTTCTATTGCTTACACGAGCACACGATGATCTTGGTTTGGCTTGAAAGGTTTCCAAGATGCGAGAAGGTGGAGACATCGTTAAGCCCTATAGTTGTCGCCTTCCTTAGAATTTCACAGTAACGACGAAACAGGTCGTTACATCAGATACCAATTGAACAACCGTTCGTCCCCAAATGGTAAGGGAGTGAACCCATGCTAACAGTGATATGCCTAATGGCTAGGACTTACTAGTATCATCTTACCCTCGTGTATTCGAGTCTGACTGAGAGGGATAGGTCAGATAGCGTAGTCGGGGAACTCCTTGTGACTTACATAATTTGATGGAATTGCCGGGTCCTCATAGCAAGGTAATCAAATGCCGAGGTGACTTGTAAGAGGTCCACTGCGGGACATAAGGCTTGAGTATATCCCAACGTATCACGAACTTCTTAGACGGAGCTGGATACTGCCGTAGCGGCTGTGTTACCGCTAGGATAGTACCGCCACGGCGCCATACTTAGCCACCACAGCGATCGATCAAGAAACCCAGTGGTCCCTCTACCGCCGTGGCGTAACCACTGCAGCGGATTTGTGGCGCCCCGGCGGTTCTGCTGTAGAATAGCAAGGTACTTCAGTCCCTCATTATTCTACCATCCCACTTCAAAAACCCCTATATATTCCTCAAAACTCCCACTCCCATTTCACTCCTAGTCACACCACGACTCTAGCAACTATCCCTTCTCCCTGCTTAACACGATTTAGCCTGCCCAAACACTTACTTTCTCTTACCCAAAAGAAAAGAAGAAGGGAAGATGATGAAGAAGAAGCAACATAAGAATCCATCTCCCTCCACTATTTTACTACAAGATCAGGTAAAATCTGTTTCCCTCTGGTTTTATAGTTAGTCAATAAACACTGCACTCTAAGCAACAACTCAAGGGTTGGATATTGGTAACACAAGTTGGGTTTCTGAACTTTAGGTAACTACACAATTTGGATAAATTTTTGGAGTAATCTGAACTAGTTAATCATTAGGATAGTCTTCCCTTCGCACTTAGCGTGTTTATAACACAGATTGAGGTGCAAAACTTGAACATAGTAAAGAAAACTACTTCAAATAGATTCTAGGGTTTATCAAGTATTTTGGGCTAATTTGTTGTTAGAATGGCACCCAAATGGGTTTTAAACTTCATGCATACTGGTTTTCTCCCCAATCCTTGCTTCAAAACACGTTTTTAATCCAAAAAGTGCAACTTAAAATCTGGGAATTTTGGTTAACTGTTCGGGTAAGGTGATATCGCTGTAGCGGCACACTGGCCGCTCCAGCGGCACCGCCATGGCGCTCAACTGGCCGCTGTGGCGGCTCACCCCAAACATTACTGACCGCTGTGGTGGTCTCCTTTCCTCCATAGCGATACCGCCATGGCGGTCTGCAGGCCGTTGTGGCGGTTATCGCAGATTCTGCATCAGTGCAGTCTGCGGCTAGGAACTCGTTTACTCAATTTTTCACTTTGACTCTTATTAAGTTTACACTCAATTGATAAGTCTCGAGAACTGACACGTTTTAAAATTTTCCTGCAGGCACAATGGCTGAACACGGGGAACAAGTACCTCAAATCCAAGGGGCGGCGCCCCAAAATGACGAAGTGCCCGTTTACGAAAATCTCCCCACTCGACAGAGTAAACGGCTATATTTGAAATAGAGGTCCATTCCCATGTTATTGGAGTGAGGATTTGACATGACAAATGTGGAAAAGTGGGCTCCAGATTTTTGGCACCGGTTGGTGGAGACCAAGTAGACTCGCTTGGTCCAAAACCCGGGGGATTACAATAAGTCCTGGGTGAGGGAGTTCTATGCCTTACTGCCTTTGGTTTATTGGGATGTTCCTAGCCTAGATCATAATAAGGGGCACTCCCATGAAAGTGGGGGCAACGGCTATCAATCGGATTTACAGGCTAGATGATCATCCCGAGGAGCCTTATAAGGAGAAAGCGGCGGAGAAGGATTTGATGTGGTTGGCCACCCAGTTGGTGGTGGCAAGTGATATACCAAATGTTCCCTGAGCTCGTGGTAGGGGAGCGATATATAGTGACCATTCTTGTTGAGGCTAGGAGATAGCTAAAGATTATTAGCCGGAAGAGGAGAAAGGAGGGTGATATGGGCGAAGAGGGAAGCGGAGGGCGGGGCTGACGCTGGTGAGGGGGATGATGCTGGGGCTGAGGCTCCTCATGCTCAGGGTCCCTTTCAGCCCATAGAGACGCGCTTTGATGACATTGAGACTTTACTCCGGGCGATGCCCATGCCTTCTGGTGATTCCAGTTCATCGGATACCGGCGCCCGGCTACCCTACTCGGCGGACGATTTTGACAGGGAGAGGATAAAGAACAAGGTGCACGACAAGCTTAGAATCGGGTCTTGGAGGGTTGCTAAGGGGATGTGGGGTAAGATGCACCCCAATGAGCCGCTGCCAGTGGAAGATGATGATGACTCTGAACAGTTCTCCTTCGAGAGTGGCCCCCAAAAAGATGGCGATCAGGGCGGGTTAGGTGGTGCTGGTGGTGGCGACTCTGATGATGCTGGCGCGAATAGCATGCGGACAGCCTAGACATTTCCCTCTCTTTTTATGCTTGGTTTCCCTTGTAGGGCCTTTATTTCTGGACAATCTTTTGTTGGTTTGCCTCTTTATTTTTGGATAATTTTGTTTTTGGTTTTTGGTTGGCCTGGTTTATGGCTAATGTTTGGATAATTTGTTTTGGTTGTTGAATTATTTAGCTTCCTTGTTGTTGACAATAGTAGTTGGTTTCGTGGTAGTGACTTGGTTGTTTCTTGCCCTTGTTGGCTTATTTCTTTTATACAGCTTGTTGGTTGGTCATACTGCTGTTTCTATCTGATCTGTTGAGGGTTAACAGGGAAATGGACTGGGAATAGGTAAAGTGCAGGTCTCTGATCCCAGCAGTGCCGCTTCGGAGGCCTATCAGACCATTGTGGCTGTTACCTCCTTGGCGGCAAATGGCCCACAGGAGCGGTCCCTTTGGGAGATGGATCACCGCTTCAGTGGGTGTAATAGCGCTATGGCGGCGCCGCCTTAGTAGTGGACTGATCGGCGGGCGGTGTGCATGGCAGTGGCATGCCCAATTCTCCTCGCATCCAAATATTAACTCATCTCTTACAACGCAGCAAGATCTAAATCTGAAGTATAACTTTTTTTTTGCACGTAGATACCAATTGGGTTCACCGAGATACAAATTTGATCGAAGTAGCACGATTTGAAAGAAAAAAAGGGAAATTTTCCTAGATGCCCTATAGCCTCCCGTTGACGAGTACAGACGTCTACGTACGATTCCATGAGACTCTGCTAGACATTACTCTTATACCTAGTAGACTGGTAACTTAGGCTCTGATACCAACTTGTCACGACCCAAATTAGGCTCGTGCAAGCACCTACCTTCCCACCTTGGTAGGCGAACCCTCTCGTTTATGTAGCATTCTAATCACATAACATTACCTTCAAAAGCATTTGGAAATTTAGGAATACAACGAAATTTCATTTATAAATACTAACTCGACTGTTTCATGATCCAGTCAATACATATTTACAGACTCGATATAATTTTCTCATGACGTGGTCTAGAGTAATACAAGAGCAACTAAGTAAATTTCAGAATGACATCATATTCTAAGACTCAACCTCTAATCCCGGAATGAAATGGGAGGAGGCCTTCCAGACAAGCACCGCATAACTTTCGCAAATACTTTGATCAATCACCTGAAACAATCTACACCCCAAAAAGGGTGTAGCAAGTGTAATATCAGTACCAACACGGATACTGAGTAAGTATCACAGGCCGACAACTGTTAGTAGTACATATTGGTAAAGAATTCACGAATAATGAGGATAATCACCATATCAAATCACATATCCCAAAAACATTAGATCACAACTTCAATATAACCTAAGTCACAACTAATCTTTAATGAATTATAAGCTGGAAAAACCACTCATACAAGTTCTCAACGTCCTTACAATTCCTAAGCCGCTCGTTCGTGTTTTAGGAGCGAGCTCTTTATTACGACGCCATTAGGTCCACCTTGCTTAGCACAATACACTAATAGTTTTAGACAAATTTAACAGGCATAAGTCAATAATATAAGTCACAAGAATCGAGTCTGAATGTTAATCATTACCTACGTATAGCATCTAAACCCTATATGATAAGTCTGAGTACTTCCGATCCAATCAATCACTACGTTAGAGTCATTACAATACGATTATCACAATTAAATCATCAATAACACAATCGTCACAATACAGTCATCACGACATGTCACTCAAGTCATAATGCAATGCAGTGCAATAATGGTATGAATGTGATGCCATGCCATGCGATGCAAATGAGGTGTACATATGCACTCCGGACGGAAATATCGTCGTCTCGGTAGCACAACCCAGTGTGACTCGCGAATTCTAAATGCCACCCGTCTCGGATCTTTGCCAAACAGACAGACGGGACCCTGGCTAATTGCTCAAAGGAGGAGTCTGACCGGCACCACTCTGGGGACCCGCGGAGCCCATGCACTGATAATCGATTCCGGAATAACATCAGAATCGGCCATGCAATAACGATGCCCGAATATAACCAACGGACATCGGCCTCCTCACAATCACTGAAAAGAGTTGTCAAATATCAGTTTCATAAATGAACGATTTCGGAATTGAACCTCGGACATCGGCCACCTCACAATCACTCGAGTAAAAGAGTTTATCAAATATTAGTTTCGCTCATCAACTATACCGGATCATCACCGGATATTGGCCATGCATGATAAATATGAGAGAATGCGTGCAATGTATATGCCAATCACCACCAGTCGAGATCAATATCACAAATACCACAACGGTCATGTCAACAACGTATCACGTCACAATACCAACAGTGGGCATGCCAACATATATCAATAACTCAAGTACCAACAGTGGGTACGCCACAATATATCCAAGTACAAATATCGACAACGGTAATGTCAATCCTATCCGATCCAGGACAACAAGCAACATTTGATATCTACCAACTACACATGGCATCAAACCAACACAATTGAATAATCAAACACACATAACGGTGTGACTAGCCCCAACACACATCAAGTCAATCATTTAACATACAGTATTACCATTTCCCTAATCAGCATATTTGCTTAGGATAAGAATCTCACCCTACACTCGAGTCACTCATCACCATTTAATTAGGACATCATTCACTACCGTGAAGCATTTTGTATTTCCTGCTAGCACTTAGATTGACTACAATAATCTCATCGATAGGCATATTTAGATTCCGTCCGCTACTCCCAAGTCACATAAATCCACCGATAATCAACAAGGACACATCAATACCTAAGGAGTCTACAGGCCACGAGCCCGAACAAACATGTCACACATAACAATACCATCCTAAGATTCCATCCCATATCTGTAAATTCCTATACATGCATTATCCGTTCATTCTACACAACAATACGGCAAACTAATCGGAGTCTAATGAAAGGAAACCACAACCTACCTCATGGCTGAGCAGGTGCCACGAACATCCAACGACGCCTGAATTAATCACCACCACGTAATCCACATGAAAAGCTAGGAGACAACCATGAGGCCGAAGAGTAGAATTCACCTTTAGGGCCCTTTTTAAGGACTTCGAAATTGCTAAGTTAGATATGGAATTTTATCCTACCTAAAAGTTCACTATCACAATGCTAGTTGGTCAATCAACCCTTATTTAGGACATTCATGACCATATCCAAGTCACTAGTTTGGTCAAATTGCCCTTTTAGGCTTATTTCAAGAAACCCATTTCCAAGATCTCAAATAGAGACCCATAGGTATTTTAATGGGATAGGTGAATGATTAGGTTGGGAATCATGTTAGGATGATGAGCATAGGAAAATATTCCAAGGACTTTATATCAAGATGGACAAGGGTTCATCATTTTGGAACATAAGAGATTTGAGATTCCTATTTGTGACTCTAGACAAAGATCCTTAATGAGAATTAATGTTGGGAGAATGGATGGAAGAGGTTAGGGAAATAACCTTTCCTAAAGAAGTATCATTTTTGGCTCCAAAATTACTCCAAAGGCGGCTGGACTCTCTAAGGTTTTGAGAAATGAAGTCAATTCCCAAAATGTCACTTAAGTATGTGGAATTCAAAGTGCAAAACCGCCCCAGCTGTAGGTGTACCGCTGCAGCGGTACCGCCAGGGCTGCCAACACGCCGCTATGGCGGTTGAGCAGTCACATGCGATTACCACTACGGTGGTTGCTAAACCACCACAGCGGCACTGCTGTAGCATCCACGCGACCGCAAAAGCGGTCTGGCTCTATTTGTTTGCTCACACTTCTATGGCTTACGCGATGGGCATGACGATCTTGGTTTGGCTTGAAAGTTTTCCAAGATGTGAGAAGGTGAAGACATTGTTATGCCCCATAGTTGTCGCCTTCCTTAAAATTTCACAGTAACGACGAAATGGGTTGTTACATGAACAACTTAAAAATCATAATTGCAATGTAAGTTCCTTCTTTAAGGCCCAAAATTTTCCTCTTGTCTTTACACTCTATGAACTCGAAGTCTATGAAGAACCTGTTAGAATGTTTTATGAAAATCTTAGGATTTCTAAAGATAGTGAGGAGCTAGAGACTCATATGATGGGTACAAGAATTGTGGTTAATGATTTTTTGTTTGAAAAGGTATTTGGTGTAAAATTTTCTAGAAAAATTGAGTTTATTCGAAATGGGTGCCTGAGAATTTTGAAATGACTCTTGAGGAAGCCAGGGCCTTTGTGTCTGAATGTAGATCTGACTTATTCGAGTTTTGTCCCTTAAGTCTCTGTTTCATAAATCGCATTATGGCTCACATTTCTACTACCACATTGTTGCCTCGGGTTGGATCCTTAAGCTCAGTTACCAACAAGGACGTCTATGTGTTCTATTATCCAATCAAGAAGTACAAAATCCCCTGGGAAAATTAGTTCAAGGAGTGCATGCTTGAAAGTGCTTTGGACACCTCACCCTCCGCTAGCCTTCCCTACGGAATGATCATCTCTCGTATCTTGAAGGACTTGTTAGTTTATCTCATTGATTTTCGAGCAATAGAGGTTTCAAAGAACATATGATCATCGTCCTTTTTCTAGTATGGATTTTGTCTTTGCAGGTGATGAATGGACAAAGAAGGAAGCAGTCAAGCCAAAACTTGAACCCAAAAATGATCCAGAGCAGCCCGTCTTACAGGTTATGAGTCATGAAGTGGCTGAGTTGAAGCAAAATCTTGCTACAGTCGATGGTCGCCTGTAGAAGATTCAAGAAACTCTTGACAATGTGTTGAGATCTTCTAAGGAGGTAAGTGCAGATGTTGGGAAGCTGCGGGTCAGCATGGAGGGATTCAAGAAGGAGGGAGCCAAAACAGTCAACAAGCTAATCTCAAGAATCGACTCTCTAAACAGGGGAACTGCGAACTCCAACACTGAACTTACTGTAGCTGTTTAAAACTCCTAATCTACCTTTTCCCAGAACATTGAGACCTCCTACAATTCCTTCTTTGAGCACTCTCAAGTACTTCTGAAAAAGGGCCAGCTGATTTTTCTTTACTGTTTGGACAAATATTTTGGTTGGATGTGTTTTGTTTTGTTAAAACTATTGGGACTGCTAACTATGTGACTAAATAGACTTTAGGTGCTAATGTGATGTATGTTATTATCTGCTATGTGTTTGCTTGCTATGCCTTTTTTTTGCTGTGTTGTGTGCTCTATGTCTGTGTTTTCCTTTCTGATAATGTCAAAGGGGGAGAAGAGCAACAACAGTAGTCAAATAATCAGGGGGAGCACCACGTTTCTTCAGGGAAGTAAAATGTCACACTCTTTTTTAGTTGTCATCATCAAAAAAAGGAGAGATTGTTAATTTTGATTATTTACCACAATAATATTTATTTTAATGATGACACTGTTGACGTGTAGGAACCAAAAAGGAAAAGGATGCATATTCAATATGGTGAAGTCAAGCATAAGGAAATAAGAAATATATTCTCCATAATATCTTAAATCAAGGAGACGGACAAGGAAAACCTACTTAGAAGCATCTCCAACTTACAAAGCAAGAAGATAAATCATCTCATTCGAGTAAGCAGGCTGCGGACAACCAATACAAAGCTGTCAAACAGAATACTACTCAACCAATCAAGATCTCACCACTAAAGGAAAAAAGAAATCAAAGAAGAGTCGTGAAGATCTCAAGCTTTAGAGTATCGAAGGAAAGAAGACACCAAGAAAGCTACAAGATCAATTAGTGGATCACATCAAATCCCTGATTGAAGACAAACTCCCTTGGGTTACTTTAGAGTGAGCCAATCAAGAATCAATCAAATGGAAAAGATTGATTCAATGCCCTCAAGACGTGAAGCAGCCTACTATATAAGAAGATCTCACAAGCTGAAGAAGACTCACAACTTCACTTGAGCAATATATCTATTTACTCTTCATCTTGTAAAAAGCACTATAGGGCATTCAAGTCTTATAGTGTTAGAAAAAAAAAAAATAACTGGCTATATAGGTTGAGGTTGTCACTAAGAAACGGTCCGAGTTAGATCCAAGGTTCAAGTTTAAACATATCTGTAACCAAGTTACCATAAGGCTCTAAGGAAGCCCTTGTAACCCAAGGGGACTGGATTAGGTACCACATTGGTATTCCGAACTTGTATAAAACTCTCTGTGTTCATTTATTTACTGTTTTAATATTACTCATCTTTAATTGCCTACGTATAAGTTTTCATGACTTGCAGGAGAGTCGACTGTCTAAATTAGTAGTCGACTCACATAATTTAAAGAGGTAACAATTCACTCCCCCCCCCCCTCCTTCTTGTATTTCACTATGGTTCTGAAATCACGATTTGGATCTAATGATTCAATCAAAACACAATTTAGAGCTCATTTGCTTAAAATCATCACACAAACCTACTCGAACGGTTAAAACTCCGAGCCAGGGTCGTCTTGACCCAATATTGATTGTGGTCAACTCAAGTTCATGATCTTACCTAATGATACGGTCCGGAATGGCTGAAGTACTCAAGCTTCTCCAAGGACTTATACTAGAAGAGGAGGGAAGGACTTTAAGCTATGGAAGATAGCATGAAGGAAGAATTCAAGAGCCAAGGCCCGAAGCTTGCCTCTTAGAGTGGCTACAATTACAAGCTTGGGTGGTTAAATGCCAGAAGGTGGCTATTAACACAAAGGGACTAATTTTCCAAAACAAGTCATCATCTAAGAAGACCAAACAAGGCCATTACTTCATTAAAGGTATTTTTGTAATAAGCTAGTTTAGTCTTCTTTGTCCTAGTAGTATAAATACTATACTTAGCTATTTCATTAAGATTAGATTGGATGAATTATGAATTGAGAATACTCTTTGGAGTGATATTTTGTTTAGCTAGGTAGCTATAGAAAGTGATAGTTGTAGTTCATCATAGGTGGATTCCTTTGTTGGCTATGAACCATTGTCCATTTATATTCACATGAGAGTTGTTTATTTGTGGATTTCAAGTTTGTTACTCTTGATTGGATTTCAAATATTATAGGTTCCTTGATTAATTTCCAATTGGGAGGGTTTTAGTTTAATATACTCAAGTTTCATAGAATTCATTATCAAGTAAGTCTTGCTCCTATCCTTCTCTTCTCATCTCAAATTCTTCTTTATCTTTCAATTTCCGCATTTAGGTTAGATTCCTAGAGTTTCGGTTGTAGGAATCGCATCATTTGGTGTCAGAGCATAGGCTAAAGGATTGTCCCTACAATTCTTAATCCTAGGTTCTTCTTATTTTTAAAATCACAAAAAAAAAATTGTGTCAAAACATGTTTGTTTGTTGATTTCAACACTAGATTCGAATTCCCTAGTGTTTTTAGAGTCTAAATTTGATATTTCAAGTTGTTTGGTGTCGAATTGGAAAATCCACCATTGTTGGGTTTGAAGGTTTGAAGAACAAACAAGTTGCGGTTTGTTGATTTGTTGAAATTGAAAATCAATTGGTATTGGGGTTTGTTCTGCACATCATTAGGAGTTCAAATCTGAATCTTGAACAAAATTTGAGTTGATATTGAAGGGTTCAAGTTTTTGGGTTCATAAGTGTTCTTGTGGATCTTCATAACTTGGAGAAGAAGAAGTAACAAAAGGTGCCAATTGATCCAAAAAGGGTTTGTGAAAAGAACAAAAGGTGTTTAGGGAAAAGGAATATCCCAAAAGGGGAAATTTGCTGAGGAAAATCAAGGTACAAGGTCAGATTTGACTAAAATCTGACAATTCGCGCAAAGTTTGCGGTTGCATTCTCCACTTGCTACACCGCAAGTGGACATCATTTGGCCACATTTTCCCGAGCTGACTATTTCAAGTTTTTGACCAAGTTTGCGACCGCATTCTCAGCTTGCGACGCCGCAAGTTTGTCGCATCTCCAACATAGAAAGTTTGTAACTTTTCATAGTTTGCAACGAAGTTTGCGTAATAATGCATAAAACAAATTTGTCTAGTGCGAATTATGCTTCCACCTCTGCGCCTGCATCAACCCTTTTCCAGGTCGTATTTCATGGCAAAAAAGACCTCTATACGAAGCCTCAACACCTATATCCACCCGCATTCTCCCGAAATTTTATTGCAAGTTCGTTCTTCAATGCGATTTCGTCTCATTTTTGTTTCTAGGTTTCATTAGGTAATTGTTAATCTTTTCTTATCTAATTAATTTAAGTAATTATCCTTAATTAGTATTTAATTATCTCTTGAGTTCGTTATTTCATTCGTGCTAATTCTTCTTAAGTTTTTCCATTTATTTCGTTGAATGTCTTGGCTTAAGTCCTTCAGTTTAATTGAGTCGTCCGTCTTTCAATTAGCAAGAATCTATTCTTCCACAAAGAATTAGAAACCTTGTGAATTAATTTGGGATTAGCGGTTCGTCTCCAACTTCGGAAGGATACTAGAGTGTGGTAAGCTTTATCGCAAATACGAGTGACGTGAGGAACTTAACTAGTAATCTTGTTTGCTCGTTTTGTAGGTACAAGAAGGGAAGTCATAAGGAGAAGAGATATAAGGAATTATGTCATAAGGAGAAGAGATATAAGGAATTATGTCATCCATAGCTTCAGATTCTTATGGTGATGATATGGAGGGTTATTCCTCTAGCAATAGAGGATAAGGCTTTAATAGTGATGAAGACTATGGAGGCGATGGTCAACATGATCATGGTCAATATGATGGTGAGAATTACTATTTCGGAAGCGAATATGGGACAAATGGTTCTCATGGAGCTTATGAAGAATCTTGTGAAGA
Source organism: Lycium ferocissimum (assembly GCF_029784015.1). Classification (NCBI taxonomy): domain Eukaryota; kingdom Viridiplantae; phylum Streptophyta; class Magnoliopsida; order Solanales; family Solanaceae; genus Lycium; species Lycium ferocissimum. The sequence continues at coordinate 64,763,873 of NC_081352.1, forward strand.
TGCCTATAGTGAGGACGAATGTGATAAAGGTTCTCATACTACACACCATGTGTATGGAGGCTACTTAAGGTATATTCCTTTCTCACACATACGTTATGAACCAATTGGTGAAGATTTGCATGAAATAGGAAGTTGTGATGAACTTGAAATTGATGAATGTGATTATGAAGATAGTGAGTTTGAATATTATATTTGTGAAGAATCTTCTAGTAAATATGCATGTGCATCACATTATGTTACTTACTATCCCAAAGTGAGTGGTATAAGTGTGTGGATTGGAAAAAGTTGAAGTCGTCCTAGAAGAAGAAAGGAGTATACATTTCCTACTTCAAGAAATACAATGAATCATGCTTTTATCCTAATACGAATGTTCCATTCTCTCAATATGGTTATGATATGGGAGGTAGGAGGGAAATATTGACTGGTGATGGAAGTAGAAAAAATGCAAGGTCTCAAGTAAGAAATGACCCGAAGAAGCGAATTCTTGAGATGAAAGTAAGTCTACTTGGTAGTGCGGGATATGTTGATGATGGTAGCTATGGCATCTACCTTTCCCCTCAAGCGGTTGAAGAATTGGGTATAGAATGTGTGATGAAACAAAACCCCCTTAGTCGATTTAGTGTGTTGGTTGCATACTTCGCTTACTTTAGGTATTATCATTTGCCTTATGATGATTACCTTGTGTGTTTTGTGAGGGGGCATGCACTCATTATCTCCTATGTTTTGCAAGGTTTGGATTCGAGGATGAATCCTTTCCAAGAAGGAGAGGATGATACGATCCCGAAGAGCACACATGATTCAAGATACTTCATCCGAGGCCGAGCCAAGGAACTCCGAGCCTTACAAGCCATGATGATACAAAGAGAGGCATTGGAGTCCTTTGAGGAGCATCATGGGAGAGCATATGACATGTGGATGATTGCTTGGTCGCATGGGATGAAGATGAGATGGAGGGAAACGATGGTGGCTAGCCATGCAAAGAGGCTATTCCTTAAAATCAAGCCATCATCCCTAAAGAAGACTACCAGACAAGGCCCTTACTTCATTAAGGGTATTTTTGTAATAGCTAGGCTTGGCTTCTTTAGCCTAAAAGTATGTAACGACCCGTTTGTTCGTTATAGTTCTTTTGGCGTTTTGGAGAATTTATTAGCTCATTTTTTACCCGAACGGACGTTGACACACTTCCCGAGGTTTCTAGATCGGATTCGGGTAACTTTTATGCAAATATAGGCTTAAAGTGAAAAATGTTTGACCCGAAGTTGACTTTTGGGCATACGAACCTTTTTTAAAATTCCGTCGATTCCGAGAGGTTCAGATGGTCGTTTAGAACTGGTGTGTGTAATTGATTCGGTTCCCAATGCACTCGGTGCATTTTGGACTTGGGATGGGAAATTGAAATTAAGGCACCGGGGGTTTACTCAGTCAACGAGACCTCCGTTGGGAATTTCGAGGCCACAGGCGCGTTCATAGCACGTTTTTATGTGAGACTACGTGTCTGGTATGTGAGCAGATGGCCTCGGGAATTAGTCAAAAAATCGGATCGAATGGACATCTTAGGTTAAGTTTCTAGTGTCTGGTGCCCGCTTTGGCGGCACCAGCACCGCGGCAGCGGCACAGCTAGAGAGGTAGCCCTGCCGTTGGAGCGGTCAATGACTTTTAGTCATTACCGCTGAAGCAGCTAGGTGGTCGCTGGGACGGCGCCACTGGAGCGGATCAGGTACCGCTACAGCAGTGACGGGCAGTGATTTTTCATTAAATGTGTCTTTTATAAGTCCTAGACCCTCATTATTTCTTATCTCGATATTGAAGCTTGGGAAAACTGTTCTTGGAGATAATTTAAAGAAATTCTTGGAGGTAAAACTTGCCTAATCCTTTACTCTTCCTTAATCACAATCATCTTAGATTTTTCCCTCCCTTTAACAATCACTTAGAGATGGAATTTGAGAGAGGGTTTTGGAAGAACACCTCTCTAGATTATTATTGATAAATTGGTGATGTTCATGTTAGATATTGACTAATCTAAGCTTATTAATCAAGTATCTTCCACTTTTAACGTTGAATTTCGGATTTGGAGACTTAGGGTTTATACCCAATTTGGGGGTTTTTACTTGGAATCAAATTTAGGCTAAACCTTAAGCTAAATCAATAATTGGTGGTTGGGTTATGATTACCTAGTACTCAATTTGGTATTTTGCCCTCGAATTTCCCGTTTTGCCCTTGTGGGCCTGTTTCCCCAATTTCTAGGGTTAAAATGGTCCGAATTCAAATATTAACAATATTAGTATCATTCTTCATCATTTCTAATATAGAATTTGATTATTCTTAGACTACTTTGGTTCTGAGGTTCAGCGGAAGGGCAAAGCAAAGAAGTGACTAGTTGGTGTTGCGGTTCGGCGATCTGTGAGGTTATGGCTTACCTTTGGTGAGACTTCGTATAGCGAAGCGCATATTTAGATTATAATGTTAGAGATAGCATATGAACCTTCGGATATGAAGTCGAGTTGGATATTGCCTTAGGTTGGGCCCTGTTGTGTGTTCGGACTAGCCACCCTGTTATGTGTGTTTGATTGTTCTATTGTGATGGTTTGATGCCATGAGTAGTTGGTGGATATCAGAATCTGTGTTATTGTCTTGACTGAGATAGGATTGATAGACCGCTGTTGGTATTTGAACTATGTTGCATTGTTGGCGTACCCCTTTGTTGGCACTTATGATATCGATATACTATTGGCATACCTCTGGTGGTATTCTGATATGATATATTGTTGGCGTACCCCTTTGTTGGTACTTGCGATATTGAACTTTGCTGTGCATAATTGATATACGCATTGCACACATTCTCACACATTCATGATGCATTGCCGATACCCAGTGATGATCTGGTATCGTTGATTAAGCAAACTGATATTTCGATAAACTCTTTACTGGAGTGATTGTGAAAAAGCCGATGTCCGAAGATCAATTTGGAATCGTTAATTGTATGAAAGTGATAATTGATAAACTCTTTTACTTGATTGATTGTGAGAAGGCCGATGTCCGAGGTTTAATTCCGGAATCGTAGATTATGTGAGACTGATATTTGACAGACTCTTTTACTAGAGTGATTGTGAGATGGCTGATGTCCGATAATCTACTTCGGCATCGTTATTGCATGGCCGATTTCGATGATATCCCAGAATCATTGTTAGTGCATGGACTCCACGGGTCCCCCAGAGTGGTGCCGATGAGACTCCCTCTTTGAGCAATTAGCCAAGGTCCCGTCTGTCTGTTGGGCAAAGATACGGGACGGGTGGCACTTAGACTTCAAGAGTCACGCTTGGTTGTGTTACTGAGACGTCGATATTTCCGTCTGGAGTACATGTGTGCACCACATCTGCATGGCATTACATAGCATTCATTCCATCATTGCACTGTATTGCATTATGACTTGATTGAGATTCTTAGTGATTGGATTGGATCAGATATAGTCGGACTTGACGTATTTGGGTTTAGATGCTTTACATAGGTGATGATGGATACTTCGTTGTGATTATATTGTCCTATACCTGTTAGATTCCTTTCTTATCTACTTTATTTTTTTAATTGTGTTAGCTATGCTTAGTCGGCCGATGATGCCTATCAGTATTGTTGTTTGTACTGACCTGCACTTGTTGTATTCTTTTATAAATGCAGACTACCAGGTTGGATCTACCTCTTTGACTCGTGGCTGATCGAATCTTCAGCTTCCTCTCGAGTTTCCAGGGTGAGCATGGCATCTGCTGACCTTGAAGACTTCCTATCATATGTCTTACTTTTATTTCAGAGACATAGACATTTATGTATTAGTATTTCTAGACTATACTATTCTCCTTAGATGCTCTTGTATTATTAAGACTAGACCCTGGGGTTGTTTATTGTCTTCCGAACTTTTACTACTATCTATCTATGTATATCGTGAGACTTACGTAATTGTTCTATTCTGCTGTTTTAAATTCATTCTTCGTGTATTTGTTCATTGTTGGGTTGAGGGTTCGCTTACCGAGGTGGGAAGGTAAGTGCCCGCGCGGCCTATGAAAAATGGGTCGTGACATAGTATAAATACTACACTTAGATATTTCATTACTTAGATTATGTTGAATTGAGATGAATACTCTAAAATGAGTGATAGTTGTTTTGGTAGAATTAGTGCTAATCTAGTGATTAGTGATAGTTAATCATGGTGGATTCCATTGTTGGCTATGAAACCCTTTTCCATTGATTTTCAATAGAGTTGTTCATTTGTGGATTTGGATTACTCTTGGTTGATTATCAAATAGTATAGGTTCGTTAGTATGAACGATCAGGAGGATTTAGGTTTCATGTACCTAAGTTTGCCTATAATTCCTTTACTAATTGGGTCTTACTCTATCTCTCTATTTCTCATCCCAATTTCTTCAATTCTCATCTTTGATTTCTTCTTAACTTTAGTTTTCACGTTTTTGTTGTTTGAATCCGTGTCTTCCACAAGCCGAATCGTTATCATTATTCTAATCTATCTTTAGTTTTCGCGTTTTTATGGTTGAATCCGTGTCTTCCACAAGCCAAATCGTATCATTCTCTTCTATATTTTGTGAGAGGGTATGTATTCATTTTCTTCTATATTTTGCAAGGTACGGATTCGAGGACAAATCCTTTTGAAGAAGGGGAGGATGATACGATCCGGAATGGCTCAAGTACTCAAGCTTCTCCAAGGACTTATACTAGAAGCGGAGGGAAGGACTTCAACCTATGGAAGATAGCATGGAGGAAGAATTCACGAGCCAAGGCCCGAAGCTTGCCTCTTAGAGTGGCTACAATTGCAAGCTTGGGTGGTTAAAGGCCGAAAGGTGGCTATTTATGCAAAAGGACTACTTTTCGAAAACAAGCCATTATCTAAGAAGACCAAACAGGGCCCTTCCTTCATTAAGGGTATTTTTGTAATACGCTAGGTTAGTCTTCTTTAGCCTAGTAGTATAAATAATATACTTAGCCATTTCATTAAGATTAGATTGGATGAATTATGAAGTGAGAATACCCTTTGAGTGATAGTTTGTTTATGTAACGACCCGCTAGGTCGTTATGGGAGGCGACTTAGAAAACTGCACCTCCGTTGGAAATTTTGAGGCTGCGGGTGAGTCTGTAGTTTGATTTTATGTGTTTGTACATGTTTTGTTTGCATCTGTAGTGTCACGACCCAGCCCCGTGGGCCGCGACTGGTGCCCTACCTGGACACCCAAACAGACTTACATACCGGATCGACATATCAGAGACTTAATCAAACGTAACATACATTAACTTAAGCAAATACTGGAGGCAAATATCGTCTTAAGCGGTCGCCGTCTTTGAACATCATATCCAAATCGATAGATTGGCGGAATATACATCGCGCGATATATACACATGTACGGACAAATGGGCGTCTTGGCCATAATAACAAACGGGACCGCATTAAGACGCAGATCATAAGCAAACGAACGCACACATGACCCACGACCCACATATATGACTACAGGCCTCTACAAATCGAAACAGAAACATATGACGGGACAGGGCCCCGCCGTACCCCAAATAATCAAATATACAAAAGCATAAACATCGAAGAAGATAGGTACCAACATATGGGCTCCCAGGACCAAAAGGAGCACTCGTAATAACGAATGTGCCGCCTACACCGCGGACCACGAATCTCTACCGCGGGCATGAAACGCGAAATTTCGAAGAAAGGGGGTCGATGCGAGAGATGTGTTGAGTATGTAAAGCATAAAATGCGAAATCCAAACCATAAGCGAAGTGAAAGGTATAGAAAGAGAATACCGATCAACATACCAAAATCAGTACCGAAGACATATGTATATAATGCAAACAAATCATGCGTATAAGGCTCGGAACGTGGTCACCACTCCGACGCTGGTGCACACACGCATACTCAGAAGGTTTCAAATCTCCGTACACCCCGAACACAACACATCATCATCACACATATCATAAGCCATATCACGCATAACTCCATAAACGGAACCCGGCCTATGGCGAGGTCTCGGGAATCGTAACACAAAGATACCGCCGAATTTATCATGGTGCGCACGATCACAAACCGGCCCGGAACCGGCGAACGATGTCATAGTATAGGCACGAGCGAGTAGTGCGAAACTATATGCATATAAATAAATAAATTTCGAAACTCGATGAACAAATATATTTACGGCATCCGAAGGCTCAGAAGTCAGTTTCGGGTCAATCGGAGTTAGTATGCGAAAGTTACAAACATTTGAAGTACAGAATTTTTTTTTTTTTTAAAAGCATTTCAGAAGCTCTTTTCGGAAATTCCAATGACATTCATATCAGGGGAACCTTCAACCATTATTATGGAACAAATCAAATGGAGCCTTCAAGATCATATGTACGTATCAAAATATATATTCAAAACTTTAGCCATATCAAATATTTTTCGGACACCGTTGTGGGTCACATATTCATACTAGGAAACTTGCGGACAACATTATGGATCAAATCAAATGGGGACTTTAAGACCATATGTTCATATCGAAATATTCATCAAAGGCTTTAGTCTTCTCGTTTTTCTTTCGAACAACATTCGGAACGTAACAAATAGAATCTTTGAACATCATAGAATATGTATCTAACCATGTGGAATAACTTATAGAGGTCAAAGATGTTAGCCAACCTAGTGGCTCTAAGAATAGGATCTTCTTTATAAGCATACATATACATTTTGTTTCTTCCAAAAAGGATCATGCCAAAAGAAGGAACGTAGGCTTTACATACCTCGATCGCTCACTACCAAATCTGATCCCTCGCCAAACAAATCTCGACTCAAGTCTCGGGCTCTCCAATATCTACAATAATATTATCAATTACCCAAAAATTAGCTACTAGTACTTAGAATTTTAATTCTAATTAGTATCTGCCTACCGAAATTTTGGCAGCACCTCCCCTGTAAATTCAACATCCCCGAGAATTAAACTCGGCCAAATTCATCAACAACCATACCAACAATACCAACAACCAAACCAATAACATCAAAAACCAATTTAAAACGCATTCCACATTAGTAGCCTTCCTTTCCAACATAATTCATCAACATTCCATTCACTCACGAATTTTCAAGCCGATATCGATTCTTACATGTCCACTACCAATTCAAGCTCATTCAAGTGCAATTCAAACGCATTTCATACCATTTACAAAGAATACAAAAATCCACCAAGACTAGAATTCATCCAAATCTCCAACCTTTGACACAACATTCACAACACATTTTTCATCTTCTTATTTCATCAACAACATACAATTTACACCTTAACAATTCCATTTCCATAATTTCATAAGTCTACAATAAAATCACAAAATTTTCCTACAACAACTTAGTCAAAAAATTTCATGCCAACTTGAACTAGAATTCTTCCCTTTGCATTAGAAAGCCATTACAACACAATTAACATAATAAATAAAATTTGACCATTCCTTTGCTTAACACCCATTTTCTACCACACACACATATACCCATGACCCAAAATTTTCATGACTCTACATTCATTCCCACATACTACAACATATATATAAAATTCTTCCAAGCTAAAAAGAGTAGAATTCTTACCTTTTCCTCAAATTTCCACTTGCTACAAACGTAGTTCTCTCGCTCAAATAATTATACCACGTTGAAGAGGGTCTTGAACTTAGTAGGAATTCAAATAGAAACAAATTTTTGGATCAAAGTTGAAGGACCTCAATTTTTTCTTTCTTTTTCTTGATGGCGAATGGCCCTTTTGTGGTGCTCTCAATCTTCTTTCTTGAAAATTCTTGAATAAGAATGAGAAATAGGCCCCTTTTTAATCTATTTATCACATGATTTAATTACATGGGTTTGGGCCCTCTTTATTTTCCATGGCCGGCCACCCCTTAAAAAAAAATTGGGCCTTTTGTATTTTTTTTTTTTGTTCATTTCATTTGAGCCCAATTAATTATGGGTCTTACTTGTAATTCCCGAAACTAATTTCTAAAGTTCCCAATTTTGCCCTTGACCTTCCTCCATATTTCCACATTAACATTTCATGAGCAACACCCATATTTTAAATACAAATCAAGTTATGGCCTTGTTTCTTACAAGTCAAAATTATTTCGAATTTTTCGAACACGTAAAAATGCGGGATATAACATGTAGGACCTCAGATTGGTGTTGGGATTTTTGGGTAAAAACTGGTGCAAAAACCCGAGCTACTAGTCAAAATGGGCCGCTGCAGCGGGTGATGTACCGCTACAGTGGGTTCGTCGTAGCGGGTTATGGGTCGCCACCGTGGAAGGCGGTACTTTAATAAGGTCTGCCATAGCGGGACCTTTTCCGCTACAGCGAGACCGCTGCAACGAGGCCTTGACCGCTTCAGCGGTCGACGAGAGGCAGAATCCGTGTTTTATATTCTTTATTCTAAAACCATTCCCCACATAACACCAAAACAGTTTCCAAGTACAGCTGTGGCGAAGATTTAAGGCTAGGGCCAAAGTGCGCTTGAAAGGTAAGTCCTAACCCTTGACTTTGTTAATTCCATCATCATGATAGATTCCATGAGTAGTTAAAGGTCCATTAATGGTGAATGAAAGGGCTAAGACCCTAGAACTTAAGAAACCCACCCTTAATTAATGAATGGGTGGTTGAATTTATTGCTGTTTAATCCTCTAGAAAGATAGATTTCCACTTCCTAGGATGAGAACTTGTCTATTAATGATGGGACTTGTTGAATGAGACCTAGGGTTTTATAAAGATGATAGCTTTGGCATAAAAACTTCTTGAAAAAGGGTAGAAGTAGTTCGGTTCTTTTCCCCTAAGTGTTGTATTGTTTAGTAGATGATTTGAATATTCATGTAATTCTATATTTCTAGACTTTGAACGTTCGAAAGCTTTGTGAAAAGAGAAAGCTATAGCGGAGTGATTACATTGTTCCAGTTCTGCTTTGAGGTAGGTTACGGTCTACTTGAGTTAGACTTTGATTAGTTGATTGTATATGTTACAAAATTGATAGGGGAAACATGATTAGGGCTTCTGAAATAAAGTGTGGTTGATAATTCCTACAGCTTGATATTGATTGATTAATTATGTGATGAACAAATATGAAATGATGAAGAAGAAGCTAATAAATACTCTTCTCGTTGACTTGGAGAATTCCCTTATTTATGTTATTGATTGTTGAGTCGGATATGACTTGTGACATGGTGACTTGTGTTCCCTGATATTGATTTATTGATTGTTCCCATTACTTGTTTGTTTGTGGAAAGGAAATACATTGTGATGAGGAAGATATTATAAATATGAAAAGGCACATTGATAGGGGGTGAGGATGTGGCCTAAGTTAAAGGCTCGTGATCCGAGGTAAGATTTCGGAGCGAGGGTACATGGACACCATAGGTCCCTTGCAGGTCATGGCTAATGGGTCAAACACTACCATTTAGCATGTGTGTATGGATATGTGATAGAGTTGAGATAAATTGTGATTTACGATTGTGCTTGGTAATTAGATAGGTTACTCTGATTGATTTCAACTTGTGTGGATTTATCTTATCCC
>NC_081352.1:64773544-64796719 GCF_029784015.1 Lycium ferocissimum
CAAAAATTCCTACATAAAATTAAAAAACCCCATAAATCTCAAATGGTAGGCAATAAATAAATATAAAATACAAGTATAAAAAGTATCATTCAAAACCGAGGATTTTCCAAATGTCGAAATCAATATTTGAAGGCTCAAGTGTCAAGAAAGCTTATAAATCAATTCAAGAAAGTTTGTCAAATAACCAATTTTGCCCAATATGTACGTCATGCCATCACACCAAGCACAATCAATATCAAGATGGACCGAAGCCCAAATCAAGAAGTGGCTGCCACTCAATAATCAAGAGAATCAAGAGCCATGTTGAAAGTGGCCACTCATAGTCGAAAATGGACAAAAGTCCATCATCAAGACGAAAATGTAAATCCAAAGTCAAGATGGGCAAGATCCGAATCAAGAGGCATGCCGATATCCTCAGACAAAGTCACCGCAACAAGAAGGAAAAAGTCCCAACAAGAATGCAAAATGATCAAACGATTCGTACAAGTGGGCGATTTAGCGAATATTTTGCAATACTTGGGATAATAACCATACAATGATATAAGATGAAGAGAAAGGAAACAACACATCAAGATACTTCAAAAATTCCATAAAATAAAGATATTCCAAGTTCAACTTTATACACAAACCTTGGTGTTTTACCACACAACAAGTTCTGCCATAACTGAGAGGAGTTCAAATCGTCTACTTACAGACCAACCAAAGTCCACTTCGTCAAACAATTCCTCTTAGCTTGCACAAGAGAATATATACCTTAAACACACAATAAAATATCTACTTAAGTTCAATGGTTTCAGCACGGCGAAACTAAACATGAAATCAAAGGAAAACACCCTAAACTATCAAAAACAGAAATTTTGGACAGTACTAATGTCTTGTATTGTGGCTCAGTTTCAAAGGGATAAACGGCAAAAATAGACTTTGTGGCCTTAATGAAAGTTGTAGATATATGTCTTGGGGTTTCAAAGAAATTCAAATCACTCCTATAGCAGTTTTGTACAAAAAGATATGATTAAAATACTAATAGTAGTGCATGGAGGGTTTGCAAATTAGTAAATCTGACAAAGACTCCGCTCGTACTTCATCACCCCTTTTCCAAAAGAATAAAAGCAAAGCTGGATTTTAGCTCGAACAAAAGTTGTAGGGATATGAAATATCTTTCTAGAACATCTTGGATCACTTAAAACTAAACTTTATACAAGGAATTATCTTGAAAACACTAGCAGCCTCCGCTCAAAACGGGTTTTGTAACTTACCTCAATAGTTGGAGTAGTTTTTGGCTCAACCAAAATAAGTCTTGATGATTGATTTAGAGGATGAATATTATGAGAGGAGAGAAGCTTTGGGGTTTTATTTTGGTGGAGGAAACGAAATATGAAGAGGAGGTGAAGAGGGTATGAGCTAAAGGTAATATATTTACCTTTAGATAACTACAAACCTTTTTTTTTCTTGTTTGGATAACTACAAAAAGGGGCTGCCCTAAATACATAAGTATCTAATCCATTTAATAATTTACTAAGATAATAATAGGAGTATCTGACATAACTACACCATAACACTTCAAACAAGTTCCAAATATCGTCAAGTTCACGTTCAGGAAGTGCGAAGTAAAATATACCCTTACTATCAAGATATGGTCAATCAAAAATTCAAGAGTTAGTGAAAAAAAAATCAGGGTGTTACACTTTTCGCTGCAACGAACTCGCTGCGGCGGTCTCTGCACCGCTACAGTGAACGATTTTTATCCGGACCCGCGAGTTTTGATTTCTCAGGATTTGATCACGATTTCAATTTTACGCAACACTCTCAAGAAAACTTAGATTTTAATCCCCTTGAAACTTGGTTTCAAATATGGACCGCATAAGGTTTCAATTCTTTATATCAGATACCAATTGAACAACCGTTCGTCCCCGAACGGTCTAGGGCTGTGGAGGGACTGGAAAATCATATTATTGAATCTGTCGTGGTGCAAAATTTTAACGATGTCCTATGGTCGGCTTATTTTATCACTTTGGTCTGGGTCTTTTAGGGTTGCATACGACGTTGGGGAAGCAGACATAAAGCACATAACGCGAACCCGTGTCACGGTGAAAAAGTGAAAATTTAAGGGCAAGGGTCATTGCTGCGGTGGGATTCTTCGCTACAGCGGGCTCGCTGCAATGATGAGAGGGTCACTGCAGCGAAGGACCCTTCGCAACAGATATGATGTTTGGGAGGGGGTTCATTTCCCCTCCCCTCCTATATTCACTCTGTTTGGTCGTTACCCTTCCCACTTCCCACAAAATTCTCTTCGTCCCATCCCTTTCTCAGTCTATTAATCTTCCCCCTACCACTATTTAAACTGCCCTCTCTCTCCCATTTCTCCCACATTCTCACAACCAGGACAAACACAACTCTTACAGCAAAGGTCACACTCTTTGGGAAATTTCATCAACTTTTCATCTTTTCTAAGGTATGTTTCACATGTCCTTAGAATCGTGTTCTACTTAAGATCTGCTTGAAAATGGAGGCAATATCATGTTGGGGTGGTGGGTGTAGTGATTGGTGCAAGTTTGGGTATTTGCTTGAAATTTGATGCCTAAATGTTGTTGAAATGATGTGTCATGGGGTGTAAACTACATGCATGTTAACATATTACCCGATCTAGGCTGAATTTTGTTGATGTTTTGTTGAAAATTTGAGGCTCCATTTTTGAAACGTAGGGTTTTTCTCATTGGGGAAGATGATAGGTTCGCTGCAGCGGACTCGCTTTTGCTGCAATGGACCCGTCACGACGTGCCAAGATCTCGTGGCTACAACAAACGTGGGGTGGGGTGTTTTCGTCCTCGCGACCAAGCCTTCGCCGTGGCGGATTTGTTTCCACGACAATGGCCTCGCTTGCAGCGAGAACGGTTCATGCCTGGCGTTTTTTGTTCCGCTGTCACGACCTCACTGCAGCGGTCAATTCGCCGTTGCAGCAAAGGGGTTTGAGGCAGACACTTCAGTACATGATTTTACTAAAGCTTTACTCGATTTTATCCATCTTAATGTTATTCTACTCAGTGTTGGTAGGGGACTAATTTCGTTTCTTCTTATAGGTACTTGTCCTCACTGCACTATGGCCCAAGGTCAAGGCGCTCCTCCCGCGGCCCCAGCCCAAGCTGCCCCTCTCCCCTACAATCAGTTTTCCTCCCCCAATGTAAGACACGCTTCCTAGAGCAGAAAAAGAAGGGAATTTTGGCAGAGAGAGGATTTCTCATGGACCGGGTGGATGAGCTTGCCCCTGAGTTTTACCCCTCTTTACGAAATTGAATGGACTAAGCTAATGGATTCTCGGGGTAAATATAACACACACTGGGTTAGGGAGTTCTATACTATGCTTCCTACGGCGGACTTGACTTCCCCCAACTCAGTGGTTCAGCTTCGAGGCGTTACGGTTCCATTTGGCCCTACGGTGATCAGTGATATTTCTTCACAACCACCCAGAGGATGCGTTGAAGGCCAAGGATCAAGAGGGCAATGGTCAGCGGCTAGTGGATACTTTGGTGGTGGAGGGGAAGAGAAGGAAGATTACTTGGGTCAACAATGCCATTTTTGCCGAGGCTCGGAGATGGCTGAACATTGTAGCTCACAGGATCTATCCTTCGAGCGGCACTTATGATGTCACCTGTCCCCGGGCACTTGTGGTGGCTTGTGTGCTAGATGGGGTACTAGTGAATGTCGGCAATCGGGTGATCCGAGAGCTTAGGTGCTTCATGGACAACCCGGGGGCGAGTTTGTTATTCCCTTCCCTCATTACTATGCTATGTGAAAGGGCCAATGTTCCTAGGTTGCATAAGGATTTGTGGGTCCATTCTAATATTGACTTCGATCCACTGAAGGTGAATGGCTCCCAAAGCCTAGGCAAGAAGAGAAAGGTTAACACGAGTGACGAGGATAGCAGTGATTCCGAGGAGGGAGGGAACATGGTTGATACCTCATAGCCCCAGGGCCCTCTTGAGCGGATTGAGACCTAGCTAGACGCTATAAAGAACGCGATGACTGGTTGGTCGCCGAGCTCTTTTGAGGCGGGGGCATCAAGTGGTGCTGCTGGTACAGGTGGGTTCGAGACTCAGACCAAGATGCAGGACTCAGTGGACACTCTTCAGAGTGTATATGGCTCTTTGGCTGAGGCTCATAGGGAGCTCTGTCAGGATCTGGATAGGGAGAAAGTGAAGACTAAGGCTTAGAACAAGCTGTTTGTCCGTATGTGGAAAGGCATCAAGGGTATTCTGAAGACGATCAAGCTACGAGCAAATCTTCCCAAAGCGGTCAAGGCCGATGCCCAGCAGCTCTTCTTCCTTAGCAAGTCTGGTCTTGACACTGATGGCTCTAGTAGCTCGAGTGTTGGTGGTGATGATGCAACCAGTGGCCTCGGAAACTAATAATCCCCCCTCTCTTTCAAGCATGGTTTTTCTCAGCCCGTGTAGGGCTTTTAATTTCAGACAATGGTTTTTGTTTGTTTTTGGTATGTTTGGACAATTTTCATTTGTTGTGCTCATATTTTGTTGGATATTTGTGTTGTTTTGGTGGCTGTAGACAATGGCCCTCGTTGGGCATGGGTTTTTCGTAAATGTTTATTTTTAGAATTGTTGGTGTTTGCTTGGTTTGTTGAATTGCACAGGTTGGAAAATTTGTGGGAACAGGTTCTGGTCACTGGTCGCTTGCTTTGTTGCAGCAAAGGCCTTCTAGATGCAACGGTCCCGTTATGATAAAAAAGTGCTTCGTGACAACGACTAAGAAAGTAATGGGAGTCCGTTGTAGCAGACATTATCACGCTATGACAAACCCATTGCAACGAGCCTACCATCGCTGAAATGAAGATGATTGGGCTGGGGTATTCAGTTGTCCACTCAATACGACATAACACCCGAACTCATTTGTTCAACCATATACATAATTACTTAGATCATAATATCATTAACACGATGCTACAGATAGACACCCACTGGCCTCGCCAGATACCAATTCGACTTGCCAAGATACCAATTGGAATCGTGTAGATACCAATTGGGCTAAATTAGGGAGTTCGAATGATCGAGATAGCACAATAGGAAGGAAAGAAAAGATGAATTCCCAAATGTCCCATAGCCTCCCATGGATGGGTACGGACGTCACTGTACCATTCCACAAGACTCTACTAGACATTGCTCTTGTACTCGTGAGATCGGTAACCTGGGGTCTGATACCAACTGTCACGATCCAAATTATAGGTCGTGCGAGCAGCTACCTTATCCCACCTAGCAGGCGAACCCTTACCAAATACTTCCTTAAGAAAATCATTTTACCACTTAATACCACAATATTGAATAGAATAAGTAGTTAAAATGCCTTTCTACTAAAATCCACACCTTACAATTTTAACAATACAAATTCCCTGGACCTAGTCTAGACGTGTACAAGACAATCTATGACATACAAGAATGGACAAGTAAAAATGAAATAATGACACAGTTTCTGTCTGGAAAGAGATACACAAAGCTGTAGGACGATACCTACCAATGCAACATAATGAAACCTCCAAGCAATTACCTGAAAACACATCTACACCCGGAAAGGAATGTAGAAAGAGTAGTGTCAGTACACCACATATACTGGTAAGCATCATAGGCTGACTAAGATTAGTTCAAGCAATATAATATAAAATTAAACAGAATAAACATATATGTTAAGTAACGGTTACACTTATTAACTATTCCCACTAAGTAACAGTTTATCATGAAATTACCGGAAAACCCTTTTATTACTATCACCTACAAACTCACATATAAAGGATTAACGTAACCCAACAGCCTCATCTATTTCACAGACTCCCAAGCATCCATATCGCAAAGATAAGAAATCGGTACCACACTCCATATCGCTTCGTCTTACCGGAACTGATTAACCTTCCCCTTACCTCCCACAATATAACGAACTTACTAAACTAACGGGCAGACACAATGATATAACGACTCTAGACAATCCTCAGCGGCCATCTATTTATTAACTACTTCTTAAAATAAATACAACAACCCATGAATATCAAACACCCCATTTATATATTTCATACTCAACCTTTCCTAACGTAGACACTAAATGCATGAAGAACCCAACTACTTTCCCTATGAACAAATTTAACTCTGAAGTCCCAAAAGTGAGTCATACCTTAATATAATGTCATGAGACTCATGAACACCATCAAATAGTCATGACCTGCAGGGTACTCATGGTGTCCATGCACTGCGTTACACCTCAAAAAATTTTGCGTCGTTTGCGTTGTGAGTAAACGAACGTAGGGTCGAAGGGGTCATGGAAACCTTATAAGATTAAGGAATACTCTTAACAAGTGTTAAGTAAGTGTCTAAAGGTTCTGAGATCAAGAAAATTGAAGAAAATAAGTTTGTCAAAAATTTGGGAAAACTTGGCAGAATTTTGGACAGAAATTTTGGGTCAAATTTATAGAGGTATATCTCCTAGCATATCAGGAGTTTTGAAGTAAAACAAAAACCTAAATTAAAGTTCAGGAAGTCTAGTTTCCAACGCAACAAATCGTGTGTCGATCCACCATCAGGATCAAATGTTATGAGCATTTTAAGACAAACTGTCAGAGCAGAGGATTAATTCTGCGCGAACGCAACCCAAGTTGGCGCTAATGCGCAGAGCAAAAAGTAGGTCGGTGCAAACCGACTCTAAATCATTATTTAAAGGGGGTCTACCCCTTATTTTAATCCAATAACGCTTGGAAACAATCCCCAACCCTCTGAACCTTCTCCAAACTTCCGCCCATAAAATTTTAGCGCGAATTAAGTGTAATCTCGGGATTTAGGTACGGACAGCGTATAGTTGCGAATATAGTATCGTATTGCGGTGAATATTGGCTTGGATTCAAGGTGAATATTTATGATATTGCGGTTCTAGCAGAAGCAAGATATGAATCTTTCCTTATTGATATTGATTTAAGTTTATTTACGGAGGTAGAGCTATTAAATGATCGTATAATGAATTTGTTGGTTGAGAAATTGGATAAACATCATGTGGGATGTTTTATGGAATATTTTGGTATTGATAATGATGTGGTTGGTGTTAGTGTTGTTGTTGTTGTGATTGGTTGTTGGTATTGTGATTTCGGGTTAGGCATATAAACAGGGGAGATGCTGCCCGAATTTTGGCAGATTCTAAAGGGGTTTAATTTGAAGACTTAAGACAAGCATATAACGATAAGCCTAACGATAGCATGAATTCTCTTGAATGTAGAATTATGAGCTCGGGAGGAAAAACGTTAAGTAGTAGGAGACCAAAAAGGTATGTTAAGGCTAATCCCTTTCTTTCCAGAGGCATGATTCCCTTCTTATGCACCCATACATGTTTTTCATAATATCCTTATTTCCAAAAAGCTAGAAGTTCGTGATTCTCAAAGTTCCTATGATACTAAAGATAGATGTTTTCTAAAACGATAATGATGATGATGATGATCCTATTTCTAGAAATTCCAAGGCTTATGATTTTGATGCTATCACGAGATTGTTGAGCTTATCTCATGATTTTCTTGATTTCACTCAGTGTTGTTGATCTCACCTTATGATAATTGTTCCTTCAAGGTGAGGTATAGCGATGATGATTGTTCTATAATATAAATCGGGGGTTTACCGACTTTATGTCACCCAATAGAGTTGTAATGTTTCCTTTGAATATGTAGGTATGTTATATATGTTGATAGCTATTTTTTATGACATCGAGCTGGTGTGGATATTACCGAGTTCTATTATGGCCGGGTACAGATATTACCGAGTCCTATTATGGCCGGGTACAGATATTACCGAGCCTTACTATGGCCGGGTACCGATATTGTATAGGTATGTATGTGGATATATGAAATGTTTCATCTAGAAAAAGGTTAAGTAAGCATGATGAATGTCTTAAAAGGTATCATGAGGTATAAACGGTTCTTTTATCTTACGCTATTCTTTGTGTTTTTATCATGTTACTATTCATGCCTTACATACTCAGTACATTGTTCGTACTGATGTCATTTCTTGTGGACGCTGCATTCATGCCCGCAGGAAAGCAGGGAGACGGATCAGACCCTAGGTGATCTATCAGCGATTGCAAAGGAGTGCTTCATTTGCTTTGGAGCTGCAGTCTATTGGTATTACTCTTTTGTGTATATACTTGAACATGGCGGAGTCCTGTCCCATCCTTATGAATTCCTGTATTATATATAGAGGCTCGTAGACAGATGTACGTAGCTAGACATTCCATATTGTTGTATAATATTTTGGCAGCCTTGTCGGCTTGTGATGATGGGCATAATTGTTGATGATTATACATAAATGTGCCGCTATCTTGTGACATATGCCCTTACTGATTATGATACCTATAAGTTATCTTTGTGGTCTACCTAGAAATGATTATGAGATGTATGATCAGAGGCGCTTGGTAGGTCAGGTCTACCTCATGTCTAAAATTATAAAGTTTGCAGGGGAGATAAGTTTTTTTATTTGAACTAAGACTGGACCTGCCTTCTAGTTACAAATTGACAATGGTGGGCCTCGGGGCTCGAAAGCTACTTTCTTAAACACATAAAGTATGTAAGATTTATGCTTGTCCCCAGATCACACGTGACCCGATCAACCTCGACGTTCTCAATTTAGATGGGAATAGTGAAACTACCTTGATCTTTCAACTTTGTGACAAACTGTCTCGAACTTTGTCAATCTCGTTTTCAAAGCCACTATGTCCTTGATGTACTTCAAAATCTCTCAAAGTACGTCTACCAACGAAATACTCAAATGCACCTACTTTAGCAAGTCGAAGATCTTGTTAAATCAGGGATCTTCATTTTTCGTCTACAACCTTTAGAGAAAAAATGACCGAAACCTTCCTCGTTAAGCCATTCCAAGTGCTATGAGTTTGTTGTCTTTTCTAAGCGCCGGAAGCATAAAAAGTGGAACAAGTGAGTCTGATGTACTCCAAAGATACATTAGGAAAGTTGTAATTGTCACTCATCTGCAGAAAGTTATAGATGTGTTGTTGTAGGTCTTCATGTTGTTGACCCAATAACTGACCATGGAACTGTACCAACTGCACCAAGTGGCCAGTGATAATGGGCTTGATGATTGCCTTTTTCATATTCTCAAGATGGGTCTTGAAAACTCTATCACAACCCTTTCAACATTTTATGCCATCTCAAAAAGTGGATGAAGTTATACCAGTGCTGCTACAACTTTAGCTTAATTTCCTTCTTTAGCTTGTTATAGGTTTGCTCTGGTCCTCCACATCAAAATAAGTACCTTAGATAACACAAAACCAAAAACTTGATGCTCCCAAATGCACACACAAGTACGTGCTCGATATTAATAAAGTAATGAGTTGAGTATCGTCCCACAGAGACTTGTCATTAAAATTTACTAAATTAAACTAAACCAAATTATCCATTCAAGCGATTTCCTAAAAGTGATTGTGATTACTTGAAATTATTGTAAGAATTGTAAAGCTAATAATTTAAACAAGCGATCAAACAAAACAAATATGTAGTATGAATTGATGAGATGGCTGTATAACTGAATTATAAGAGTATAATTGAATAAATAGACCAATACGATAAAATTAACAAGCGTTAATCAAGCTTCAAAACTCAACATTCATGTAAATCCTTAAAGAATAGAACTAAGAATATTAACCACGCATTGTTGTGGTAGCATTCACAGAAATATTAAAAATCATAAATTAAAAAGAAAAGATGAAAGGAAGAAAACTCATTGAATCCTTGATCCTTAATTTCTTAGTCGTTCTCTCTTAACTTTAAAAGTCGAACCCCTGGTCAGTTCTAACTAACACGTAAGGCAACGTGGTAGACAAGTAATATATGATAAGTAAAGTATCATTTCCAATGAGGATTACTCACTTAACTTTCCAATATATTAAACAAAAGACCAAGAATTCAAGAGTTTATGAAAAGATGTAACGTACAGTAATCTAGCACAAATACATAAACAAATGCTACCAAGTGTGTTGGCATTAGCAAGACTAATGCATAAATGAGTTTTGAAGATTGACAAAATATACAACGATCGATACCATGAAGAAGACAAACTAGGTCTAGAAAAATGCGATAACTGACAAGGATGATTGAACAAAGCTAGACATATGGTTGAATAAAGCAGATGTTCCAAACACAGTGAAATGTCTAAATGAGCAAGAATGCATAGAGTGAATGGAACTAGTCTAAAGATTTGATCTATCACAAAGAAACGGTTACAAGCAGTGCACATGAATCATGTTTATAAACATGTTCCATCACAGACAAGTATAGAAGCAGATGCAGACAAGTACATTTTAAAGGAAGAGAAGAGATGACCTAGTCACAGAGCAGTTTCAAGTATGAAAACATGTTCTATATCAAAGAGTCATAAGGTATAGAGGAGGACGGATCAAAGGGGAAGACGTCAAGCAAAGAGCTGGAGTGATTAGTGGTAAGAAGACCAGTTAAAGAGTTGCAAACACAAATGAATGAAACAGGTCTGTCAACAAGTTCCAGCCAATATCTCAAAAGCAGTTCAGAGCTAGATGAAGAATGAAAGAGATTGGTGGAACAGGTATATGAACACGTTCTAGCTCAACAATGTAGATATTCAAAGATGGACGAACCATGTGGATGAAACAGGTTCGTGAACATGTTCCAAACAAATCCTGCAAAGAACAAAGATTTGTAGAAGAATTATGGTAAAGACTTGGCAGTCGAGCATGAAAGATTCCTTTCCATATTTGTCGAGATTAGTAAGCTTTCGACAAGGAAAAAAAGCCGACTTAACAAGGAAAGAATCCAAGTACAACACAAAACCTTATTACGTGTTACGGTCTGACAAGGAGAAGGTTTTGTCACCAATTTGCAGAGCTACAATTGTTAGAAATACCCAGGTCTTACCAAGAAGAAGTTTGCGCACCCACAAAGAGAGAACTTATAATATTAAGCTATCAAAAGACATACCAAGAATATTCAAGAATCCAGGGTTGCGTCCTTAGTGCAAGAAGAAGGATTGAAGGAACTGCTTTACCATATAATGGTCTCCAGTTCACAAGTCTAGATATCTTATATTAGGTTGTGGTTATCGAGTTGTATCTTTATCCACTTTCATAAAAGTAGATACAATACATTGTAACTTCAAGTAGGAGTTTACTACTTGAAGATAACTTGATAGTCAGAGTTTGGTTAGCAAGGCTGAAGTTAGGAATTAGGTTGCAAAGAGTCTGTAACTTAATTTGCAGTTGTCTCACAGTTGTAGTTGAGTTTGAGGTAGATCCTGCAGGTCTATAGGTTGTGGTTTTTATCGTCCTTATGAGTCGAGTGGTTTCCACGTAAATATCGTGTGTCCTTTACTTACCTATTGATTAAATTCCCTAAGACTTTAGCATAGAACAGGTAGAGTAACGTGTTCCATCCTATAAGTGAAAAATACGGATACGACATAGGATTGGAAGTAGGTGATGCAACCTAACAAGTGGTATCAGAGCAGGTTCTCCTCAAAAGGCTTATACCTTAGGAGAATATCGTAATGAATTTTGAACCACCTACTGGACACAGTGAAGGAAAATCAACTCTAAGGCCTCCATTGTTTAATGGAAAATACTATCAATAGTGGAAGGCTCGCATGGAGGACCACTTATAGGTAGAAGATTACGAGTTATAGGGCAGGGTCATTGAAGGACCTAAATATCCCCCACAAAGAGGGAAACAATGGAATGGATGTAAAGAAGGAAAAGGCTGAGCATGATGAAATGGATTACAAAATACTCGAAAAGAATGCAAAGGCCAAGAATGCCCTAATTTGTGGGCTTGGACCAGACATGTACAATAAAACCTCTGGATGCACTACGGCCAAGTGAATGCGGATGCCTTGAAGACTGCCTATGAAGGAAAAAAACCAATTAAGGAAATTTAGGAAGGCTATGCTCTCCATTGATTATGGGAATTTCAGGATGAAACTACTATTGATAAGATGTTCACTAGATATACTTCCATTGTGAATGAATTAACCTCACTTGGAAAGGTCATATCCACATACGATTCAGTGGATAATATTTTGTGAATCCTGCCAAAATCCTTCAAGATGAAAGTTATAGCCATCAGGGAAGGAAAAAAGATATAGAGGAGTTGTCGCTAGATTAATTAGTGGGAAATCTAAAGACCAATAAGATGGACATGGTGAATGCTAGAATGGAAGAAGCAAGCTTAGAAAGGTTGTTGGCTCTCAAAGCCATAGATAGAGAGGATAAAGAAGACATAGCTTTGATTACAAGAAACATTAGGAAGTTCCTAAAGCCGAAAAATCAATCAGTAAGGGGAAATACGTCTAAGAAAGCCAGAAGTTTTGATAGAGCCCAGACAGGTGGATGCTTTAAGTGTGAAAAAACTGATCACACGATTAAATACTGTCCAATATGAGAAATCGAATGGAAAAGAGAGAGGGTTGAAAAGGAAAAAAGAAAACAGGCCAGCAAGAACAAAGAAACCTCTAAAGCTATGGTTGTTGCCTGGGGCTTGGATAATTATTCTGATGACTAGGATGACCACACTGCTCTCATGGCTGCTGATTCAAAATCAAACACAGAAGAGGACAACAAGGTAATCACTTACGGGCTCAAGGATAAGTTAGATCAAATATCAAAAGAAAAATTGATGACCTTGATGCACACCCAATTGACGAATATCAAGAGATAAGCACAACGAGAGTTGAGTTATAAGGTGAATGTATGAGATTACAGGATCAGCTGTTCAATTGTCAAGCCTCAAAAGATTTTACTGAAAAGGAGCACTGTTGAAAGAACAGGTTGATCGACTTGGTTCATCAGTCCTAGCACTCCAATCCGAAGGTCTTAAGCTGACCATTAAACCAGGAAAATATTGGTCAAGCGGCGAGTCATGTGAGATTGAATCTAAACTACAAAAGGTAAAAAGGGAGCTGCAGCAGCAGAAAGAAATATTTGAGGATCTCAAGGCAAGGCTACTTAGGACTGAGCAAGATCATAAAAAAGCAAACTGTTGGACCCAAGCTTCTCAGTTGCTCTCCAATCTCACCAGTCAAACACACAACATAACCACAAGACTGGGATTTGATAGAATTGCCAGCCAAGAAGTGGTACGTAGAGATTTATGCACTATATGTGGAAAGTTGGGACACCGCAAGATTGAGTGTTCAGTGGACATAAGCTACAAGGAAAGGAATCTGAAGATTGCAGCTAGAAACGTCAAGCCTATCAAAAGGGTTGCAACAGGTGTTGGAAATAGGTTCACGTGGGCGGTGCCTGAATTGACAAAGAAAGAGTTGATTCATCCTATGATCGAAGGAAAGGGACCAAAGCTTGCATGGGTGCCCAAAACTAACCCCTGATTGTTTTGCAGGTAAGAGGAGTAGAAGAGCAAGTTATAATGATATATGAGTAGTGCTTGCTCAAGTCATAAAGAGAGATCACATTCTTAATTCTGCTCACTCCCAAAATAGAAGGAAGAAAATATTGCAAAAAGAAGGTTATCAAAAGGAAGGCAATCAAATAGGGGGAGCCTTGCATGAAACAAGTAGATGAATCTGAAGGAATATTGAACGACAGAAAGGATCATGCCAACAGGGAATGTGTTAACATGAACAGATGATGAAAGGATAAAAGTGGAAAAAAGGAGAAAGCAACTGCCCATATGAGCTAAATCAAAATTCAACAAGTTGTGGATACTCATGCAACCATGAAACAGGTTCAGGAACCTGTTCCTTGTATTAAAAAAAGATGGGAAATAGGAACAGGTGGTGTATAACCCAGAGATCAAGATCTTGAATTCAGGGTCACAAACAAAGCAAAACCGGAGAACATGTCCCTGGTAAAAGAAAAACATATGGTCAGTGCATCTATGCTAGATTAAAGAAGGGTTCCTACTTAGCTTTTGAAAGGGAAAAATTTCTGCTAGTAGTGGGAATTATTAAAGCTGCACATACATCCCTTAAAATTTCCTAGGAAGGTTATCTCACACTGTGTGGTTCATAAAGTAATTAAAATATTCTACTCAGTCTTGTACATTCAGTTATATGTCCTATAAAAAGAAGGTTCATGATCTTGTAAAGTCCAAACATGATGACTATCACAGAAGCAGGACCTAAATCAAAGATTGCAAATGGTTAGCCATTTATGCTTCAGGTATGTATTCTTTTCCCTGCAGTCAATTATATACTCAGATCATGGAACAACTTAGACAACTTGTTTTACCTACCCTAGTCATGTTTAGCCGTCTTTATTGTGCATTGAGAAGAGAAAAGGGGGATAATGATGATAGTTTTTACAAGCCATAACAA
Organism: Lycium ferocissimum; assembly: GCF_029784015.1. NCBI lineage: Eukaryota > Viridiplantae > Streptophyta > Magnoliopsida > Solanales > Solanaceae > Lycium > Lycium ferocissimum. The sequence continues at coordinate 64,787,881 of NC_081352.1, forward strand.
TCAAATCATGCTCTTCCCAAAAAGACATTTCGGCTACCTATATAAACCGATACAAACTCATCCATACCTCATTAATCTCACTCATCTCTATCTCATTTTGGAGCCAAATAAAAAAAAAGTGTTATTTCTCTTCCGGCTCCGATCAGGCCCCCACCTCTTCACACTCCTTTGATTCCTCAAAAACAGGGTATACCCTCCACCTCATCCTTACAAACGCACCTTTCCCTATTGCTCAAATGAACTTATCATATAGAAAGGAAATAGCAGAAAGAAAATTGGGTGGAGCTCATAAACAAGGAGAATATGTTAAAAATCCCAAAACAGGGGCAAGAGTGGACAAAATAAGTGGTATAACAACATTTCGAGAAAATAAGTTGGTTGCTACCATGAGCTCATCTCAAAAGAATTCAACTGAGCTATTACAAAACGGGAGCTATGAAGATATAAGGGGTTCATGGAGAAGTATGGAAGGTTGAAAAAGAGAAAGAACCCTCCACCATCTGGGAAAGAAGAGCAATCTGGATCTTGGTCCTCATGGGCAAAACCGGTGAAAAAAGATGGTGGGTCTTCTTAGGGGCAAAAGGTTGATAAAGATCTATTCAAGAGAAAGGAATGATCCATATTATGGAGAAATAGACGACTAAGAGATATCCTCCCCTTCCAACCAAATCCTTTCCCCCTAGATAGAATTTCTTAGTCCTTAGGCTTAGAGTATAATCTCCATTGGTCACATCCACTTTGAAGTGATTAGTCTCCCGCCAATTTTTATCCATGTACAAATTTTTGATGTCTAGTTCGACTGATCTATTGTATATGGTTGTAACCAAGAGACTCAAATTGTACTTGTTGAAATCAATGAAAAAAACTATTGCATATCTTACAAATTTGTGCCTAAATTTTATGACATGAATGTTTTATTGACTTAACAAGTAAACGTTCTTACAAATTTGTGCCTAAATTTTATGACATGAATGTTTTATTGACTTAACAAGTAAACGTTCTTGTCTTCTGTATATGCGATAGCCCCAGTGGCCATGAGTTGAATATTGATTGAATATTATAAACCATAATCTGAAATTAACTTTTTAATAATGCCAAAAGGGGGAAGAAAGTTACTGTGCTAACCAATTTCATTACTCATATGCTAACATGATTATCCTTAGTTCAAAGTCGAGTTGTGAGTGTTTGGAACAGGTTGAAACAAAGTACAATAAGCATAAAAAGATATAGAGTTTGTCATCATCAAGAAGTGGGAATTTGTTGGCATTCGCCAGACTAATGCATATATGAGCTTTGGATTTACAAAATATACAATGATTGATACCATAAAGAAGACAAACTTGGTATAGATACATGCGATAACTGACAAGGATGATTGAACAAAGCTAGACATATGGTTGAATGAAGCAGATGTTCCAAACACAGTGAAATGTCTGGATAAGCAAGAATGCACAGAGTGAATGGAACTGGTCCAAAGACTTGATCGGTCGCAAAGACACAGTTACAAGCAATGCACGTGAATCATGTTTATAAACATGTTCATCACAGACAAGTACAGAAGCAGATGCAGACAAGTACATTTCAAAAAAAAAAAAAAAAAGATGACCAAGTCACAGAGCAATTCAATGAAAGAATAGAACAAGTATGCAAACATGTTCTATATCAAAGAGTCATCAGGTGCAGAGGAGGAATGATTAATGGGGAAGACGTCGAGAAAAGAAGCGGAGTGATCAGTGGTAAGAAGACCAGTTGAAGAGTCCAGACACAGATGAATGAAACAGGTCTGTCACCATGTTTTAGCTGATATCTCAGAAGCAGTTCAGAGCCAGATGAAGAATCAAAGAGATTGGTGGAACAGGTATATGAACATGCTCCAGCTCAACAATACAGATATTCAAGGATGGACGAACCAGGTGGATGAGACAAGTTCGTGAATGTAGCATCCCCTTTTGGGAGGATGCCACTTACGAAACAAAAGCAACTTTCATACCTCAACGTTCGGAACAAATTTATTGGATAAGATATTCACAATAATTTAGTAGTGGAAAGAGGCCCATGTAAACAAGTTTCAAAAATGCATACCTAAGTGTGTCACATGGATCACATACAAGTCCCCAAAAGTATGCAAAATGAATATGCTCATGCAAATGTGATCTTCATCTAAGCTTCTAAATAGTTTACCTCAATTGGCCGTCCTTAACTCTTCCTCAGAACATCACCTACGATAGTAACAAACTATCGCTAAGCATAAAGCTTAGTGGCACATAAACTTAACTAACATTTCATATCAAAAGGAGAAGTAGGCTATGTAAGGAATATAACAATAAATTCTAGGAATGAGCATATCCAAAATCATCATCAAGCACTTAACGAAGGTACCATGGTTTTAAGAGAATGAAATATCAAACAAGAAATACATGAAGGTGCAATCCTTTCAAGAGAATAAATATCATATATTAAAATAGTTCAAGATATCAAGAAGCTTTCCAAAGAAAATCCAATAGTTTCACCATTTGGTTGATTTAATCGTGAGCTATGAATCAAATATTAGTGCAAGAAGTGAGTTCAAGACGTAAGCTTATCCGCTTTACAACCAAGTACTTAATCAGAGAATCACCAAACCATAAAATAGTTCCAGATACTAATATTTCAAATACCAAGTGTCAAGAAAGCCTTCGAAGCTTCAAATACCAAGTGTCAAGAAAGCTTTCGAAACTTCAAATACCAAGTGCCAAGAAAGCCTTCGAAGCTTCAAATACCAAGTGTCAAGAAAGCTTTCGAAGCTAATTCATGAAACGTCATTTAGTTAGTTAATTTCGCCCAACACATACGTCATGCCATCACATTAAGCACTATCAAATATCAAGAAGGACCGAAGCCCCTATCAAGAAGGACCGAAGCCCCTATAAAGAAGGGTCATCACCCAATAATCAAGAGAATCAAGAGCCATGTTGAAAGTGGCTTTCCACTCATACTCGAGAATGGACAAAGTCCACCATCAAGACGACATGCAAATCCAAATTCTAGATGGGAAAGATTCGAAATCAAGAAGGGTCGTCACCCCATAATCAAGAATGCAATAATACTCAAGCAATTCGTATATGTGGGCGAATTAAGTCGTCTTACAAAAATGATTCACCTAACACCAATGTGATTTTAGCATACTCATAACTCAATTTACAAAATCATATTCTCAATGTTAAAGTTATCATATTGAAGTGTCTCAATATATTCTTTCTCAACCCTCAAAGCAAGTAACTATCAAAGTAGCAACAAAATCAATATGACAACAATTTAAAGTAGATATTATTTCACCACGATTCAAGCTTCTCACAATATCTCAAACCAAATAAATTGAAAGCGAAGTTCAAGTTTAGGTGCAAACCTTGGAGCTTTAGAGCTTCTAAAGCTCACACAACCATCAAGAAGTTATAAATCCCCAAAGCAACGATCAAGTAAATATGTCAACTTCCTTAGCCAATTTACCTTAGCTTGTACAAGGGTATATATATATCCAGCAAATATCTAATTAAGTTCAATGGTTTTAGCACGTCAAAACTAAACACGATATCAGTGAAAATCACCCTGAACTAGCAAAACAGAAATTCTTGACAGTGCTACTGTCTTGTGTTATGATTCAGTTTCAAAGGGGTAAACGGCAAAAATAGACTTTGTGGCCTTAATGAAAGTTATAGATATATGTCTTGGGGTTTCAAAGAAATTCAAATCACTCCTATAGCAGTTTTGTACAAAAAAAAAGTATGCTCAAAACACTAACAGGGGTACATGTAGGGTTTGCAAACAGAAATCTGGGCAGCACTTGCCCAGTACTTCATCACCCTTTTTCCAGTAAATAAAAGTAAAACTGGGTTTTGGAGCCTGAACGAAAGTTGTAGGGCTATGAAATAGGTTTCTATAAAATCTTGGATCACTTAAAACTAAATTTTATACAAGGAGATATGATGAAAACACTAACAGCTGTCCAGTTCAAAAACGGGTTCAGAACTTACCTCAATCGGGTGGAGTAGTTTGTGGCTCAACCAAAACAAGTCTTGATGATTGATTTAGTGGATGAATATTATGAGAGGAGAGAAGCTTTAGGGTCTTATTTTGATGGAGGAAACGAAATTGGAGGTGGTGGAGGAGATAAGAGCCCCAAAAAGGTATATATCTTACTAGATAAGGATGAAAAATAATAATAAAATAAAAAAGGGCTGCCCACTTTTATATATATCTATCTAATCCATTTAATAATTTACTAAGATAATAATAGTAGGAGTAATTTACATAACTACACCATAATACTTCAAACAAGTTCCAAATATCATCAAATTCACGTTCAAGAAGCGCGAAATAAAATATATCCCTACTATCAAGATATGGTCAATCAAAAATTCAAGTGTTAGCTTAAAAATTTTGGGGTGTTACAGTGAACATGTTCCAAACACATCCTGCAGCAACAAGGATTTGTAGAAGAATTATGTTAAAGACTTGGCGGTCAAGTATGAAAGATTTCTTGCCATATTTATCGAGATTAGTAAGCTTTCTACAAGGAAAAGAAGTCGACACAACAAGGAAAGAATCTAAGTACAACACAAAAACATTATTGCGTGTTATGGTCCGACAAGGAGAAGGTTTTGTCACCGACATGCGGAGCTACAATTGTTATAAATACCCAGGTCTTCGCAAGAAGAATTTTACACACCCACAAAGAAAGAATTCAGAATATTGAGTTATCAGAAGACATATCAAGAATATTCAAGAATCCAGGGTTGCATCCCTAGTGCAAGAAATTGGATTGAAGGAACTATTTTACGGTATAATGTTCTCCAGTTCACAAGTCTAGATATCCTGTACGAGGTTGCAGTTATCGAGCTGTATCTTTATCCGCTTTCATAAAAGCATAAAAGTAGATACAAAACATTGTAACTTCAAGTAGGAGTTTACTACTTGAAGATAGTTTGCTAGTCAGAGTTTGGGTAGCAAGGCTGAAGTTAGGAATTAGGTTGTAGAGTCTGTAACTTAATTTGCAGTTGGTTCAGGGTTGTAGTGGAGTTTAGGGTAAATCCTTTAGGTCTGTAGGTGGTGGTTTTTATCGCCCTTGTGAGTCGGGTGGTTTCCACATAAATATCGTGTGTCCTTTACTTACTTAGTTGATTAAATTCCATAAGACGTTAGCAAATAACAAGTTAAGTAACGTGTTCCATCCTATAAGCGAAAAATGGATATGGCATAGGATTGGAAGTAGGTCGTGCAACCTAACAAAGTATGATATTGAGATTTCAGAAGAGACAAATATTCTAGAGTTACTGATAGATTTATAGAATTAATTTGCATATCCACTTTAGTTAGCTATTCTAAAATGTCGTTTACTAGCCACAGTGTTGATATTACTCAGAGGTTCAAGTCTGATACCTCTTCACCTATTCAAACTACTGAAATACCAATATGTCTATGATATCACTAGCAATAAGAATGTACTTTTTTTTATTTAATCAAATCACAAGCCAGAGTTTTATTGCAAGATCAAAGTATTTACACAATGAAAGTGAAAAGGAAGAGAAAAAATGGAAAGAAAACAATAAGAATGTACTTGCACCTCCTGTATTTGACTAAGTAAGGTGAGTAGTATATGTCTATCCTAGTTGCTAATCTACGCAGACGAACGGCTAGGTTATGAACTCTCCCTAACTTATCTTATAATGCAAAATAAACCCCCTTTGTCGAGCGCAAAGTCTAAATAGATAGTATTCAATTGGTGACCAAACTACTAAATAATTAAGCGCATGATAACATAATTAAACTAATTAAACCAATCGAAATCAATGATAATCAAAGATAATCTAACATAAAGCTTCAAACTACAACGTTCTTAGATAATCCCACTACCCTAGAATAATAGAAAACTAGTTGCTCATGCTTGTAGAGACTACACAATTCATAATCATTCAACTATAAAAATAGAAGAGAGAAAAGATGCACTGTGTGAATCTCCACTCCACAGTACGTGACCCCCTTTTGTGATATTCTTCTCATCAAAGTCTGAATCTCCTATCAAAAATGTGTTTAAGATATATTTATTGTGTGAGGAATTGACCTTGGGCCAAAATTATTTGTCTAGTCTAAAACTGACCCGGATTGGCAGATAAACACAAAGGTGCACCGCATAGGGTACCAGGGTATACGACGCACCAAGCTAATTATTCAGAGAGGCGGAAATTTGCAAGTTTTGCTAATGTTTTCATAGGTGCAGCGCAACCCCTGCTGAGGTGGATGGCGCACCAAGCCATTTTCTATGAGACGTCATTTGTTCAACTTCTTTTCACGCGTACTTGGGCCTCGGGTCCGTAGCTCGATCCAAATACTTGTGAATGACTTCAAATCAGAATTCAAAGCAATTTTTCTATCCCTTTTTTCGTCAAATCATTATAGTTTCATCAAATCACCTCCGACATAAACAAAACACAATTATTAAGTATAAAGTGAATGAAATGAATTTAAACACAAGAAAGAGCTCCAAATATGAGGCGGAATGTACCTAAAAGTGGTTAGTTCTAGACGTCGAGCACTCCCATTTCAAAAAATTAGGTTTTGTAGCATTTATACTTGGTAAAAATATTTTGTACAAACAAAAATACCCCTATCCTAAGGTCGCAGTGATTAAAGAACTGGCCCCGCAGGTGTCGCAGCGTGTCTCCATCATGCCGAGAACTAAAATTCTGGTTGTAGTGCTCCTCAGGCGCGGAGCAGTGGAATAACACTTGGACCTGAGGCTGATATCTACTCCCTTGAGGGCGCAACACGCTGGGATCACAGGAACTTCTAAGAGTTGATTTGGGCTCTAAGGTGGCTCGATGCCCTTCCTGGAGCGGACTTACGACGTCCATCTTTCTCCTTTTTTTGCTCTAAGTCACGTGCTTTTGCTTCATTTCATTCCCAATGTGTCCTACACATGATGATGCTGATATTAGGCTCAATTCACTATAAATTATGCTACAGACATCAGCAAAGCATTAAAATATGAGGCACATGACAATCAAACACATATAGTTGTTGTCAAATATCAATAATTGACACTTAGATGGAAAGGAGTCCAAGCAATTTCTTTAACTAGTAGACTTCAGTTAGACTTGAGAGTTTGTTAATTAATTCGAGGTTTATTGACCATTTAATTAACTTGGTTTCCTGAATCATTTAAAGGATCGATGTTCTAGAGAAGAAAAAATTCTTAGGTATTAAATAGCATGCTATTGCAAACATGAATCTAAGTATAATATATAGTAATCTATTGTTGCATGAAACGTTTCTTCCGCATTTTGAATTTGGATTTAATTTATATGCTGGTGTGATAATTAAATATTGCAAGTGTAATATAATGGGTTATAATAAATTATCATATTTTACAAGCTTACAATTTATATTACAGCCACAGATAATAATTATACGCAATTACTTTGTAGATGATTTGCTTAAGTAAATATTTTTAAAACCTTAGTGCAGAAGTTTAATTCATTAATTGTTCATTGCCTAACCTTCAGCTTTCAACTTCTTCCCTTTTGTTATTGTTATTTCCTCTTTCGATCACTGTAGTCAAAAGTAGTGTAGGGTTGTTCATAGTCCAGTTTGGTTCGGTTGTCCTTTTTATAAAAATTAAATTGTCGCGACCTATTTTGCCTAGGTCGTGCAGGCACTTACCCTCCGACCTCGGTAAGCGAACCCTCAACCCAACAATGAATAAATACATAAAAGAATAAAATTAAGCAACGGAATAGAATAAATACGTAAGTCTCACGACATACATATATAAGTAGTAGAAAAGTGTGGAAAGACAATAAACACCCCTAAGGTCTAGTCTGAATAACACAAGAGCATCTAAGGGGAAATAATACAATCTGGAATACTAATACATAAAGTGTCTATGTCTCCAAATAGAATAGGACATAAAGATAGAAAGTCTTCAAGGCAGCGGACGGCCATGCTCACCCTGGAAACTCAAGAGAAAGCTGAGCGACGATCAGCCATGTGTCATGGAAGTGGATCCGACATACTTTCGCATTCATAAAAGAATGCGGCAAGTGCGAATCGGTACAAACAACAAGATCTTGGTAGGCATCATCGACCGACTAAGCATAGCTAACACAATTCAGATAATAAAGTAGATCAGAAAATAACCAGCAAGTATAAGACAATGCAATCAATTCCAATTATCCGTCATCACCTATGTAAAGCATCTAATCCCAAATGTGCCAAGTCTGAATATATCCAATCCAATATCACAATACAACACCAAATATCTCAAATCAAGTCATAATGCAATGCAATGCAATAATGATATGAATGCAATGCAGTGCCATGCAAATGCGGTGTACACATGTACTCCGGACGGAAATATCGACGTCCCAGTAGCACAACCTAGTGTGACTCGCGAAGTCTAAGTGTCACCCATCCAGGATCTTTGCCCGACAGACAGACAGGACCCCGGATCTTTGCCCATGGGGGGTTCTCACCGGCATCACTCTGGGGACCCGCGGAGTCCATGTACTCACTCAATCCACGATTCCGGAATGAACATCGGACATCGGACTCCCACATCACTCAAGTAAAAGAGTTTCATCAAGTATCAATTCACTCAATCCATGATTCCGATACGAACATCGGATATCGGACTCTCACGTCACTCAAGTAAAACTGAGCCCAGCTCATCAAGTATTATCAATATCTCAACAGTGTATCATGAAAATGAGAGTGCGTGCAATGTAAGAATCACATCAATAATCATGCTTAATATCACCTGTACCAATCAATGGGTACGCTAACAATATAACCGAATACAAATACC
>NC_081352.1:64796819-64811372 GCF_029784015.1 Lycium ferocissimum
AATTAGTGACACCTTCAAGAATACCCAGTTATTGACTTGGAACCCTAAGTCTCACCTGTGATTGCCTACATAAGATTTTTGGCAACTCTGAGCTGTCAATAATAGATCCTGAATAAGCTTGACCGTTTCCATGGCTTGCTGGATCAAGCCTGGCCCAATTAACTTAGCTTCCCCCACTTCAAACCACCCAATTGGAGATCTACACTTGCGCCCATATAAAGCCTCATACGGGGCCATTTGGATACTGGAATGATAACTATTGTTATAAGCAAACTCAATAAGCAGTAAGTGATCATCCCAATTACCTCCAAAATCCAACACACATGCCCGTAGCATATCTGATACGCTCAAATTACACCTATTAATGGCATAACGCGGACGTTGTTAAATATAGTAACCCAACAAGGTTGGGGTCGAATCCCACAGGGAATAGGGTGTGAAAAGGTTACTAAATTCGTAGATTGCTATGTTTAGGTCTAATGTCTTAATCCGATGATTTTGGTAAAAAGTTGGGTTTTTAGTAACTGACTGCTAAATATTGTTTTGGTTGTGAATTTATGATAAAAGAAACTAAGGTTGTGTCCCCGTTAGATAGAGTGTATGATCATGGGTATTGATCTTGATATACTGATAATGGATCATTGTAAGAATGCACTTAATCTCTAGATGAATCTCTACTATCTTCCAATAAATAAAGATTATTTCTTTCTATGATTTTTCCAAATATAAGAAAGTGACTATGAAGAACAATTAATCATGCCAAGTAAGTTCTTCTTATTCCTAAGTGAATTTATTAAACAAAGTGTAAAGCTTTGAGTTCTTGATGTTTATTCTTACCAACCCTACGTATTCTTCCAAATAAATAAAGGTTTATGGCTTTAATCAATGTTTGCAACCATTAATTATGAATGAAGAATTAAGAATAAACAAATCCTAACAATCCATTATTTGTATATCAATCACAACCCAATCACAGAACACCCATCAATTGGGTTCACAACCCTAGTAAGGGAAATTAGCTACTCATAAAAGGAGAAGAATAATAAGCAGTAATAGAACACATAATGCTTACAATTGATTGTTTGGAATTGAAGAGAATTGAATTCTACTTGTTTGTAATCTCCAAAAGACTTAAAAAATATGAGTGCGAATACTAAGGGAAAAGAAAACTGAATTCTGTAATGTATGATAATACAGGAAACCTAAAATCAGGTATTTATAAGAGTCAAAACCGTGCAAAATTGGACTGACAAAATTGCCCTCGACGGACCAATGTACGGACCGTACTTTTTATACGGTCCGTAAAATCAACGGAAGCCTTCCGTGAAATCTCTTCCAGTGGTCCAATGTACGATCAACTTTCACGGACCGTAAATATTATACGGTCCGTATAACTTGCCCGTAGATCTCTTTGGCCTAACAATTCTTCTGGAACCAATATACGGTGGATTTTACGGACCGTAAATATTATACGGTCCGTACTTCTGCTCGGACATTTGCTTCATCCAAAGACTCATTCTGTTGAGCATGTACGATGGGATTTACGGACCGTGAATATTCTACGGTCCGTATCTTCCGCCGTATAACTCGTCTTCGCATAAATTTCTCTTTCGAACATCTTTTTCACTCCATTTTCACGACTTGCTCTCGAATCACGTTAAACACCTGCAACATGCACAAACACATCAAAACGACCTAGACTTGCTCAAAAACAAGTAAAACTTATAGCCAAAAAGTATCGAATGTGCCATAATTTCACGGCACATCAATATCCTCGAGAGTCTGAATGGTGCGCTCAGCTTGCCCATCAGTCTGTGGATGAAATGTTGTACGAAGACTCACCTGAGTCCCCAAACTTTCTTAGAAGGACTTCCAAAAATTAGCTGTGAACTGGGTTCCTCTATCAGAAATAATAGATGCTGGAATACCATGGAGTCATACTATCTCTTTGCTATAAAGCTTTGCATAATCCTCAGCTGTGTATGTAGTTCTGACTGGTAGAAAATGAGCTGACTTCGTAAGTCTATCCACAATTACCCATATAGAATCATACTTATGCTGAGAACGAGGCAAGCCTGCAATAAAATCCATATTAATCACTTCCCATTTCCAAGTAAGAATTTCCATAGCTTGTAACAATCCGTGGGGCTTTTGATGCTCAATCTTTACCTGCTAACAGTTAGGACATTGAGCTACAAATTTTGCTCTGTCTTTTTTCATTCCGTCCCACCAATATATGGATTTAAGATCATGATACATTTTTGTCGCTCCGAGATGCACAGAATAATGGGAACAATGGGCTTTCTCCAAAATCTGGTGACGTAATCCTGCTACATCAGTAACACATAATCTACCTCGACACCTAAGAACTCCATCTACAAAAATTTCAAAGGATGATTTCTTCTTCTGAGGAAGTGTATTTCTGTAATGAACTAATATGGGATCCTCATACTAGCGCTCTTTCGCCTCAACTACTAGTGACGAAACAGCTGAATTCTGAATGGTAACTCCCATATTGCCCGAGTCCATTACTCAAACTCCTAGGCTAGCTAATTGCTGAAGCTCACGAGCTAACTCTCTCTTCTCTGATTGAACATCACATAAGCTCCCCATAGATCTACGGCTAAGAGCATCAGCTACGATGTTCACTTTCCCGGGATGATATAGAATACTAACATCATAATCTTTCAACAACTCCAAACATCGCCTTTGACGCAAGTTCAACTCTTTCTGCTTGAAAATATACTGAAGACTTTTTTGATCTGTATAAATATCAACGTGAACACCATACAAATAATGTCTCCACATCTTCAATGCATGAATCACCGCAGCTAACTCAAGATCATGGGTTGGATAATTTTTCTCGTGTTTCCACAACTGCCTTGAAGCGTAGGCAATAACTTTACCGTTCTGCATCAATACACAACCTGACCCTACTCCAGAAGTATAACAATACACCACGTAGACCTCTAGTCCTTATGGAAGTGTCAGAACCGGGGCCGAAGCCAATCTATCTTTCAACTCCTGAAAACTACGCTCACAAGCATCCTTCCATTGAAATTTAGTTGATTTCTGTGTCAGTTTTGTCAATGGTGCAGAAATAGAAGAAAAGCCTTCTACAAATCTTCTGTAATAACCTGTCAAGCCTAGAAAACTACGAACTTCCGTAGGTGTTGTAGGTCTCGGCCAGGTCTTTACAGCTTCAATCTTCTGGGTATCCACCCGAATGCCATCAGCTGCAATAATATGCCCCAGAAAAGTCACAGAATTTAACCAAAACTCACATTTCAAAAATTTTGCATATAGCTCCCGGGCCTGAAGAACTCTAAGGACAGTACGTAAATGATCTGCATGCTCTGCCTCAGATCGTGAGTATACCAAGATATCGTCGATAAACACAATCACAAACAAGTCTAGGAAAGGCCTGAACACATTGTTCATCAAATCCATGAACACTGCCGGTGCATTAGTCAATCCGAATGACATTACCCGAAAATCAAAATGACCATATGTAGTTCTGAAAGACGTCTTTGGAATGTCCTTCTCCCTAACTCTCACCTGATGATACCCAAATCTTAAATCTATTTTTGAGAACCATTTAGCACCCTGCAACTGATCAAATAAATCATCAATCCTTAGAAGAGGATATTTATTCTTGATCGTCACCTTATTCAGCTGCCTGTAATCGATACACATTCGCAAGGAGCCATCTTTCTTTCTTACAAACAATACAGGTGCTCCCTACGACGACGAACTAGGCCTAATAAAGCCTTTCCCAAGCAAATCGTTCGATTGCTCCTTCAACTCTTTTAACTCTGCAGGAGCCATTATAAAAGGAGGAATAAATATGGGCTTAGTATCCGGTAACACATCAATAGAGAAATCAATCTCTCGCTTGGGTGGAAGGCCTAGAAGCTCATCTGGAAACACATCCGGAAACTCATTCACCACAGGGACATATTTAAGAGATTGCGTCTTTGCTTTCATATCCTGAACCCGGACTAAATGATAAATACAGCCTTAGCAATCATCTTCCTTGCCTTGAGATAGGAAATAAACCTACCTCTCAGAGACACTGTATTTCCCTTCCATTCTAAGACTGGTTCTCCCGAAAACTAGAAACGAACCATTTTTGTTCTAAAATCAACATTGGCATAACAAGAAGCCAAACAATCCATACCCATAATGACATCAAAATCTATCATTTTCAACTCGTGTAGATCGGCCATAGTACGATGGTCATAAATCACAACCACACAATTTTTATATACCCGACTAGCTATAACTGGGTCACCAATGAGTGTGGACACTTCAAAAGGCTTAATTGGCTCAGGTTTCACCCCAATACGATCAGCAATATAAGGAGTAATAAACGAAAATGTAGAACCTGGATTAATCAATGCATACACATCATGAGAAGATACCGATAATATACCCGTGACAACACCGGGGGAGGACTCTAGATCCTGTCGCCCAGCTAGTGCATAAATACGGTGCTGAGAATCACTCAAACTGGGCGCTCCTCCTCTGCCCCTACCATGACCTACTGGTGTCTGTGAGCCCTGCCTCGGAGGGCGTATAGATGATGAAGAACCAGCTACTGACCCTGTGGGCTGAACCGTACCCCTATCACCTCAGAACGGCCGCAAGCATAGCAAACATCCAAACCTAATCAGCACTGTCCGCAATGTAACTTACCGCACTGAGTCCATCGTGGTAAAGGTGGTCTCATCTGTCCTGAATCACCCCTATACCGAGAACCAAGAGTTCTAAAACTCTGACCCGGTCCGGAGCGAATAGGGCGATCAAATCTCTGGCCTGCAAATGGTGGAGGTGCACTAGTCGCTAAATGGCCTGAGTTTCTAGAATACTGCTGCCTCTGACCTCTTCTAAGCTCACTAACAGGACCTGAGGTTCTGACTCACTTGTTATAACCCCTATCATACTCACGTTCATTCCCCCGCTATTGCTGCTGCTCTTCCAAATTCTGGGCATGGGCCTGGATGCGAGAAATATCCATACCATCCTAAAGTGAAGCCGTCAAACACTCATCCATCAAATGTGGCCCTAAGCCATTCACAAACCAGTGCACACGATCTCCCATATCAGCTACCATGGCCGGAGCATACTTAGCTAAAAAATTAAAACAGAGGCTATACTCTAGGGCACTAGTATTTTCCTATCTAAGATTCAGGAACCTATCAGCTCTAGCCTCTAGCGGCAAATAGTGTCGGAGGAAAGCATCCACAAACTCTTACTGTACCGGTGGGGGTGCATTGACTCCTCTAGAAGACATCCAAACCATATACCAATGAACTGCAACATCCCGTAATCTATAGGAGGCCAACTCTACCGACTCAACATTCGAAGCATGTATTATCCGCAATGTTCTCAATATTCCATCTACAAAGCTCTGAGGGTCCTCATTCGGTTTTGACCCAAAGAATTCTGGAGGGTTCAAACTGATAAAATCACGGGCTATAGCACTGACAGCTCTATCACCATGACCCGTACCTTGTCGGGCCGGGCCTCGCCGGTGATTACCGAGCTAGCAAATGGATAGCCTCTTTTCACCTCTTGCCCGAGGCATCGGGTGGAGGAACCTGGGGGTACTGGAGCTGGAGCTGAGGCTCCTTCATGCTCCTCCAAAGCAGGCAGTGAGTGAGAGGACCAAGATGGAACCTCATTATGAGACTCACACTCCTCTATATCTATCGGCGGCACCCGCTCGGTTCTCCTACCTGCCACTATCTTGCCCTTTTGGGCTGCTATAGCTTTTCTCTTTATAGGCATCGCTGAAAACATAGCACACAGTTAAGAAAAGGGAAATTCTTATATCATAGCTTTATCGCATGATCTACGATGAGGAAGAAGGTCATTCATTCCTAAATGCCCACAACCTCCTGTTTATAAGTGTGGCGCACTTCACACCCATAAACAAGACTCTATTAGACCCGGCTAGTTGACACACCCTACGACGAACGGCTCTAATACTACTTTTGTCATGACCCAACCGGAGGGCCAAGACGGGTACCCGAAGTTAACTTACCGAGCATCTCTCAACATACTTTTCATAATCATAACTAGGTGAGCCACATGGCTAACTCTTAATCATCACAACTAAAAAGACACAAGTTCATCCGAACATAGGCACCTTTATATAAACATCAATACTATGCCCATATATATATAAGCCGGCAAGGCTATCAAAATGATATACAAAATGTGAACCGATAAGGCAACGGAATACCTAGTTATACATATCTATCTAAGAGCCACTATGAAGAGTATGTAATATCATAAAGATGGGACAGGACCCTGATATGCCCAAATATGTACACAAAAAGAATAATATCAACTACTGCAACTTCGGATCAAAAGGAGCACTACTATGCAATTACTGACGAAGCAGCCTATAGGTCTGGTCTGTCTCCCTGTGGGCATGAACACAGCGTTCACAAACAAAAGGACGTCAGTACGAATAATGTACTGAGTATATAAGGCATGAATAGTAACATGATGAGAGCATGAAGATAACATAAGATAAAGTAAACAATTTATACCTCATACACTTCTTAAGACGTTTGTTATGCAAACTTAACCTTTCTCTAGAGGAAACATTTCATACATATACATATGCCATACCATACCCGACCATGTAGGGTCGGCATCACCCATACCCCGCCATATAGGGCTCGGTATTGTCCATACCCAACCTTATCAAAATCGGTGTTTTCCATACCCATCTGCAATGATGCGTGCGCAATAGATATCATACCCGGCCATATAAGCTTGGTATCATAAAATAACTATAGACGTATATATCATAAATAAAAGTAACGTCATCACCATAATTATCATCATCACTATGAAGGGCTTTTATCAATAATATCTTAAGAATTTTGGTAGTCATGAGATTCTAACATTCTCTAGGAATTAGGACATTATGAGCATCATAGATGGATTCACGACGAGGAAATCATGCCTTTAGAAAGAAGGGTTAGCCTTACATACCTTTACGTCTTCTTAACTACTTAACGTTCTTCTCCAAAGTCCGGAAAATCTACATTCAAGAGGAGTCATACCAAGGTTAATTCTTGAAAACACTTCTAAGTTCAAACTAGTGCAATTAACGAACTAACGAAATTTGGGCAGCATTTTCCCTATTTTGTCAACTTCCATCATATTACAAATCAACTCCCAACAACAATAATAACGTTCACAATATCATAATCAAGAAGTTATGTTCAATTTAGTCTCGAGTTTACCCAAAATCCCCTTTTTAAGGTCATCTCATAGTCATCTTCTTCACTTCAACATTTATGACTTCTCCACTTTAATTCTTTTCCTTTCCAAGGGTCACTAAAACTTTATATCAACTCAATCATGTAAATAATAGGAAGATCATACCTTAGTATAGAATAACTTCACCTTTCCCAACTCCTTTCAAGACCAATTTTATTACAACTTTGAAGAGAAGCAAGAACAATCACCTTCCATGGATTATCTTTGAGTTTTGATGTTGATCTTCTCTCTTGATGATATGGAAAGGTTTGGAGTGTTATGGAACCTTCAATAACTCTCAATAACTCTCTAGAAGTGTGGGGAAATAAGTGTGGGAGGTTGAGATGAAAATGGGATCTTTTGGGATTTAAAAAGGTGGCAAAGTCGCTCCCCTGCATCACTTTGCGATGGAGATGCAGCTCAGCATATTGGATATGCGGCCGCATCTCCCCTCCTCCCTAAGGAGAGGAGGATGGGCAGTGAGGGCTGAAAATTTGGGGAGTTTTCTGCCCATATGCGGTCGGCCGCATATGGCCCTAATTTCCCCGGTTTTGCAAAAATACATTCTTTTTGATTCGTTTGACCTCCAATTCTTATGGAACCTTCTTGGAACTTGTGTAAAACTTCATTAAACATTTAAGGGGCCCTATATATCCCCCTGAAGGCATTACTAAACAATGTATAACTCAAATGATATGAAATCTTCCCAAAACATGACTCAAATTCTTATTCCTTTGACGAGCTTACTTCCACCAATTCATATGACTCCAAAACCTTAGGGTACGCACTTAAGGTTATCAAATACCCTCCTTAACCTCATAAGGACCTTATATCTACTTTAGTCTGGCGTTAGTCTACTCATAATGCGAACGACACGAAATTTTCAAGATGTAACATATGCTTATTTTGATGTTTGAGCAATGATTTCTGGGCTTGAATTATGATTAAAGGTTTATTAAGTAATATAATTGGCTTGATTCTATTTAGTAATAGGATTGTTTTAATTGTTTAAAGGCTGATATTTTATTCTATTTAGTAATATGCTTGGTTTGATGTTTAAGCAATGATTTTTTACCTAAGTTATGCTAAAGGTTTTCCAAATCCCATGCTTGTTTGATGGATTCTAATTATGATAATTTGGCTCAGATATTATGACCTGTTTGAACTGATCTCTAAGTGGTATTTTTTTGAATGAGAGTGCATTTGGGTAGTATGAAGGGCCTTTGACACATTTAATGAGAGATGGATTTAGGACAGCCTTAAGATGATCCTTTTCTTGTCTAAAATGGCTAACCAGCTAGTAAAATAGGTGGATAAGTGATGATTGTAGTTATACTTGGTCTAATTCAAATAATGAGACATTAGATCCTTAAAAATGGCTTTAAGAAAGAATTTCAAGGTTGGCAGCTTAGCATGGAACATGTGCATGCTAATGATTGATCATGTGTGAGTTTTTCTTGTTTCACCATGTGTGAGTTAGTTTATGTGTGTGTTATGTGTAGAAAAATCATCTCTCCCAAGACTGATCACCTAACATTTGAGAATTAAGAAGATAAAAGAAGAAAGAGAAATAATGAGAAGGCCTAAGTGCAAGTCTGTCTAGGCCCCTTTATGAATTTGTTTGCTGTTGCTTTTGGATGTTGTTGATTAAATGTAAAAATGAATGAGTACTCATGGCCGGGGAGAAGACTAATGGTGATATGTAGGATTCTATAAAGTTAAAGTGATTTGTATTTAGCTTTGTCTTGATTTATTATGTGTGGATTAGTCCTGAAGGAGGAGATATATGCTTATGAGATGTTGTGTGACATGAAAGAATAAAATCAATTCATAATTAGACTTTAGGTTGAGGTTGCCTTTGAATATTAGTCTGTGTTATTGTCATCTAAATGTTTGTGTTAGGTCTGTTTTAGTGGTCATGCCTATAACTTAGCCATAAGACTTTTAAAGTTTGGACAAGGCTTAATGAGTCAATTGTGGTAGTCTTGTGATAGTGTTAAGCTGTTCTAAACCATCCCAAGGTTTTTTTGTGGTTGCCACTGGGGTATGAGGATAAGGTCTTAAGAAGGGAAAGATCTTGGGAGAATAAAATGTGAGCCTGGGCATGAACTAGAGGTAGTGACCAGTGGAACCCAGGATACCTTTTCTTGAAAGGAGATTCAAGAAAAAGAGATGGGGAGGTGATGACCCCACCCTGTCCTGTTTCCCTTTCAGGAACCTGAGGCTTTTTCCATGCTTTTTGAACTTTTTCTCATGGTCCTGGGACACACAAAGGACCTCAGATGGATTAGGAAGGCTTAACTATATCTGGGGAAGGGGTACACCTAGAGTTGAATAATGTTCTGCCAGTGTTTGTAAAGTTTAGGTCCTGTTGTTTTTACTATGTCTTCTAAAAGGGGTTTTTAATCTGGGGGATTTGGTTGTCTATGTTTTGTTGTTTGAATTGGGTATTTGTAAGGAAGTAGGATTGGGAAGTGTACTGGTGGTGATCCAAGCCAGTATCATAGAGAGACTGAGTACTAACCTTGTTACTTGTCACTTGCTTCTACTTAGGATCGTGTGCCTTCTAATTCTTCTTAACTTGTGCACCTATACATTGCACCTAGGAACCTGTTTCGTTGTGATGATAATTAAGTCTTTGATTGTGAGAACCTAACCATGCTATGATCCCACCTCTCTTTCTTCTTATTTTTTAAACGATTTGCTTCGATTAAATAGCTAAAGAGCCACTATTAGGAATTGAAATTGTCTAAAGACTGTTTTCGCTAATTACTTACATAATATGCTCTTGAAATCCTATTTTCTTTACTGAAGGTCTTGAGTGTACATTTATGTGTGAATTGACATTGGTCCTAATTAGCAAACATGTTTGTTATATGCCTGGACTTGTAAAAAGGGGCTGTGAGCTAAAACCTAAGTCTAAATGAATGCTCTAAGTCACAAACTCTTCCAAACCATTACATGTTTAAAATAAATTAATGTACTTTCCAAGGCCTAATCCTGCCTGTTGTGCTCTCTCTAGACCCTTGGTACCTCTGATTTGGGATCCTGATGGTTTGCTTACATGGTGGGTGTCACCACTTGATTGTTTGGCTTTAGGCATCTATAAGAATGCTCTGTCTGTATGCTGAACTACTATTTTCTTGCTAATTTGATTGTGTATATCCTTGGGGTTGGTTTGAATGGGGCTTATGGCACGGCCTGACCTATAGGGAGTATAGACCTATTTGTGGTGAGACTGTGAAGCCAAAGAGACCTGAATAACCTATTAGTGGTGAACCTGACCCATGCTATGCCTCTGAATTAGTTTAGTGATGCCTTAAGGAGTTTAAGAAATGGTCATGACCTTATTCTAAATGATTGTGTCTGTTTATATGCACATGTATTTGAAACCCTTTTAGATTGAATTTTGGGCTGTGAATAACTTGAAAAAACAAACCTCCATGTGATCAAAAGGGGATGAAAGTGAACTAAGGCCACATAACCTAAGAAAATCCTTTTAAAGGGGCCTTGAAGAAAGGAGAAAAAGAAAACCAGGCCTAGCTTGGCTTATGATATTTTTCCTTCAGATAAAGGGCCCTATGGCACTTCTATGGCCTGTGGGGTTGTGTGTTCATTACAAAGAACCTTGGAACCACATGGATTCTTCTCCTAGACTAAATAAGGCCCCAGGTTTGAGTTAGGTGTACTGTTAGGAGTGATTGGTGGCCTGACCAAATAAAGAACAAGTGTGCGTATGTGCTTAAATTAGACACAAAGGGAAGGGATTAGTAGAAGTGTGAAACTGGGACGTCAACTTGTTTTGTCTATGTCCTATCTGATTATCCTAGCTGTACTAACCACCTCTATATGATCCCATGTTCCTGTGTATGATAACTTAGACACAGGAGGGGTCCTAGCCCTGCCCTTATCCTTGTTATGCCCACCCATCTTAGCCTGCCTTGTGTGCCTCTTATTTGCAAGCTGTAACCTACTTTAACCACTTCATGGTGAGGGGCTTTAGTACTTGTTTGCCTCTCTTGAGAGTTACAGTTTGGTGTGTGTCCATCATGGTTGGGTGGTTTGATTTCCCATTCTTGTCCACCTCTCACTTGTATACCATAGTCTATGTTGTCTCTCCATGATCATGTATTTTTTTCCTTGTATTATATATTTTACACTGGTGTGCTACAGCTATGTTACTCCCCATGACTGTATACTTTGGTCTTTGCCTTTTTGTTTATTTCAGTTTGCTTTGGGTCCCTTTCATGAGTGTATGTTTGGTTCTGCTTTTGCTACATCAAGTCCATGTCCTGAAATTCTACTTGATTATTTCTGGTTCTTGATTTGCATTATGTTTATGAACATGGCCAACTATGTTATGTGCGGCCCAGGGATCTGCCTATTTTTCTTGTGGCTACATTGAGGTAATTTGGGGTGGGGGCCTAGTCTTAGCCTTCCCCGGTGTCCAGCCATGCCTAGGGTTCATGAAACCCCTTGGAACTTGTGCGGCATCGGGAATACGGGGGAAACAACTCTCCCTTCCCTTTTGTTGTCAAAATATCTGACAGTGGGCCTTTGTAGTACACATGTATATACATACATAGCTACCTTCGTTTGATGACTTATAAATTTGTTTGATACAAATATACTTATTTGATACATGTGTTTTTTTTTGTATAAATATAATCGTGATAAGTTCAGTATCCTTAAACTAACCGGGTCCTTTTTCCTTTTCCCCTCTCCTCTACCACATGGCCACTTGGGCCGGGTCTGAAACCAACCTGTTGGGCCAAGGCCTAACAGGCAATTCCTATAAGTATTCATCGAGTATGAGAAAAACCAAAGGGAAGTTGCTATCAAAACGAGAATGCGTAGAAGGCCCAACCATGAGTGAAAATGGCTAACTAGGGGCTTGGTATGCCCCTAGCCTTCCCCTCCCCTTTATTTAATAATTTGCATCCTTTTTTTATTTATAATTTCGTTGTAATTTTATTTGTAAACTTGTAAAAAGTCACGCTATATTGGAATCACTTATGATTAGAATTAGACGTCCCAGGGAGACGGTACTTACGCCATTTAGTCGACTTTAGGTCCCCCAAAGAGCAAAGAGGACATTTTCAAAATCACAAGTGTTGCAATTTTCAAAACGGACTGAGTTTCAAAACCAAAGCCCATATTCTTTATAACAATTAAACCAAGTTTTGTTTTCAAAACAAGGCCAAGGATAAATGTTTTGGATCAAATTAATGATAAAATCTGGCAAAGTATTAGGCCAAAAGCCCACTAAGTTTTTTAGAAAAAAATAAGGCCAGATTTGGCCAAGTCCAGGAAAAACGTAAAAAGGGGAATTTTGGACCAAAGCCCACTCATGGATAAAGAGTTGATGATATTGGGTATTTTAAAATTTTATGCACAAATTCATTTGGGCCTAACCTAGAAGAAAAAACGGACAGACCTTTTGAACGGAAAATTGAAATTTTTGGCTACAAGCCCCAATCCGTGCCCAATTCATAACTTATAACAAAAGACGTATTTTAAAACAAAAACATTCGCATATACGAGTTCTTGGATAAAGCGTTCCAAACGTATTAAATGGATCAATCCAAACAAAGTATGAGTTAAGCATGGACAAAATTACACACTCAAAACATAATAAAGTTCATATTTTTAAAATAATATATGTAAAAGGATGACAACTTTTACACTCACTTTACAAACGAAATACATCATCCTAGTATACAAAGGGAGATTAGTTTTATCTGGATATTATAAATCCAAATCTATTTACCCTATATATAAAGTGAACGTATTCAAATTCTTTTCTCAAAATGACATGCAAATGACAAGATTTTTTGCTGGAATAAACACTAAAAAAATAGTTCATGCAAATACTCATCTATTGGAATTTGAAGGTCAACCGTATAGTACGGATCCTTAATACTGGGGTGCCTAACACCTTCCCCAGGGGATCATCAGAACCCTTACCTAGAACTCTGGATTAAGAAGGATTTTTTTACGGTATTTGAATAAACCCTTCACCCTCGGTTTTCCTAATTTTCTAAAAATTGGGTGGCGACTCTTTAAAAAAAAAAAAAAAACAAAGTCTGAAAGAGCACCAACGAGTTTGTAGTAGATTTTACGCGCCCCGCATAAATGTGAACCGTTACACCGTTGTTACTTGAGCCACGTGCGCAACAACCAGCGCAGGGATTAATACCTTAAATTATGGACGTTTCTGTAGAGAAAGTGACGCCACTGTGCGCTCGATTTTTTCCACAGAATCTCAAATTATGGGCCTGCCTGCTACCCAGTCCTCTTCTCTTTCAATTATATGAATCACGTTGTTTCCATGGTTAGACAGAGGATTGGTGTTCACATTGGGCGGAGCTTTTTGGAGCACGATCTCCTTTCTGTCAATCATATCTTGTATCTTGTACTTTAGATTAATACAATCCTTAGTACTATGTCCTACGCCATTGGAATGGTGGGCACATGTTTTATCAGCTCAGTAGAACCGGTTCTTTGGATCAACAATCTTCAGAGGAAGCATTTGAATCATTCCGGTGGCGCTCAACCTTTTGAATAGATCGGCTCGTGTTTTCATTAATGGAGTGAATGCGCATGTAGTCTTTTTCTCAAAGTTCGGACATGGTGCGTTGTAGGAATTCGGTAGTGGTTGGTTTTGGTAATTAGCGGGTGGATTATTTTATGGAGGTCAGTAAACGGGTGAGGGAGCTTGGTAAGGTGGTGGGATTTGGAAGGTATTCTGTGGAGCTGGGTAATTTGGGGGTGGTGTTTGGAACGTCGGTTGCGCGTAATATACGGGCACCGTATTGTATGGGGTGGGTATGTAGGTGTTTGGAGGTGGTGAAGCATAAACTCCTGTCGGGGAATGGAATTCTTCCCTTCTTTTGGATCTAGGGCTGGGAGTATGGGAGATTCTTTCCATGTCTTCCTTCTTCTTTCTTACGAACCCGATCAAGCTTGATCCGGCAGCTTTCCCAGCTACGCTTATGATCCGTCTTGTTTTGAGACCATCCTCTATGGCCTCTCCCATTTTGACGTGTTCAAAAAATGGCCTGCCCACCATTGACAACTTTCGGTCATAGAAATCCATTTCTTGAGAATGGATGGAAACCCAGACTAATTCTTCTTGGCCCATTGGCGGTTGTACTCGAGCGACTTACGTTATCCACCTACTTGCATACTCGCGGAAGTTTTCAGTGGATTTCTATTTTA
This sequence comes from Lycium ferocissimum, assembly GCF_029784015.1. Taxonomy (NCBI): domain Eukaryota; kingdom Viridiplantae; phylum Streptophyta; class Magnoliopsida; order Solanales; family Solanaceae; genus Lycium; species Lycium ferocissimum. The sequence goes on from NC_081352.1 coordinate 64,811,325, forward strand.
CTTTTTCTAAGTAGTACCGGTCCGTCACTGTTTCCATATTAAAACGGA
>NC_081352.1:64811472-64830451 GCF_029784015.1 Lycium ferocissimum
CGTTTCGCAACATGTCATGACACTGAGGCTTGCTTTATTATTTTTATTACTGAAAATTCAAGGCAAAGCAAGGTTAGTATAAAACATGCATGCAAAGTGAGCAAAAAGTCATTTTTGATGAACCCGAGGCCTTCATTGATTTAATTTTAAAAGTACAAACTACGGTCCTGGCTCAGATCAACATCGAACCATTTCGTTTTTGGAAACATTATGAGCTACATAAAGTAATAAAAAAGGTGGGTAATCAGGCCTCGACCGATTGTCCATTTAAAAATAAATTCATCATTTCTCTACCGAAGAGCCAAGAGTGGGGTTGAGGTCCAATTAGATAGCTGCTCGCCCAGATCAGCATCTCGGAGAGTGGGCAGTTCTGCACCCCTCCAAAATTATTGTGCAATCCTCCTCTTAGAATAGTATCCCTATCCCCTCTTCTATGTCTGCACCACCCCGCATAGGTATTCTAATCGGAAATGACTGGTACAGATCTGGAATAGGCTTGCGGAGATCCACAACATTCTGTCTCTTATTGGTGGGTATCTCATCTTCAGTTAGGATGTAACTGAGTCCAAAATAAAAATTATCTCGAGAAATGGGAATCGGCTCAGTGATGCCATGCAAATGCTTTCCCAGACCCTTCCCGGGTTCGAACCTGTTCTGGAGCATGATTGAAGGAATCATTTTATAAATCGTATGCATGGGGACCTCTGGGGAGTCTATTTTGTGGGCAGCTCCCACTAGCTCTGTCACATAGAAATCTGTTCCTTTGGGTGTTTCCTCTATAACAAGCACGGAATCATCTGGGTAATTATGCATGCTTCCTTCCCCGTGGATCAACACTTCATGGCCTTCCCAGACAAACTTCAGAGACTGATGGAGCGAAGATGGCACAGCTTATGCCATGTGGATCCATGGTCTTCCAAAAAGCAAATTGTAATTGGAGGGTATTTCCATAACTTGGAACTCAGTAACGAACTATGTCGGACCTATTTGAATGTTAAGGTCAACTTCTCCGGTGGCATCGCATCGGCCTCCGTCAAATGCTCGTATACTGGTGCGGCTCTGTCGAACCTTTCCGAGGCCATATCCTAAAAGCGTACCAAAGCAGACTCGGGACAAACATTTAGTCCACCCCCATTATCGATCAGAACCCGTGTGATTATTTTGTTGCGACACATGACAGTGATGTACAGTGCCTTGTTGTGATCTGTGCCTTCTTTGGGTAATTCCTTTTCCGTGAAGGCAATCTGATGCTCCTCCATAACATGGGCGACCATTTGCGCCAGATTTTTGCTGCTTGTCCCAGTCGGGACGTGGGCTTCCTCCAACACCTTCATCAAGGCCAAGCGGTGTTGGTGTGAACTTAGAATGAGTACTGATACCGAGATTTGGGCCGGCGTTTTCTTCAAGTGCACCATAATGGAGTGTTGTTTTGGCTGCATTCGATGCCAGAAGTCTTCAGATTCACCTTCGGTAATTGCTCTCCTTTGATTTCCCTCTTTTTGAGGTGCCCATTGGGCTAGATCTTCGGGAGTGTAACATCTTCCCGACCTTGTCATACCATGAGCAGCAGCTACTTGTACCACAAACTCTTTTTGGGGAGGTGCCATTTGTTGACACCTAATTTTTTACCCCCCGTAATTTATTTTAATTACTCAAAGTCCTTGGATAACAAATAAAATAAGCTGTGCATCTTAGAGGGTCTAAATAGTTTTTATAAAATTATTCAGGACAATATTTTACCTCTTTAAATTGATAAAGAGATTTTCAGGACATTATAAATTATGTGAAAATTAATTGATGTTTTATAACATTTAGGGAATATTTTATTGGAATTAATCAAAAGCAAAATAATTTTTGAATATTTATTTACTTAATTGTTGAATTAAGGAAAAGTCAGATTACTAAATGATTTATTCTATTTATTGTCCAAGGTAATTTGATTAATTAAAGGAATTGACCATTTTACCCCTCAAACTTTGATTATGTGTGTTTGCATAGTTTGTTTAATTAATAAATTTCTTTGGTAGTTAATTTGATTAATTAGAGGAGTCATTTTGCAAATTGGTTTTGATTATTTAATTATTCTGCATAAAACGACCACATTTGAATTAACCAATTCATGGTTTAAAGTGATTGGGGTCATTTTTACAAATTTAGCCTCCTAGTGGTTTAATTGAGACGACCAAGTTCATGCGCAAATCAATTGAGGTCATTAGTGCAAATTAGCTTTAATTGGTTAATCAGTACCAAAATAAGGCTATATTTGAAATAATTAATCAGGTTAAGTTTAGTCAAGGACATTTTTCAACTAGCCAGAAAAATCATTTAAAGCCAATTGAGGCCATATCTGCAAAAATGGTTTCAACAGTCGTGTTTTAAATTAATTGCGTCCTAATTTGATCATGCTTAAAATAATTGGTTAATAATTGGTATTTTTAGTTTGGACCATTTATTGGAACTGCATCTTTGGCCCTTCATACATATATATGCACTATATATATATGTGAATATACATTGTGTGTGTATATATATATATATATATGTCAAAAAGAGGCCCCTTTCTTTTTTTTTAAAAAAAAATAGGACCAAGCCCAATCCATGATGGACCAGACCCGGGCCATGAGGCTTTTAAAGGGGGAATGCGTATAACCTCCCCCTCATTTTTATTCCACAGACCCTACGGGTCTCATTGCAAAGAAAGAGAAGGGAGGCGGCTAGGGCAAAACCCTAGCGCCGCCTCCACCCCCACCCCCACCCCCTCCCCCCCACTTTTCCTCGTCGCGTCCCATCATAGTTGGAGTGTGAAACATGGGAAATCAGAGGAGAGGACGAAGCATTAATGGCTTCGTCCTTTTCCATACATTTTCTCCACAAAATCCGGCCAAACACCCCCTTAAGGTACAAACTTTGCAATTTCTTTTATTTTCCGTCGATTTACAGTTGTTTAGAGTGAAAATGAACCGTTGATTTTTGTTTTCTTTCAATCTGGACCGTGTATGTGTGAATTCAAGTGAAGACTTGTGGAAAACCCACAAGTCCCACATCATTTTGTAAGATTTGAGACAAGCTTTGGGGGTTCTATAAATAGAACCCCATCCCTTACTGAAAAAACAAGTTTGACACCCTTGAGAGGCTTGAACTTTGAGTTTTTACTCGAGATTTAGGCTTCATTAGTGTTATTAGACTTTAACTAAAGTTTGAGTCTTTTTTCTAGTTCTAAAAATTGCATTTCCTTTCTGTGTCTTGTATTTGGCATGGTTGAGTTTGATTTTGGAAGGAAAATGAGGCATCCAAGTCCATTCTTGCTCTGGTTGCACTTAAAAATGGTAACCATTTATTATTTTATTGCTTTGTTTAAGTTTCTGTCTATATTAATGATAGCTTGGAATGGTTGAGTGTTATATGTATAGTTAGATGTAGTTTAGTACTAGTGATATGCTTATTTTGATGTTTGAGCAATGATTTCTGGGCTTGAATTATGATTAAAGGCTTATTAAGTAATATGTTTAGCTTGATTCTATTTAGTAATAGTCTTGGTTTAAAGGTTTAAAGGTTGATATTTTATTCTATTTTAGTAATATGCTTGGTTTGATGTTTGAGCAATGATTTTTGACCTGAGTTATGCTAAAGGTTTGCCAAATCCCATGCTTGTTTGATGGCTTCTGATTATGACAATTTGGCTTAGGGGGTGACTATTATGACCTGTTTGAACTGATCTCTAAGTGGTATTGTTTGAATGAGAGTGCATTTGGGTAGTATGAAGGGTCTTTGACACTGTTAATGAGAGGTGGATTTAGGACAGCCTTAAGATGATCCTTTTCTTGTCTAAAATGGCCAACCAACTAGTAAAACAGGTGGATAAGTGATGACAGTAGTTATACTTGATCTAATTCAAATAATGAGACATTAGATTCTTAAAAATGGCTTTAAGAAAAAATTTCAAGGTTGGCAACTTAGCATGGAACATGTGTATACTAATGATTGATCATGTGTGAGTTTTTCTTATTTCACCATGTGTGAGTTAGTTTATGTGTTTGATATGTGTAGAAAAATCATCTTTCCCAAGACTGATCACCTAACATTTGAGAATTAAGAAGATAAAAGAAGAAAGAGGAATAATGGGAAGGCCTTGGTGCAAGTCTGTCTAGGCCCCTTTATGAATTTGTTTGGTGTTGCTTTTGGATGTTGTGGATTAAATGTAAAAATGAATGAGTAGTCATGGACAGGGAGAAGACTAATGGTGATATGTAGGATTCTGTAAAGTTAAAGTGATTCGTATTTAGCTCTGTCCTGCTTTATTATGTGTGAATTAGTCCTGAAGGAGCACATATATGCTTCTGAGATGCTGTGTGACATGAAAGAATAAAATAATTTCATAATTAGACTTTGGGTTAAGATTGCCTTTGAATGTTAGTCTGTGTCATTGTCATCTAAATGTTTGTGTTAGGTCTGTTTTAGTGGTCATGCCTGTAACTTAGCCATAAGACTTTTAAAGTTTGGACAAGGCTTAATGAGTCAACTATGGTAGTCTTGTGATAGTGTTAAGCTGTTCTAAACCATCCTATGGTTTTTTTGTGGTTGTCACTGGGGTAAGAGGATAAGTTCATAAGAAGGGAAAGGTCTTCGGAGAGTAAAAAGTGAGCATGGGCATGAACTGGAGGTAGTGACCAATGGAACCCATGATCCCTTTTTACTGAATGGAAATTCAGGAAAAGGAGATGGGGAGGTGATGACCCCACCCTGTCCTGTTTCCCTTTCAGGACCCTGAGGGTTTTTCCATGCTTTTTGAAATTTTTCTCATGGTCCTGGGACACACAAAGGACCTCATATGGATTAGGAAGGCTTAACTATATCTGGGGAAAGGGTACACCTAGAGTTGAATAATGTTCTGCCAGTGTTTGTAAAGTTTAGGTCTTGTTGTTTTTACTATGTCTTCTAAAAGTGGTTTTTAATGCTGGGGATTTGGTTGTTTGTGTTTTGTTGTTTGAGTTAGGTATTTCTAAGCAAGTAGGATTGGGAAGTGTACTAAGTGGTGATCCAAGCTAGTGCCATAGGAGACTAAGTACCAACTTTGTTGCCACTTGCCACTTGCTTCTACTTAGGATCATGTGCCTTCTAATTCTCCTTAACTTGTGCACCTATAATTAGCACCTAGGAACTTGTTTCTTTGTAATGATAATTGAGTCTTTGATTGTGAGAACCTGACCATGCTATGATCCCACCTCTCTTTCTTCTTATTTTTGAAAGGATTTGCTTAGATTAAATAGCTAAAGAGCCACTATTAGGAACTGAAATTGTCTCAAGACATCGTTTTTCATTGATTATTTACATAATATGCTCCTGAAATCCTTGTTTCTTTACTGAAGGTCTTAAGTGTACATCTATGTGTGAATGGACATTTGTCCTAATTAGCAAACATGTTTGTTATATGCTTGTCAAAGGGGCGTGAGCTAAAACCATTAAGTCTAAATGACTTGTAAAACTCTTCCAAACTATTACATGTTTACAATAAATTAAAATGTCCAAAGCCTAAGTCTAAATGAATTCTAAGGTTTTGCTTACATGGTGGGATGTGAGCTAAAATCTAAGTTTAAACTAATTTTTTTTCCTAATTTGATTGTGTATATCCTTGGGGTTGGTTTGAATGGGGCTTATGGCATGGCTTGACTTGACCCATGCTATGGACCTCTAAATTAGTTTAGTGTGATGCCTTGAGAGTTTAAGAAATGGTCATGACCTTAGTCTAAAAGATTGTGTCTGTTTATATGCACATGTATTTGAAAACCTTTTAGATTGAATTCTGGGCTATGAATAACTTGAAAAAACAAGCCTCCATGTGATCACAAGGGGGCTGAAAGTGAACTAAGGCCACATGACCTAAGAAAAGCCTTTTAAAGGGGCCTTGGAGAAAGGAGAAAAGGAAAACCAGGCCTAGCTTGGCTTATGACATTTTTCCTTCAGATAAAGGGCCCCATGGCGCTTCTATGGCCTGTGGGGTTGTGTTTTCATTACAAAGTACCTTGGTTAAGGCCCCAGGTTAGAGTTAGGTGTACTGTTAGGAGCGATTGATGACCTGACCAAATAAAGAACAAGTGTGCATATGTGTTTAAATTAGACACAAAGGGAAGGGATTAGTAGAAGTGTGAAACTGGGATGTTAACTTGTTTTGTCCTTGTCCTATCTAATTGTCCTAGCTGTACTAACCACCTCTGTATGATCCCTTGTTCCTTTGTATGACAACTTAGACACAGGAGGGGTCCTAGTCCTGCCCTTATCCTTGTTATGCCCACCCATCTTAGCCTACCTTGTGTGCCTCTTATTTGCAAGGTTTAACCTTCTTTAACCACTTCATGGTGAGGGGCTTTAGTACACCTTGCTTCTCTTAAGAGTTACAATTTGGTGTGTGTCCATCATGGTTGGGTGGTTTAATTTCTCATTCTTGTCAACCTCTCACTTGTATACCATAGTCTATGTTGTCTCTCCATGATCATGTATTTTGTTCCTTGTTTTATTTATTTATTTTACACGCGGTGTCTTTACGACTATTCCCCATGACTGTATACTTTGGTCTTTGCCTTTTTGTTTATTTCAGTTTGCTTTGGGTCCCTTTCATGAGTGTATGTTTGGTCGTGCTTTTGCTACTTCAAGTCCATGTCCTGAAATTCTACTTGATTATTTCTGGCTCTTGATTTGCATTATGTTTATGAACATGGCCTATTATGTTATGTGCGGTCCAGGGATCTACCTATTTTTCTTGTGGCTATATTGGTAGGGATTGAGGTAATTTGGGGTGGGGGCCTAGTCTTAGCATTCCCCGGTGTCCAGCCATGCCTGGGGTTCATGAAACCCCTTGGAACTTATGCGGCATCGGGAATACGGGGGCGACGACTCTCCCTTCCCCGTTGTTATCAAAATACCTGCCAGTGGTCCTTTGTAGTACACATGTATATACATACATAGCTACCATGGTTTGATGACTTATAAATTTGTTTGATGCATATATACATATTTGATACATGTTTCTTCATATAAATATAATCGTGATAAGTTCAGTATCCTTAAACTAAACGGGTCATTTTTCCTTTTCCCCTCTCCTCTACCACATGGCCACTTGGGCCGGGTCTGAAGCCAACCTTTTGGGCGAAGGCCCAACAGGCAATTCCTATAAATATTCCTCAAGTCCGAGAAAAACCAAAGGGAAGTTGCTATGGGTGGAAAGGAGAATGCATAGAAGGCCCAGCCATGGGTGAAAATGGCTAACTAGGGGCTTGGTACGCCCCTAGCCTTCCCCTCCCCTTTATTTAATTATTTGCATCCTCTTTTTGTTTATAATTTTGTCGTAATTGTATTTGTAAACTTGTAAAAACTCACGCTATATTGGAATCACTTATGATTAGAATTAGACGTCCTTGGGCGACGGTAGTTACGCCGTTTAGTCGACTTTAGGTCCCCAAAACCTTTTTTTCAAAACCGGATTTAGCGTAACGATTTCATCAAAATTTAATAGATAAATCAGCCAAACTATTTTTGACATAGTTTAACTTTAACAAGAACAAAGAGGACATTTTCAAAATCACAAGTGTTACAATTTTATTAAAATGGACTGAGTTTCAAAACCAAAGCCCATATTCTTTATAACAATTAAACCAAGTTTTGTTTTCAAAACAAGGCCAAGGATAAATGTTTTGGATCAAATTAATGATAAAATCTGGCAAAGTATCGGGCCAAAAGCCCACTGAGTATTTTAGAAAAAAATAAGTTCAGGAAAAAACGTAAAAAGGGGAATTTTGGGCTAAAGCCCACTCATGGATAAAGAGTTGATGATATTGAGTATTTTAAAGTTTTATGCACAAATTCATTTGGGCCTAACCCAGATGAAAAAACGGACAAACCTTTTGAACGGAAAATTGTAATTTTTGGCTACAAGCCCCAATCCGAGACCAATTTCATAACTTATAACAAAAGACGTATTTTAAAACAAAAACATTCGTATTTACGAGTTCTTGGATAAAGCGTTCTAAACGTATTAAACGGATCCATCCAAACAAAGTATGAGTTAAGCATGGACAAAATTACACACTCAAAACATAATAAAGTTCATATTTTAAAAATAACATATGTAAAAGGATGACAACTTTTGCACTCACTTTACAAACGAAATACATCCTCCTTGTATACAAAGGGAGATTATTTTTATCCGGATATTATAAATCCAAATCTATGTACCCTATATATAAAGGGAACGTATTCAAATTCTCTTTTCAAAATGACATGCAAATGACAAAATTTTTTGCGGGAATAAACACTAAATAGACAGTTCATGCAAATACTCACACATTGGAATTCGAAGGTCAACCGTATAGTACGGATCCTTAATACTGGGGTGCCTAACACCTTCCCCAAGGGATCATCAGAACCCTTACCTATAACTTTGGATTATGAAGGATTTTTTCACAGTATTTGAATAAACCCTTCACCCTCGATTTTCCTAATTTCCTAAAAATTGGGTGACGAATCTTTAAAAAAAAAAAAAAACAAAGCCCGAAAGAGCACCAACGAGTTCATAGTAGCTTTTATACGCCCCCTCGTAAATGCGAACCGTTACAGATAGGGACTCAACTAGGAACTTAAAGGTTCTAACCATAAGGATTCCAATATAATATGAGTATATTTGCCTTAACTGTCTATGTGTTTACTTTCTCGCAATTATTAACTGTCATTGCATGCATATCATAACTCCGCCACTCCTGGCATTTATTTTACACTTTGTTCCAAAGGCGACTTCGTGGAGCACGCGGTCATTCCTTCAGTATAAAACCAAATATTTCTTTTTGAACGGTTATAAGGCGGGGTTGGTTTGCGGTCGTCTAACAGCTCTAACGGTTCAGCTCCAGTTGTCCGCTCAGATCCCTATCTTTCGTAAAAACCCACTCTAGTGAAAACTAGGATAGAGACAAGTCAAATCCCTACTAAACTAGAGCATTTATACTTAGACGAGCCTTGGGTATCTCAGACCTACCAAAGGTTCATTAAGAAAGACTACCTTGTGTTCGGACGGTCTATGACCCGAAAAACACCGCATCTCATTTATGTGCTATGTGGAAGCATGTTTGTGCCTATGTGATGAGCCATTGATCCTGTGGCGATGGGGGAAGCTTAATCGTGTTTTTTTTTTTTTTTTTTTTTGCAGATGGAGCGCAGAATCCGTTTTGACATAGTACCGAGGCTCCAGAGCTGCTAAGAGCTTGGTATGAATGGTTGGGTGATGCCCACCAGAGAATAATTAATTGCACCCTAGGACACTTGTCCTCTATCATGACCATGAAAGGCTGCCCCAAGCTGATAGAGGTATTGGCTGGGTATTGGGATGACAAAGAAATTCTGTTCCATTTCGGTGATATTGAGATGACCCCGACCCTAGAAGAAATTAGGGATGCCATAGAAAGCAATGGAACCTGTCTAAGGAGGCGACACAAGCTAGATCACAACACTGTCGACCAAATCATGAAGTTTCTTGCCTTAACTGAGTATCTTGGGCACAAGGACCCACCATAGCCTTTAGGGATCTATACTGGAGATTCGGGGATGTCACCGGGTATACTCTATATCAAAGGGAATTCAAGAGCCGAGAAGAATGGGAAACCATTAGGCCTCTAGCCTTCGCCATAGCCTTGTTAGGCACCATGGTGTTTCCACAGGACGGATCATTGGCCATAGACACCTGGGTGATCTACCTGGCCCATGCAATCTTCCACGGCATAACCAAGGACCAAGAAACAAGATATTTTGACTTGGCTCCCATCATCTTGGCCGACATCTTCCGGGCTCTAGACAAGTGCCGAAATCATTTTCGATACTTCCAGGGATGCAATATGTTGCTGCAATGGTGGATTATCAAACACCTTAACATGGCCAAAGAGGTTCAGGGTTGGAGTCGACAAAACTGGGTAGATCACCTCGTGGACTACTGCCCAACTCTCAGGTTTATGTCCAAAAATGTTTGGGTTGATTTCTTCACCGACTTGACTGAAGATCAGATCCATTGGATGCTTCCTGACTTTATATTCGAGAATATGGTGGAGAATTGCCCCTTTGTGCCACTAGCTGGGGTTCGAGGGATCCGTCCTTATTATCCATCTCGAGTTTTGAGGCAGTTCGGTAGGAGGCAAGTGATACCCCAGGTGGGGAACATCGAGCAGTTCATCATTGAGCACATAGAATAGAAAATCAAGCATGCGGGCATAATCCTCAGGGAATGGAAGGGCCGCGTAAGTTAGGGCCTAGATACTTTAGCTCCAGACAGGTTCGAAGCAGGGTGTGACCCAGGGTACCATGCATGGCTACAGGGACACTTGGCTCGTGCATTTACACCAGGGCCCACACCTCCCCAAGAAGCCTTAGAAGAGGAGCATATGAAAGAATGCCTGGAGGGTACAGACGAGCATTTGGACAGGATCTGGGAAGAAACAGACTCGGTGATTGCCAGGATGGAGCTATATCAGGCACTCCTTCGTATCTAGACCACCCTTCGAAGGGTCAAGAAGCCCAGGACAAGCCAAACCTCGACATCAGCCGCTGGGGGACCTCTCTAATTACTGTATTTGTTATTATAAACCCCATGTCGACTTTATCATCACTTTTGTAATCCCTTCGGGGAAGATATTATTACTGTTATCTATTAAATCTTGATGACTTTTTTGGGGCAATGGTTCTTCCTCACAAATGGCACTTGCATGTTTCGAACGACTAAGAAAGCCTTGGCTCAAAGGGCCTTAGGAACACGAGTAGTATAAATATCTGTAAACTACGTGCTTGCTTGCTACGTGCTTCACATGCCTACTTGCTACATGTGTGGTCATATATTAAAACTTGAGTGCTATTGGTCCGATGATCTAAACTACATATCCAAAAGAAGAACCACGAGGCTTAAAACTTACCCGAATTTATCTCTACTAAAGGTTAACTTACGATGGAAAATCAAGGAGGGCAGGAAGCGCGGACTTTAGGGGAGACAGTTGAGATACTGGGCGACAAGGTGCTGCAGATGGAAAATCACCTCCAGGAAATAGGAAATAAAATTGAGGAGGTAGACGGATTACTAGGCATGGTTGGGAACTCGCCGGAAGGCATACCTCAAGAGCAATACTATGGACATGTCCCTGAAGAGGTGAGGGAATTGGTGCTAAACCACATACCACTAGAGAGAAGACCTGTAACACCCAGAGAAGGAACCCTGGAGGGGACAAATGGGGAACAAAGAGTTGGGTTGGATCCGTAGGTGTTCACATTGGACCTATAAGAAGAAACAGAACCCCAAGAAAAGGATCCCGAGCCCATAAAAGAAGAAGAGCCGAAGGAGAAAGAAGAGCCAAAGGAGGAAGAAGAAGAACCGACGGAGGAAGAAGAAGAGCCTCGGGACATAAAATAAATAGAGCCTGTCGACACAGGGGCCGAAGGAGGGGAGAACCCATTTAATATTTTCCCCAAGTTTTAAGGGAATAATGCGGATGACGAATCCGGGTACTATGTCCCCACTGAGGAGGGAACGGATTTCTATGCACCTTTGCCCATGCTGATGCTTGCTGCCTCTACTATAGCTTCGGAGAACTTTAGAAGGGCAACCCTTTCTACACCGGCTTCGTGGAGCATAGCTCTCAGAGTCCGATCTTCCCCATTCAGAGTAGCTTCATTGCCCGTCACTTGCAAGGAAGTGTTCAGAAGGATGATGGCCACTGGGATGCATTGCACCACTAGGGCTAGGCTACCGGTCCCTGACTTGGTGTATGCTTACAAAAGGTGCCCGTTTCACCTCAATCAAGCGGGCCATACCTTGAACAAATGTTTGGCGTTAAGGAGCAGGATTGTTAGTTTGATTTATGACAAGATCATCGGGACTTTATGGGGGCCGCATACCCTGCTGGTCTATGACCCCATCACCCCAGGAGAGGCAGTTACCCCTGAGACTCAAGTTTGGCGATACGATTTCACAATTTTTGAGGAATCATACGCTCGCCTTTTCTCGACTTTGTCCTCGTTAAACAAGATCAGACCCGTCGAACTTGTTTACGAGCCCGGGCCATTAGGGCCCAACAGAAACAAGTTCTGCATATACCATACTGGAGCCAGTGGACATGTTATTGAAGGATGCCATGCCTTCAAACTTGAGCTCGAAAATATGATCAGGACCGGACAAATATTGGCCCTGCTCCCACCGTGGTTCTAAGGAGAAGAAAGATTCGGCATGAGAAAGCAAGTTCATAAGGACAATAACTTGCAGAGCTATACTTTTGGGTAGATATTTGGTGTGCCCTTCTTTTGCACAAATGTTACCCCCACCCTCATAAATTTGTAAAGGAACCGCGCCGACTTGATGTCCCTATGGAGGGGTACACGGGAAGCCCTAATCGGGCCTGGTCTGTAGTTAGGATTAGCCAAAGGATATTTAGGAAGAAATGTATATCTTTCTTTTGTAATCGATCTACGTAGGTGTCACGACCCAACCCCGTAGGCCGTGACTAGTGCCCGACTTGGGCACCCGTACGTACCAAAGTCCCAAAAATAGCAACTCAAATATTTACAAAAATTTGAGGCGAGTTTCCTCATTTTACTTGACTAACCAAAATTAACCCGCACTCGAAAAATACCAACGAAGCCACACACGGCCAACATATCCATATACATATATATAAAGAGCGAAGCAAGGTGTATGGTGGATGAACCGCTCGAACATATCACATACACATATACTTTGTACGACATAGCCATAACCCACGTACACATCCACGGACCTCTAGCGAATAACGAAATCATATGACGGGACGGGGCCCCGTCGTACCCCCCGAATAATAATGTACATATGTATCGGATGCCAAAATGTATGCCAAAATATGTAAGCTCCGGAAGAAGGAGCACTCCCAGAAAGCAGAATAGATGGCCTAAGCGGGGATCCTCAAACCGGCGGTACTGATGGCATGAAAACGCGCACCCCGAAGAAAGGGGGTCGATGCGAAATAGGTACTGAGTATGTAAAGCAGGATTACAGAAACATAATAACATATCACAGATGATAAATATGATTTACAAAATATCAGAGTATTTATCGAAAATTAAAATCATGCTAAGGCTCTTAGAACGATGGTCGCCCGCCTGTCGATGGCGCCATACCACAGCATCACACCGGAAGGTTTCATATCTCCGTAACCGACATATCCCCCGTAACACATCATAGCCAACCATAACACCAAACACGAGATAACACCACATATAAACGGGACCCGCTCTCCTAGCGAGGCTCGGCGAACCGTAACACGACATCACACCGAGAATATGTCATAACGCGCACAAAACATAACCGCCCGGATCCGGTGAACGAAGCAATAACCATAAGCACGAGCGGAGTCGTGAGTAATCATATGCATCAAAATCATAAACGGTACTCATTATGTAAAGAAGGAATCCATATGAGAAAATCATAGTGAAGAAAATTTTAATTTTTCGAAAAAAAAAATCCGTAAAGGTAGCATAAATGAGCGCAGGCCCCACGGACGGTGCCGACCCCCATCCGAGCCCGACTACGAGGGATAGGGAGAGTTATGCCTTATGAACTTATATATTATGTTTTGGGGCGTTTCGAGGTCGTATGCAAAAGTTATGGACGTTTGAAGTTCGGGACCTCTTTGTAGTCAAAATTTTTCACAAGTCTTTGAAAACTCATTTATTGGAAGGCTTAAAGACCTCACATTGAACACAATAATGAACCAACCTTTAGGATCAAATAAATACGTATCTAAGCTTGGATTTAAGAACGGAACAACCCCGAGACGCGGGGCATAGCCTACTAGTCCTAGGACATGCCAAATGAAGGAAAGCGACGCCTTACATACCTTAGTCAACCGCAATACAAGCCTAGCCTCAACCCTCGGCAATTCCAAGATCTACATAACACAAAGCACACTAACATTAGCCATACACCTTTAGACATTCGATTCCAAACGAACATTAGATTCTATAGAAATTTCGAAGCGGCATTTTCCTAACCGCACCACCCCCGAGATTCCAACTCGGCTAGTTTCAACAACAACCCAACAAGAAACCAAACCACAACAATAGTAGTCGATTCACAATACGTTCCAACATTAATATACAATTCCAACATATTCCAACATTATACATATATTGCTATATACTTGGAGGTATTCCTATATAATCAACTAACTTCATAAAATCAACTTAACACTAACGCTAATGCGTTCAACTACCAATCCAAACTTATTCAAACCATATGCGACGACACTTTAAGGAATTTATACAATTTTTCCAACATTCCAAATATTGTCCCATTGAACCCGAAATAGTCCCCAAAACCAGAACAACATCAAATGCATTCTTCTCTTCCAAATTCATACTTTACATCATTAATCTACACATTAGCCATGCAATATTCATAAATGTAAAAATTACATAAAATTCACATAAATTCCCATAACCAACATAACATCATTCTAAGTCATCAAACTTGCGTTTTGCCTTATAAAATCCATAACGACGACAACGAAAACACTAACGACGATTTGTTCATTCAAGACCACCTAGAGGGGCCATTTCTACCAACACTAATTTCCCCTAGGGATGATTTCATTCTTTTCTTCACACTACAATAATTAAAACATGCCAACTAACATAAATACATGACTTATATTACAACACACCTACACATGGTCAAGACCACCATACACGGCCAACTCCAACTTCCATCCTCACATGATTTTCTTCCATTTTAGCATACAATAACACATATACACCATCTATAACACAAGAAAACAAGATTAGAACTAACCTTTCTTCTTCACCTCTTCACTTGACCAAAGTTGGTCGTTAGAACAAACGAGCGAACTATCTTCCGAAATAACAACACCACGTTACTTAGCACTCTTGAATTAGCAACTTGGCTTGAGGAATTGATTTTTTTGATAGAGAATTTTTGGTCTTATTTTTTCCTCCAAATGGCCGAATAGGCTTCTTTTTTTCTCTTTTAGTTCTTGATTTCTCTAGAAAATGTTAAGTGAAGAAGATGACTTAGTCATCTTTATAAAATATAACACGTGTTCCTTGTGGCCTTGGCCCACCATGAGGTGGCCGGCCACCTTGCTCCCAATTTTCTTATTTTTTTTTTTTTGAATTTTCAACTTACCCAAAATAGCTCACTTACTAATTATGGAAAATTCCTCCAAGTGTTGTTTTAACATTTTCAAGACATGGAAATCATACACAATTCAAGTATTTAAAACAAGCAAAAGTCTCTCGGGATAGCCTTGCCCCTAACTTCTCATAATTCACACAAGTTGTCTGTTGTTCAAAAATACGGGATATAACGGTTAGAAGGCACGATTTCCCCCGGCGGGATACGTAAGACTCGTGATTTAAATTATAATCCCTCCCCCCCCCTCCCCCCTCGCTTGCTTAAATTTTTTTGACGAATTCGAAGGATTCACTGTAGTAAGTCAACCGCAAAACCACCAAACTAAGATCCACCCCAACATAAAAGTCCTGTAATATCCGAAGCTTTAGAACATCGGATCAAAATTACTCAAGCTTTAATATATGACTTTGTATGCTACTTGCTTTTTTAAATACCCGTATGTGATATTTTGCCTTTATATTTGATGTCCAGAAACTAACTTTCTTTACCGTTGAGTTTTTCTTGCCTTATAGAAAGGGGCCAATTAGTGTAACGTCGAAAGTTGGCATACTTCACGAGATCCAAGGCCGTGTTAGCATCCCTCTCCGACAAAGGAAAAGACAAAATGACTGGTACCCCCAAAGAAGCGAGAAATAAGCTCGCTCTCCGCCACGGAGTCACCCAGGACTCACAAGAGGCAGCATCCTAAGAGGATGTGATTGCAACATTGTTAACTACCGTCGCCACTCTCCAAGAAAAGGTAGCCAGAAGGGAGGCGGCTGATGCGGAAAAGAATGCCTCCACCGAAAGAAAGATGCCCTATCCTCCCTTCCCCTCGTTGAGCTCTCCGGTGCTCGACCACTTTCTTGTCTACCCACCAGGAACCATACACCCTGCACTAAACACCGACAATCCAAAACATGCTAGCCCCTCTTACTGTACCCCACCACTAGTTAAAAACGCCCAAATTCCAGGAACCACCCACTCAGTCCCCTCGTGCTCAAAGCCTCGGCCGATTATTCTTCAACTGCAAACTAAGCACGAGCACCGGCTGCTTGGCTGGGGTCAAAACCGCCTATCCGTTTAACCATCCCACTCACCAAGTGTCATTCTTCACTCCTGACATCCCAAACAAATCCTCTCCAGGGAACAAGGAGTTGGATCATTATGAGGAAATGGAAAAGACTTGGATAGCTGAGCAAGACAGGCGTGAGAAGGACATGGAGAGGAACATGGAGGAGTTACTGGAAAAATCCAACAGGTTCGCAAGAAAAGCCACAGGCCTAAGGTACGACGACTTGTGCATGCACCCACATTTGGACCTGCCAGAAGGGTTCAAAATCCCTAAATTTGAAATGTTCACGGGACAGGGAATCCCGATACACACCTTCATTCGTACTGCGACCAGTTGGTCGGATTAAAGAAGAATGAACCCTTAGTCATGCGACTATTCAGTCGTAGCCTGACCAGTGAGGCAGCCGAATGGTTCGCCACACAAGACATGCGCCAATGGTTCCTTTGGAAAGACCTGGCGGAATCCTTCATGGAGAGATTTCATTTGAAAATCGAGACCGTGCCGGACCGCTACTATCTCGAGAAGGTCAAGAAAAAGTCAACAGAGAACTATAGAGAATTCGCCAGCAGATGGAGGGCCGAAGCAACCCCTGCGCAGCCGCCAATGTGTGAGGGAGAGCTAGTTTCCGTGTTCATCATGTCGCAAGACACGAATCTCTATGATAGGATGTTTTCCATGGCCAGGAGGCAATTCTCTGAGTTGGTAAAAATAGGGGACGCCATAGAAGATGGTCTCAAATTTGGAACGATTGTCAGTATCTTCAACAAAGCATCTAGATAGGCCGCTGCGGAAGTCTTCCGCAAAAAAAAAAAAAAGGACGTGGCGAGCATATCCCACATTCTGAACCAAAACCCAAAAGGACCACTATCTTCCCACCAAACTCCACTCCTCGTGAATTAATGTTTGCCCTCTATACGTTGGACCAGATATTACGCACAACTTGACCTTCACCACTACCGTACCGACGCACGGGCTCGCCCAATGTCCGTGTGTAAAACTTTCTATTTATCAACCACCACCATGACAAATATAACAACCACCACCCCAGAAAAACTACTACCCACTGCAAAACAACCCACCACAAGCCTATTAACCCTAAAATTACCAAAATCAACCACTACCCCCAGTATATAATGCTCCACGTCCAGCTTTCGAGAAAAGGCCATTAAGAGAATTCACGACGCTCCTCGAACTGAGGGCTCGACTTTTTGAGAGACCACGCGCATGATCGATTGAACGGGCCCCACCAAAAACCAAGACAAACCCCGAAAGCTGGATTCTACGCGGCCGATCAAACTTGTGCATACCATTCAGAAGGGAATGGGCACAGCATGGAGGATCGCATAAACCTGAAACATAAAATCCAGGATTTGATCGACAAAAGAGAAATCATCCTGAAAACTGCGGCTTCCAACGTAAACACAAACCCACTGCCAAATCATGGAAACAGCGGGGTCCACATGATAGAGAAAGATGAAGACTGGAGGCTTACGGGGCGTTGTCCCCCAAAATAGTTCAGTCCCTTGAGTAGACAGTTGGCTCCCTCACACTCCAGAAATGTCCCAAATTCAAGGTCTTGATCCCCAGCCCGGGAGTTTCTAAGGCTATACCAATGTTCAGGACTTTGGTTTCGGCACCCGTGATAGCCTAGGTGGCACAATAGAATATGCCTAATCCCAAAAAGCCAATCACCGTGAAGGCAGCTATGACCCAAGGCATGACGATCAGGAAGATGCTACACTCCTGAAGAATTGGCCCAAAACAGCACGAGGAAGGAAAATACCTAGAAAAGGGCGATAACCAAAGGAGAAGCCTAAGATTTTTGGCGGCGCATGCAGCCAAAATATTATTCCATTGTTGAGAATTTAAAGAAGACACCAGCACAAATCTCGATATTATCATTATTGGCCAGCTCACCCTCACACAGGCATGCTCTCATGAAGGTATTGGACGACGTGCATGTACCGGCTGGTACAACTAGTGAAGATTTAGCCGGACTTGTAGCCCATATCATTGGGGAACATAAAATCTGCTTCTCCACTGCCAGTCGAGGGGACTTCTCACAACAGAGCCCTCCATATCGCCCTAGAATGCCGTGACAAGGCCGTAGGGAGAGTACTTGTGGATAATGGGTCGGGCCTCAACATCTGCCCCTTAACCACATGCTGCTGCTTAGCTGTGACGTGGGCAAATTCGCCAGAGTGGGACGAACGACAGGGGATTTAATGGATCCCTAAGTGATTCCTTAGGAGAGATCGACCTACAAATCCGGAGTCGAACTCGCTCCTCCACAACGTGTATCTTCGTGTCATGGCAATCCTTGCCAAATTAAACATGCTCTTGGGAAGACCTTGGATCCACGTCGGTGTGGTACCATCAAATCTGCACCCGAGCCATAAAATTTGAATGGCGAGGCAGGAAATTATGGTCGAAGCGAAGGATACCCGAAAGCATCCTTACAACATTATACCAAGCAATCGAAGGGAGTCCCAACGGACCAAACTTCCACGTGGTGGAATACGTGAGGGCCCCATTCGAGAGGGAGGAACATCCATCCAGCATAGAATGATGCTCTTCCAATGCTAAGAAATGTTTGAAAGGGAAAAGCCTAGGAAGGGACCTAAGGGATAACGAAGCTCGTACAATCCAAAAAAATTACCCGGTCTAGGATATGCTCGGAGCTCGCGAAGGCTATCAATCAGAGAATTCGACAAGGACCACATTTA
>NC_081352.1:64830551-64925119 GCF_029784015.1 Lycium ferocissimum
TTGTGTCGCATCACCTCAAGCTGCTCATTCGACACAGTGGCAGAACTCCTTATACCTTTCAATCCACACTGGAGGCGGTGAAAGTTCTTCTCGAAGCAAAGGCTGTACGATCTTCCCTTGTACAGGTCGCCAACCACGTCCAACCAACATGAGATAGTTTGTTCCTCCGTTGGCATGATTGGATAGCCTTGATCATCAGTTGGCTGACTCCTAATGGGCTCCTCCATTGCTTGATTATACCAATTCTACATTAAAAGTAAAATTTAGTATATAAACAAACGGTATAAACTAAATTCTAAAAAGGAAAGAAACAAGACAAGATAACTTCATTTTACTTGAGTAGCTTTTCAACAAGCTGCCCAGCCGATGTTCAGATGGACTGAATCTCCAAGGTTTCCAAATATTTGAATCTTAAACCACAAAAAAAGAAAAAAAAAATTAAGACTTGCGTCCGAGTGAGAGTTTTTTACCCTTTCAATAATGAAAGAGAGCGGGGCGGAGGAAGGTGGAATTTGGTTCTATTCAAAAGGCAAATCTCTTTTTGGATCTGCTTTACTTATCTTCATTGCAATAACTAGAAATAAGTGTTTTTCTTAGAGACGTTCGCCTAACTTGAAAGACATATTGCTTTACGCAGCTGAGTTGGTGTTCCGTAGATGATTAGGTTGAGAGATCTTTATTAAAGATGATGGCATTACCTAGAACTTAGGGGACTAAATTATAAATACTAAAACTTAGACAGTTAGTGGATTAGATATTTAATGAATTAGTTAGTTTGTTAAGTGGGTATCTCAGCTATATAAATGTGATATGTACAGCTCATTTTTCAGTTAATGAAATTAGTTCTCCATTTCACAAATCCTCTTCTTCTTCATTTTCTCTCAACTCGGTCGAGCTTCAAACTCTATTAATGGAGTAATCTCATCATGGTATCAGAGCAGTACAATCACTAGACTGATTATCCGATCCGATTTCAAAGCATTGAAGCAAAGTTAAGAGATTACAACAATGGCGGTAGATAACACACTACCAGAAAACCTAAATCAAAATCATCCTTTATATCTCAGCTCAATTGACAATTCTGTAGCAGTTTTGATTGCACTATAGCTAACTGGTGCAGAAAACTACTCCATTTGGAGTCGAATGATGAAACTTGCTATTCTAGGTCAAAATAAGCTAGGGTTCATCTTTGGAACTTGAAAGAAGGAGGAGTATTGTCCAAATTTGACATATTTGTGGGAGAGATGCAATGCAATTATACTCTCATGGATAATGAATTGTGTTTCAAGGGAATTGTATGGTGGAATTGTATACTCGACTGATTTGCCACGGTGAATCAAGTCAAGCTGAATGCAGTGCTAAAAGAAACCTAAGGGGTCTTGAACAAGATGTGAATAACTTTGGATTTGGTATGGGATACAATAAGGAGCACTATGGTCAGATAGTGAATTTACTCTAATCATTAAGTCAAGTCCACTCTAGTCAAAAGCGGTGAGACTAGTCAAGGTAATGCTTCAATCTCTGCCAATGTTGCAGGTATTACCACCTCACTCATGGTTGACTATAAACAAGATAAGGATATGTGTCACATCCCAAAACCCACCCTAGATGTGATCGGCATCTGACATCATGAACAACATCGGAAGAACCTAAACATTCAACAGCCAACACTAGAACCCGCAAGGTTCACTACTCAATTACCAGCAGTTTATAGATAAATGCATTCTAATCAAGATATCAAAATTAAGAATTAGCGGAAGTCTTTAATGTTATATAACTTAATCAAAACATAGCACGTGCCCAAAGAGTTATGCAACAACTCTTCCACTATCCACAGAATGAATGTAAACTATGGAGCTTCTAAGAATAAAGAATGACCGTCTAATCATCGGGACGCAGCCCGAAAAAACTGATATAAATAAATGGAACGAATAAATAGAGGATGACCCACGAATGAGCATGTGGGCTCACCAAGTCAACAACAAGTTCTTCTAATGCTTTAGTCTTCACGAACCTGCTCTTCTTCGTTACCTAACATACCATCAAAAACAACGATGGTAAGCTTTAGTACTTCGTGCTCGGTGAGTGCCTCGAGGACAATGTGACATATAAAAATCGGTACGGAATAAGTAAAGAAATCAGTTCTGGAAACCATGTGAAATCATTGTTAAACAATTACTCAACTTGGTTCAATATGCTTATCAAAACAAATGAGAACCCCTTTTTATCAAGTTTACAACTTCCGGTTATGTCCTTTCAATTTTCCAGATTATCATCAGTAATACTTTCACAAAGAGATAAAGATATCACACATGCCAATACAGGCCCAAGGATGAATCACATCGAAGGGATGACCTTTGCGGTTCCCTAAACATAACTGCACACCACACCGGAATACTAGACTCTTGGTGACTATTCTTCCTCCCGAATAGCTAGGCATAAACTGCACCTGGATAGCGAACCCGCAGTGGCCACTCTTCTTCCCGAATGGCTAGGCATTACCACACTAGGATCCATAGTGACTACCCTTCCTCCCGAGTAGCTAGGCCAAACACAACAACAAAGTTCATAGCATAGAAGCCGAATCACAATTCATCTCAAGGTAGTCACATCATCAATTCACATTTAAGTTCATCATAAAACACCATTACCAATCCCTTAGTCATTATTGATAATCAACTCTTATAGAGGAAAATGATTAGAATTACGTATACATGTATAGAGTATCATACAATCAAGGTTTAATGTGGGCTTGTCCCCTCACGCACACCAACCACAATCAAAACATGAATTAGGGTTTTAAAGTATGAAAAGTTCGCTTTTTATTCAATAAAGAACTTTTGAAAAGGAGACACACATCCAAAATAAGGTTTTCAAAATAGACATGTCTTAATTAAGCCTTACGTAATTCAACAATTCAATTCTACAACGAAGAACACCCCAAAACCCTAGCTTAAGTCACTTTGAGAAAGGTTACCTTGCAACCCTAGGTTTTTCATTCAAGAATCATGTTAAGAATCAAGAGTTTAATGCTAGGATTGACTAATAATGTTAAAGATGTTCTTACCTTAATGTTTGAAGATTTGGAGGAAAGATATTCGTCTTTATGGTTTATGAGAATGTGAATAAGTGATAAAATTAATTGAACCCCGCTTTATATACACACTGCTGCAGGTGAGTAAAATACGCCCAGAAATACAGTAGTATTTCAAAATATGGGCCGTATTCTTTGGCTGTATTTCACGTTAACAAAAACAGTTGACTCCATAGGGAGGTGGTGAAATATGCCTAAGAAATACGTACCGTATTTCAAAATACAGGCCTTATTCTTTGGCCGTATTTTTCATTAACAAAACAGTGGAGTCTAGATTCACCAAGATGTTTTCACACTTAACCCGGATTTACAGAGTGTGACAATATATGGATTGTAGACTCTGGAGCTGTTGACACCTAATTTTTGACCACCCATAATTTATTTTAATTAAACAGGGTCCTTGGATATTAAACGAAGTGAAATATATATTTTTCTACAAGTCGAAATGATTTTATAAAATTATTTAGATAGTATTTTTGCCATTTTATTTAGCAAAATAGCTTCTATAATACTATGAATCATTTGGAAATTAATTTACATATTTGTGCAACAATATTTATTTGCTAAATTTAATCAAGGGAATAATTTAAAACAACTATTTATTTAATTGTTTAAATTATCAGAAATCAATTAACAAGCGTTTCACTCCATTTAATTCAAGAAATCTGATTAATTAAATGAATTAATCATTTTACCCTTTAAACTCTTAATTGTGCATATTCAAGGTGCACTGGTACAATTTATTAGAATTAATCATAATTAATTAATTGTTTAATTATGGTTAAAATCCTATAAATTGTTTATTGTGTGGCTTTAATTGGAATAGCCAAATTGATTGGTATAAATCAATTAAGGTCATTAGCCTTTAAATTGTGTGATTAAGTGAATTATGGCCTTAATTGAAATAACCAAATTCATGGTTTAAGTTTAAATAAGGTCATTTTTGTAAATTAGCTCTTAATGGGTCGATTATTTATAACCTGGTGATAATTGAAATTTTCAATTAATGGACATTGTTGCGAGTATGGCCACTTATTAAATATTGTATATTTACCCCCCCCCCCCCCCATATACATATATATACACGGATATACACATGTATATACATGTATACGTGTATATTGCGTGTATACATGTTTATTGGATCTTATTCCCTTTTCCTTCTCTTAAAATCCAAGGACGGATCCAAAATTAGACCTGCCCCGGCCCCGGAACCAACATAAGAGGGTAATACTCCCTCCATCTCTCATTATTCAGCCAAACACACCCTTTGAGCTCTCTCTCTCTCTCTCTCTCTCTCTCTCTCTCTCTCTCTCTCTCTCTCACAAAAGGTAAAAACCCTAACACCGCCTCCACCATATCCTTTCTCTCTCCTCGTCACCTGGCCAAATATGGCAACGGATTTGACGTACATAGCTTTTAGCATGTTGGTTCAATCGATTTGAGTAAAACATTAAATGCTTACCCACTTTCCACCGCGATTCAACCCAAAGGAGGTATAATCCATCCTCTCTCTCTCTCTCTATTTTTTCTTGCTTTTCTGTGTAACAACGGTCAAAAACTCTGAGAATCCTTAATGGTTTTGTTTGCATTTGTTTGAAATCATGGCTTTCTATTGGTTCACTAAGAACCACTCTGATTAAGCTTGATTGAGTCGAATCAGACTGTTAATTTACTTATATGTTTGTTTCCTGGTCGTTAGATATGGTATTAAGAGATGCTATTGTGAAAATTGTAAAACTCCCACATCGATAGAGGCTAGGGTTTTGAGAAGTTTGAGCATAGAAATATCAATATACTCACAAAAGAACTCGAAATACTTTGGGTTTCAAATATTTTGAGACCTTTAAATTTTCTGAGTTAAGTTAAGTTTTAAAGTTTGTTTCTTATTTTTTCAAGGTTCGTGGCTGAGCGTGGTGGAGCAAGGAAACAATTCCAAGTCCATTCTCGACCTAGGCTGCACCTGAAAAAGGTAAATCATCCTTCCTTAGTTTTTTTTTTTTTTTTTTTTTTTTTTTTTTTTTTTTTTTAGTATTGCTTGATGTTTATGTGCTTAGATAGTTTATGTTCATGATCTTTTAAGTATTATTTATTGTTTATGTGTTCAGATAGTTTAGTTTATGTTGTTTTACAGCTCTATTATGTATAATTAATCTTTACTTAGTCCTGTTTAGATTAGCTTAGTTATTTGTTAGCTCCATGTTAAATGAATTTTGTGGTTATAGTAGTTTTTACCTTTAGTCAATCACATGTAGCTTAGTTCTATGGCTTGATAATCATGTTTATGTGCATTAACTTATTTGTGATCAGCCTGCCTATATTTAGATCATTTTGTTTCTGTTAGCAGTGTAATATGAAGTTTGAAATAGGTTAAATATGTTGTCCAGATCCATTTTTGTTGTAGTTAGCATGTAGTTAGTTCATTTGGGCCTGTGTGTGCTAGTTTTTCTTATAAATCTGAGGGTCTAAATCTATGTTGTTGCTCTGTATGCCTAGTTTTGGTCATAATCAGTAGGTTTATGGTCTTTTGTTGTCCAAATGTTATAACTTAGGCTCCTACGTTGATGTATAGCTACTGTAGTTCTGTTTCCTGTTAATATGATTTTCAAAAGCCTATCAGTACTTGTCCTGTCCAGTTTTGAAACTAGTTATGATCTTGTTGTGAGAAAGATTAGCCAAATGAGTAGTCTTTTCTAGTCCATCATCTTGTTTTATTTGGAGATGTTGTATATGATCTCACATGGTATGTTGACTTTTAAATCTATGAAGCATGATTACAAGTGGTATAGCGTCTTGTTTTGATGGAGTCCAACATATACCTATCACTTAAACTAGTTTCTGAAATCAAATGTGCATGATAAGTCACTTTTTGAGTCCAAGACATATGTGATTGAAGCCTTCTGTGTCTGATCTGAACCTGTTTAAACCCTTAAGGCCTCTTTTAACTCTAAAAGTATCACCGTCGTATGGTTGAAGTTGTTAGCTGTGCATTTAGAAAATAATGTTTGAGATTTAGAGACCTGTATGCATGTGTGTTGCCTTTAGCACCTATTGGACCTTTCAAGATGATTAGTATTACATGATCCCCACTTATGTATGACCTTGCTTTAAAATAATGATTTAGTTTGAACTGGTTGAACCTACCTATCCATTTAATCAATCATTCATGAAGGCATGATCACTCTATTTGTCTATAAGCACTAAACTATCACTAAATCTCCGAGTGTGTCTATTAATATACCCAATTATACTAAGTACATGCAGTTCTGTATACTTTAATGTATATGAGTCTATATAAATGAGTATATATGTAGTATATCATCCATGTGAGTTTATGATTACCATCTTTGTATTAATGTTTGATTAGGCTTACCCTTTTACTTGTACCATGTTGGGTCATGTTTGATATTTGACTCTGTTTGGGCTTTAGTTATGTCGCTTTGGTTATCCTTAATTGGCATTTAGGCCTTTTGCCCGTATTACTTCATTTATATCACTGGGCTTATCTGATTACCTCTATTTTGGACCAACCTTTATGCCATGATTTGTATTTTTAAAGTATGATTGCATGCATGTACATGTGATTGTGATCAGTTTTCTCTTTTATTTTAGTTAAAATACATAAAACTCGAGCATTTGCTAATTCTTATCTTCTTGTGCCTTATGTGATTCAACCTCGAGCCATTTGGGCCATTTCTTGCATTAAAACTAGCCCAACATCACTTCTTGATCGATTGCGTGAGAAAGATAGAAAGGGAAGCTAATATATTAAAGGCCCAACCATGGGTGAAAATGGTGAAGGCCCAGCTATGACCAACTGGTGGGCTCAGGTAGGCCCACCAGCCTAACTTTCTCTTAATATTCATTTGTTTTGTATACGTATGTATTTGTAAACACTTGAAAAAATTGAAACCCATGTGGATGTAGAACTTAGGAAAACGCCTAGTTTTTAGGAAAGTCGACCCAAAACCGTTTTCAAAATTCGGCTAACTATCAACTTTGCATGAAATTGGTACTTACTAAATTTTTAGAAGTCTAAAATTGGTTCAATGCTTTGATAAAGTTAAGTGACTCTTAAAAATTCCTAAGTATAAATTTTGGGCCTTTTCTCCCCTTTTGGAAACCGAACGAATGAAAGTAAAGTGATTTTTGGGCCTTTAGCCCAATGTGGACTGCTTAAAGGCTTTAAAGGATAATAAATGGTTCTTCAACTTTTTTTGTGATAAACTGGATTTAAAAGCAAAATAACTTGAAAACTGAATTGGATAGCAAAACCATTTTTGCTAAACACTCAACTGCTTTGGAACAAAATCTGGAAAAAACTGAAGTCTCCATGGAAACAAAACTGGACTTTAGAATTTGAAAATGTCTTTGATACTGTTGGGCTGAAAGCCCAGAAACCTGTGGACTGAAGCAAGAGAGAAATGCATTTGGGCCAGGTTTGAGAATAAGATGGACTCCGGATTGGAGTATGAATTGACCCAATTGAGCTTCAATAAAATAAATTTGGACTTAATAAAAAACTCTCGCTTTTCCTTATATGTATATGTATAAAAACTGGAGATATACTCCATACTTTCTTATATTGTAAAACCCCTAAACTCATTTTATTATGACTAAAATAGTAGCGACTCTACTCGGAAAAAATCCCGGGTCTGTCTTAGTCCGGAAATAAAGTGAGTTGAACACTTGTGCAGATTTTCAAACCTAAATCCCCCTTTTCTAAGGGGAATTTTTTGCCAAATTTTTTCTTAAGTTTATGATAAAAAAAAAAAATAAAAAAAAAAAGGGATGACCTTTTTGCGGAAAATTAAACACTTAAGCAAATAATAAATTAATCACACATTGAAGCTCGTAGGTCAACCGTATTCTACGGATCCTTAATACTAGGGTGCTTAAAACCTTCCCTAGGGGATCACCAGAACCCTTACCTCGAACTCTGGTCCAAAAGGATTTTTCTCTTGCTTGAATAAACTCTTTTAACCCGATTTTCCTAGTTTTCCTTAAATAAATTAGGTGGCGACTCTAAAATACATAAAATTCAATTAGAGCACAAACAACCTCCTAGTAGCTTTTATGCACCCGCGTAAAAGTGAACCGTAGCAGGAGCTACAAATCATATGACCTCAAAAACTACTATACTCACAAATCTACAGAAGGTAGATAATGATCATAAGAAAGTTCATTTGCCTAATGGGGATACAACTAACATTTCCCATATAGGATCATGTCCCATATTTGATAATGCTACTCTGAATAATGTGCTATTCATACCTGACTTCAAGTTCAATCTATTGTTAGTTTCACAAATCACAAAAAGCTTACATTGTTTTGTCTCTTTTTTCCTCGATTTCTTTGTATTCCGGACCTCCACATCGGGTGTGTGAAGGGGATTGGTAGAGTCCGTGGACTCTATCTTCTACCCGTTCAAGCTTTCATTAGAGGCATCTCAACCTCCTTAAAATCCAAAACTACAATAAATTCTCTTGCTACTCAGAATTCCAGTACTGTACATAATGCTACTCAATCTACAATCTCCATTGTTGATTTCTTTTTTTGGCATAGGAGGGTTGGTCACACCTCTTCTATTTTCCTTACCTTTCAATTCTTGTACTCAGGAAGTTCACAAATGTACTGTTTATCCACTAGTTAAGCAAACTAGATTGCAATTTCCTACTAGCAATTCTAAAACTGCTGATGTGTTTCATGTTCTACATTATGATGTATGGGGTTCTTATAAAATGTCCACCTATGATGGCAACAAGTTCTTTGTCACTATTTTTGATGACTGTTCTAGAATCGTATGATTTTTTTTTAATAAAATTCAAAAGTGATGTTCTTGTCATTTTACAAAATTTCTTAACTATGGTGAAAAAACAATTTGTTGCTTCTGTTAAGATCATTAAAACTGATAATGGGACAAAGTTTGTTAATCATGAATGTCACACTCTATTTAGTTCACTTGGTATTGTCCATCAGAGAACTTGCATACACACTCTTCAGCAAAATGGTGTTGCTGAGAGAAAGCATAAACACCTTCTAGAAGTAGCAAGGGCAATCAGATTTCAAGGTCACATTCCATTAAAGTATTGGGGTCATTGTGCTATAGCAGCATCCTATCTTATCAATAGATTACCTACATCTGTGCTAGGTGGAAAATCTCCTTATGAGTCATTTCACAAGGTCAAAAACCTTCCTTGAATCACCTGAGAGTTCTAGGTTGTCTTTGTTTTGCTGTTACTTTACCAAAGAGTGACATGTTTCAACCTAGAAGCATCCCAGCTGTCTACATGGGGTACAGTCCTACCACCAAAGGCTATATCCTCTATGACCTAAAAGATAAACAATTCGTTTTCAAAGAGAGATGTTCAATTTAGAGAAGATATCTTTCCCTTTAGCACTAACTCTACTGGAGACTGAAGGGTGTTTGTATCTGCTGATGAACCTGTTTTGGATCCTAATCACAATAATTCTTCTATACTACCACATCCTTCTGCCTTACCTATTGCTTCTTCTGATTCTTCTCAGTCTGTCCCATCTCCATCTCTATCTCCATCTACATCAGCTCCTCCTACTATATCCACCTCTCTTAGACAATTCACCAGAGGTACAAAACCACCACTATGGCAAAAAGACTACATCACTGCTCATACTTACTCTAGTCCTGTTGCTACACCACCTTACTCTATTGCTAATTAAATCTACTATGATCAGCTTTCTTCTTCATATCAAGCTTATATTGCTACTTCCTCCACTGAAGTTGAACCAAGTTCTTTTGAGGAGGCCAGTATTGATCCTAGGCGGGTTTAGGCTAGGCAGACTGAAATTTTAGCCTTGGAAAAGAATAATACATGGTCAGTTGTGGAATTACCTCCTGACAAGTCAGTTATTGGGTGAAAATGGGTGTTTAAGATCAAGTATAAAGCTGATGGAACTATGGAAAGGTTTAAAGCCAAGCTAGTAGCTAAAGGGTTCAATCAAAGAGAGGGTCTTGATTATCAGGAAATGTTTCCTCTCCTGTTGTAAAAATGGTCACAGTTAGATCAGTACTTGCCATTGCCTATTCTAATCAGTGGCGTGTCCATCAAATAGATATGTACAATGCCTTTCTTCAAGATGATTTACATGATGAAGTTTACATGACTCTACCTCAGGGATTTCAACTACCATCTGGATTTGATGTGCAGGGGAGAAGCATGTATGTAAGCTCATCAAATCCCTTTATGGGTTGAAACAAGCACCTAGGGAATGGAACATGAAGCTCATTGAAGCATTGCTTAATCTTGGTTTTGTTCAAAGTCATCTGGATTATTCTTTATTTACTAAGAAGACTGATTCCTCTAGTATCCTTCTTCTTGTATATATGGATGATTTGCTTATTACAGGCAGCAATATTGATCTCATTATTCAGACAAAAGAAGTATTGCGTTAAAAACTTTCAAAATCAAGGACTTTGGTGAGCTTAAGTACTTCTTAGGCATTGAATTTGCTAGATCAGAGAAAGGAATACTTATGCACCAAAGAAAGTACACTCTAGAGATCATTTCTGAAGCTAGTTTAAGTGCCGCAAGACCAGCTTCCACGCCTATGTATCCCAACATCAAATCACTACATTGGAGTATGATGAGATGATGACTGCCAACAAAGAAGATGATAAGAAGAAAGGGATTTCAAGTGAAGATAAATTGCTAAAAGACGCTGGTGTTTATAGAAGGATGGTGGGAACATTTCTATATCTGACACTTACCAGGCCAGATATCTCATTTGCAGTTCAAACTCTACGCCAGTTCCTTCATCAACCTAAACAGTCTCATCTAGATGATGTAATGAGAGTAGTAAGATCTATCAAGGGACAAGCAGGTTCGGGAATTCTATTATCTAGCAAACCATCAAAGAAAATTACGGAGCTTAAATGACGATCTTGGTCGCCGCCAAAACACAAGAAGATCTGTTTCTGGTTTTCTGAGCAAATATGGAGATTCACTTATATCTTGGAAATCAAAAAACTAGGGAGTTGTTTCAAGGAGCTCAGCAGAGGCTAAGTATAGAAGTATGGCAAACTCAGTTGCAGACATAGTATGGATACAGGAATTATTCAAAGAATTGGAAGTTGAAATTGAGACACCTATCTCAGTGCACAATGATAGCAAATCAGCTATGCAAATAACTGTAAATCCTGTGTTTCATGAGAGGACAAAACATATAGAACTTGATGGCCATTTTATCATAGAAAAGACACAAAAGGGGCTGATTGAAACAAGATACATAAACACCATGGAGCTGGCAGCAGACTTACTTATGAAGGGGTTGGCAAGACCACAACATTAGTATCTTTTGTCCAAGCTGGGAGTACTTAATATTTTTACACATCACAGCCTGAGGGGGAGTATTGAAGATGATGGCATTACCTAGAACTTACGGGATTAACTGTAAATACTAAAACTTAGACAGTTAGTGGATTCGATATTTAATGAGTTATTTAGTTTGTTAAGTGGTTAGCTTAGCTGTATAAATGTGATATGTACAGCTCATTTTTCAGTTAATGAAATCAGCTCTCCATTTCACAAATCCTCTTCTTCTTCATTTTCTCTCAACTTGATCGAGCTTCAAACTCCATTAATGGAGTAATCTCATCAATCTTCTAGTTGTATTCGGTGAGATTTATCACTTATCAGCATATCATTAGTGATTTAGTATGTACTAACATTTCCAGATTTCTTGTTAAGAGTCTGAAACATTGTTTTGTATGAGTTTTTGGGTGGGTAAGTTCATGATTCTATCATTATTCTGCTGATGTAGCTTAACATTTCTATTAATTGTGAAATCTACTCTTGCATTCTGTGAGTAGCAATATTTTGTGAAAAGGGGAACACTTATTTGAAAGTATTTTGGTGTTCTTATAGTGTTTTGGTTCGATTCACCGGGGCTCAACTATGAATGACAAACTTGTACAACTAGCTTTCTGTTTTGTTAAAAAATAAGATACTCGACGATCGCTGCAATTTCTGTTTCCCAAGTAGACCCTCCACATGATGCAAACATAAAAGTAAAGAAAACCCAACCACAATGATAGGAATAAGCTGCTAAGTTGCATAAATATTGTTTTCTCGAAATAACTAAGGACTCATTTGTTTTTATTAAGATTAAGCGTCTAAAACTGAATGCACATTTGAATATTAAGATGTACATTGAGAATTTTATGTATGAATCTAAATACACATATGAATATTAAGATGATATATTAAGGTCTGGATGCTAAATTATTAAGACTGTTTGCTTTCCGACATCTAAATGGGTAAAATATGTCTTTATTTTTAAAAAAATTACTCCCTCTGTCCCAATTTATGTGGACGTTTCGCTTTTCGAGAGTTAATTTGACTAAACTTTGAAGCTAAATTGGATTAGATTAACTCAATATTTTAATATTAAAATTTATATATTTGGAAACTACATGAAAAGTACTATAAGTTACTCATATCAATTTGGTGAAATATACTATCTTAAAATGTTGGTCAAAGTTCATGCAGTTTGAATCTCGGGAAGCGAAAAGTGCCACATAAATTGGGACAGAGGGAGTAATAAACATGAAATTGAATAAAATACAAAATTAATCTAATATTTCATCAATGAAATATTATTTTTTTTTTAAATATTATATGACGGTTGATGGTGGCAATGACTAGAGATGGTGTTGTGGATGTCAACTGAAGATGGTGTCGGCTAATGGTGATATTGTGGGTAGTAGCTAGTGGTAATGAATGCTGGTAATAGTTGATGATAATAGTTGGTGGTGGTGGTTGATGATAGTGATAGCTAATAGTGTTGGTAATTGATGACGGTAGTTGACGATATATAGTGGTGACTGATGGTGGCGATTACATGCAATCATGATCGATGGTTGTTGTAGAAATGGTGGTTGGTGGTGATGCTTATAAATAGGGACTAGCAGCAGTGGGCGTTGATTGTAGTAATTGACAATTGCACTGGTTGTGGATGGTGGTAGTTAATAATGGTGGGCTGTGACAATAATAGATAATTATGGGGGACGCGGTAGCGGTAGCGATAATTAAATGGAGGAAAGGGTGAGCTGCCATATTTATAGAAATAAACATCTTAATGATATTAAGACTTTATGACAGATCTTTAATCATTCAGACTCATTAAGTGGTGGTAACATAATAGAATATCACAAATACAATTCCACTTACGGTAATTAATGACGTATAGACTAATCAATCAATAATATTTTTTTAAAGATACCACTAATACACTTCTACTTAGTGTAATTATCAATTTATGAGCTAATCAATCACTAATATTACTTAATAATGCCACCAAAACACTTCTACTTACTGTAATTATTATGTATAGACTTATCAATCACTAACATTACTTAACAAAGCCTCTAATACAGCTCACTTTAAGCATTTTCAATTTATAAGCTAATTAATCATTAACTTTTTATAAGGATGCCCCTAAAACACTTCTATTTATACTATCACTTTTTAAACTTATCACTTGTAACATTCTTTAGGGTGCTATCACTAATACACTTTTACTTGGCACAATAAATAAGTTGTACTACTTTCTTTTTTTTTAGGATAAGTCTAGAAAGATAATGTAACTGCAAAAAGGGGGAAAAAACCTTTAAACAATTACCAAGGGACTTACCAATTGACACCATCGCTATTATTTGTTTATTAAATACTCAATTTTACATATTTAATTTACCGAGAGACATCCCTCGGTACTTTAAAAAATAAAACTCAAATGAATTATATCTACTTTATTGAGAGACTCCCTCAATATATTTTTTTTTTATTAATATACTGATGGTGGCCCTCGGTACAAGAAAAAAGAAATTCAGAATATTTATATTTTATTACCGAGGGACTATTTCAAAAATTTTAATTTGTTTTTTATTATGTACCAAGAGAGTCCCTCGGTACAGTCAACTAAATGTTGACTTTAAAAAAGTCTCATATTTTACCAAGGGACGTCCCTCAATATCTTTAAAAAACAATTACTCTCTCCGTCCCAATTTATGTGATATAGTTTGACTGGGCACAGAGTTTAAGAAATAAAGGAAGACTTTTGAATCTTGTGATCTAAAACAAGCCAAAGATATTTGTTTGGTTATAGATCATCTCGTTAAGCGTAAAAGGTAAAGTTTAAAGTTAATTAAATTGTTTCCAAATTAATAAGGAAATGTGTCATTCTTTTTTGAATTGAGTAAAAAGGAAAGTGTGTCATATATACAAATTGGGACAGAGGAAGTAAAAATTAAAATATTTGACTTTTCCGAGGGACGCCTTGGCAAAGTTCCTCGGAATAGTGACATAAAATTTGTCCCTCGGTAATCCACGTAGGTAAATGGCTGCTTTTTAGTAGTGGCGCGTGAGCTGCAATTATACATTGCATCAGTTTAGCTAAGAAAAATTCCTAGCCAGAGATTGATAAAGAAATGGACCTTAGCCTAAAATCAACCCCAAAGTTAGCTCGTGAGGGGAGAATTATTCGAAATTGGAGATTAAATTTCCTAAGTTGAAAACTTGCTTGATATCATGATAAAGTAATGGACCTTGAATCTAACTTAACTAAAAAAACTAGCTCATAAGGGAAGGATTGTCCAACACTATTATAAGGAGACCAAATTCCCTAATCCCCACAGATGTGGGACTCAACCGAGATAAAAGCTTAAAGATTCAAAAGAAGATATATGTGCAACATAACATATAACTATATTATATACGCATTTCTCAGCGACCAACGTACATGCTTACAAAATACGGAACACAGATCACGTACCCTTTTAGAGTTACATAGTACGGATCAAACACACTAAACCCTTTCCTCAAAAAGTTACAAGGGTCTTCAGTTTACTTACTCTAGACTAGAAAACACAAGAAACTGCTAGCGAAGAAGGAAAAGACGAATACATAAAAATATTTACAGTAGAGGGGTAAACTAAGTATATATATAGTTAGAGTAGTAAATTACTAATTAATAGGTCGTAATACCCCATTTATTAGAGGAATATTTGACAAGCTCCTTCATCTCATCTTTGCTGATGTATCCATCTCCATTGATGTCTGCATGATGGAAGGCTCTGCTAGCTTTCCATCCACAAAAGCGTAAGCCCATCTCTTTAAAAGCTGTTTTTAGCTCTTGCTTACTCAGCTTTCCATCTTTATTCTCGTCATATCTCTTCAGAACTTTCTCTAGTTGCTCCTCAGTTACTGGAATGCTTGCATCTTTAAATATTAACCAAGCCATTTTTAGTTGTCTCTCTATGATAAGTAGTGAGTGAGTGAGTTTAAACAAGGGCCGCATCCTATATATAATGGCAAGGCAAGGTTATAGTATAACTTCACTATGAACAAGGACCATTTGTATCTTTACATGTGCATGTGGACGTGGTGTCTCATCACTCAGATAGACACTAAATAGAGTTTAGAATTTATGCTGTTTGCAAGCAATTGATGTTTTGGAATTTTTTATCCATTGGTTACACAGGATAAGTATATATGGAGACGTGGGGTCATCATTATTCCAATTGATTATGAGGTGAAAGAAAAAATAAAGTAATTATTGTCTAAATATCTCATTTTCTTCTCTAGTACTTTATGGATGCTTTTGAAGTATCTTTGAACACTGTTACTTTTCGCTAAAGTTAATCAAAAAATGAAATATCCCGTACGTTTCAATTTAAAGCGATACACTTTGATCGAATGTAGAATTTAAAAAAGAAAATACTTTGAAACTTATAATCTAAAATAATCTATAAATACTTCTGATAGGGGGTATATTTGAAAACTTTAATGGCGGGAGGGGTATTTTTTACCCAAATTTGTAACGGAAGATATTTTTAGCCCTTTTCCTAAAGTAGAGGGGCATTTTTGACCCTTTTCTCTTTAATTAAGAGTAAAATAAGAAAATTAAAATTAAAAGTATTACTCCCTCCGTCCCAATGTATAGGACACTCTTTCCTTTTTAGCCTGTCTAAAAAAGAATAATACTAGTAATATATTTAGTAACAATTCATCTCTAAATTTACCGTTTAACCCTTAATGAAATGATTTCTTGCCACACCTTCTATTATTTGTTTAGACCACAAATTTCAAAAAAAACTTCTTTTATTTATTAAACTTCGTGTCCAGTCAAACACCCTCATGCATAATGAGACGGAAGGAATACTAAATATAAAAAAGTCATTATTTTTAAGACGAACTAAAAAGTTAAGTGCATTACATAAAGTAAAAAATTAAGGTAAAATAAAAGAAGTGGAAAATTAAATCGTACGCTGACTGTGACTTATTAATTTTGTTGAGAGGCTAATCCATTTGCTTAAGATAAAGTAAATGTTTGGAAGTGCGCTCGTCTGCAAGATTCGGATCGAAGAGACGTTTCATGCATCATTAACAAGTGAAGATTGTTTACCAAAAAAAAAAAAAAAAAAAAAAACAAGTGAATATTATTTACACCCCTAATTTTACTTTAAAAATCAAAATTTTCTTTAATTTTGATCAATAGACATTCTTCCCTTTATGTTGAAACGTCTATTTTATTCTTGATATCTTTAATCCTCTATCTATGTAATATTTTTTATATATATACATTATCTTTATTTTTTAACCTAGCTATTTTACTTTTAATTTAAATAATGTTATATCTTATTATATTTTTTTAAGTTCTTAATAATATAAGTAGTAGCATAATCCTTTAATGAATTTGTTATAAAATTTAACGCTATTTTTTATGATTGTTATTTTAATATTACATATATGAAGTATGTGTGTCCATGCAATGCGTGTTTATATTTGAGTTTTACTTATCTCTGGTTCTATGTTGTCTATATAGTAAATGAGTTTTATTGTCAATAATGAAATATTTTCTAAATTAAATTTAAATTTATTTAAAATATAAATAGATAATTTTTTAGGAATTTTTTATAAAATCTACCTCTATTTTTATACATTAGTTTTTGTAGCTGCATTTAAATATGTTTATAGAGTTATCACTCTCTATTACTTTCATTTGTGTAAAAAGATATTATAGTTTTAATTATTATTAATAAAAAAAATATTTTGCTCATTTATATCATTAGAGAACGTCATTAACTATTTAATCAATTAGTATTTCTCACATATTTCATTTCAAAAGTAATATTTATTTTTTCTATAGGTGAATTTGTTTTATAGATGAAAAGATATCATGATTTTAAAAAGAAAAAAAAGAAGACAAAGGCTGATAATATAGGGGTAAATTAGGCATTTAATGGGCACATAGTTTAAAAAATAAAATTTTAAAACTTGTGGTGTAAAACAAGTCATAGATATTTTTGTGACTATAAATCATCTCATTAACAGTAAAAGAAAGGAAGTATAAATTTATATGTGTCAAAAATAAGAAAATATATTCTATTTTGGACAGATTTAAAAGAAAGTGAATCACATAAAATGAGACAAATAAAGTAATTAATACTCCATCTATTTCAATTTATATGCCGTTATTTGACTAAATACGAAATTTAAAAAGAAAAAGAAACTTTTAAAATTTATGATCTTAAACATGCTATAAAAATTTTATGTAATTATAAAATCATATTATCACTTTTTTTAACAAAAGAATAAAACCTTTTTGTGAAAAAATCTCTGTGAGGTCTACCTAAAAACACTATCAAGACCACCAAAGGATGTGGTGCAGTAGATGGGGTTGTTCTTCCCTTAATCAGAGATCTCGGGTTCGAGCCCTGAGTATGGAAAAATACTTAGTAGGGAGCGCTTCCCCCAAATGGGCCCTATGCGGCGCGAATCCGGATATAGTCGGACGGCAATGTTAGTATCGAACACCGGATGAGAAATAAAAAAATAAAAATAAAAACATATTCCCAAGAGTTTAATAGGTTAATAAACAAATTCTCCATCTTATTGAAGTGTCTACCAAACGGAAGTTCTCGGACAATACACGTTAGTAGCTTTCGTGGCTATCTGGGGCAAGGAATTGAGCGATTGCATGACAAGTTATGGTGCTTCTTAATAATCAAAACTTATTGCTTCCACTGACTAAAACAAAAGAGGTAAAAAAAAAAAAAATCAAACTTATTGCTTTTTCAGAGACTAAAAGGAAAAGTAATGATTGATACTTATCCAGGAGAATATTTCACCCACAGTCCTATCATCTATTTGTGATTTAGAAATAACTTGTGCTTCCTTAATAGAGTAATCAACATATATAGAATCTCAAGCGCTAAAAGATGGCTGAAGCTAGCTAGAGTTGGGTGCTGTCAATCAGAAGGCTTGATGTTCTTTGTTCACTTAGTTTTGGAAAGCTTCATCGGAAAGTTTAATATTATTACAGCACAAGTAAATTTACTCGTGCTTCTTGCGATCCTGAAAGACCTTAATGAACTTATGAACTTTTATGTATACAATATTCACAACTATATGTTTTAAAGATTTTTTATAAAAAATAAATAAATTTAGATTCGAAAAAATAGATTTCGGTTTTAATACACCTTATTATTCACACTTTAGTTTTATTTTCATAACTCTTCATCACTGAAGACTTGATCCCTGTGAATTATATCAAGCAACAAAGAAAAATTACTCAATTAGCATCATATAGTATCAGTATTATTTTTATGCTGTAGTCGTAATTTTTGTTGTTCCATTTTCTATAGCAGTAACATTTATATTAATAAAAACATTGTACAAACATTTGCTTGCAGCTTATCTACTAGACGACCAGCACGGGCCCAATTTGTGATTAGTGAATTTGTTTTGCATATAGGGTACTTGGAACTATGGGTGTGCAAAGAAAACCGACAAATCGCACCAAACCGATAAATCGAGTCAAACCGAGAAAAAAACTCGATTAGTGGTTTATATATATATATATATATATATTAAACCATAATTACATGGAGTTAGAGGGAAACTGTTCCCCAGTAGAGGCTCAGACAGAGCATAAGTCAAAGTAGCATTGTTTTGATTACAAACGCTAATTTCCCTAGCAAAAGTAGTTTCCAAAATGTCTGCCCATAGTGCTTCATTGACATACACTGGGGGAACTGACAAAAAGACTGTATTGCACAAAAAGTTTCCTTTTGATCCCTCCTTTGCCAAACGACCAGCTACTCTATTCTGCTCCCGAAAGGCATGCACCACTGCTGGATTCCCCAATTGTTGGATTAGCCACCTGCATTCATCAATAATAGGGGCATAAGTAGAATGACCATTAGTAAGCATCGTGATGACCTCAGTGGAATCAGTATTGATGTGAAGAGGGGTAAGGTTCTGATTCCAGGCCATTAACAGTCCCTCATAGAGAGTACACAGTTCAGCATGATTGTTAGTAGTTTGATTGGTGTTTTGATAAATCCTAAGACGCAATCACCCCTACTATTTCTAATGACAACCCCCAGTCCTCCTCTACCACTATTTGCTAGGACTGAACCATCTGTGTTAAGCTTGTATACCACCCTGCATCAGGTGGTTCCCATTTAATGTTAATGGTGATGGTTGGAGCATTCTGATTCTTTGTTCCCTTACCAATAATTAAGAAGGTTTCTATGGCTTTGGCTAAAGTGTTATCTATGCTTACCAGATCCTTTCTATGGTTGAAAATGTTATTATTTCTAGTAAGCCAGATATGCCAAAAAGAGAACGGCAAGATGTGGTTCCAGTTAATGACATTATTAAAGGGCTGATGTTTGATGGAGTTTCAGATGTCTTGCCAATTGCAAGAGGTTCCCATTGAGTTGATGGGGACATGGTTGGAACTGCTGGCTTTTTGAAGGAGCCTGTTCCAGAAATTCTGAGCATTAGAGCAATTGAAAAAGATATGTTGAATGTCTTTCTCAGGATTACTGCAGAAGTAGAAAGCAGGGCTGATCTTCATTCCAATAGATTTAAGGTAATGGCCTGTTGGAAGCCTCCTATAGTGCAAGAGCCAAAGAAAATGCTTGATTTTGTTTGGGATTTCTCAAATCCATTTGATTTTTTTTTGAATTTGGTTCAACAGTTCTATGGTCCTTAGCTATAAGAAAGTAAACAGATTTAGTGTTAAAAACACCATTATTGGTGAGGCCCCAAATCATCTTGTCCTCTTTGTCTATGTGAGTTGGGAGGAAAGTGCTAGAGATGGCATGTTGAAGGGAGGATGGAATAACATATGGGAAGCTCTCAAAGGACCAAATGCCATTGGAATGGTAGCTGGCTACTTTGGAGCTGTAAGCACTGGGAGGCCAGGGACTATAAAGGGTTCTATGGATTGGTTCATGACCTAAGATCCACCTATTAGTCAAGAAACTGGTTGTATTACCCTTGCAGACCACCCATCTGTTCCCCTGGGAATAAACTTTCCAGACTTCTAGAATGTATTTCCAAGTCCTAGAGGTTGGTGTTTTCTTGCTGGTATTGGTGCTGCAGTGCTTGGAGATTAGGGTTCTAGCCCAAAGGGAGGTAGCATTTGAGTATAGTCTCTATGAGAGACTAGCAAGGATGGTTGTGTTCTTGTGCTCAGCCTTTTCCAGTTCAAGACCCCCCTCCCTTTTTGGTTTGGTTATGTTTTCCCAGCTCAGGAGGTGGAGTTTCCTTTTTTCAGAGGTGGTGCCCCAAATAAAGTTCTTCTAAATTTTATTGACAACATCAGTGGTATGCCTTGGCAGTTGAATGTATTGCATGACATGGCAAGGGATGCTGCTAAGACTGGCTTTTGCCCAAATGGTTCTTCCTGCTATGTTTAGGAATGTAGTTTTCCATCCAGCTAACCTCTGATTCATATTGTCAATAATGAATTGGAAATCAGTATGGGTGGGCCTAGAGTGGAAGATAGGGAAACCAAGATACTTACCAAACTCATTGCTTTGTCTAATGGAAAGAATAGAAGAGCACTCCTGAACAATGTTGTCTGAACAGTTGGCACTGTAGAAAACTTTGCTCTTTGTGAGGTTGACCTTCGGCCCTTAGAAGTGACCAAATTCTCTCAGAGTAGTAGCAATAGTGTGGTAGCTATGGGAATTAGCTCTAGTGAAAAGAGTTAAGTCATCAGTAACGAATAGATGTGAAGTCTTAGGCCCTGTTATGCTGATGCTTATGGGAGTCCAAAGTTTGGCTTGAACTTTCTGGTC
The DNA here is from genome assembly GCF_029784015.1 of Lycium ferocissimum. Taxonomy (NCBI): domain Eukaryota; kingdom Viridiplantae; phylum Streptophyta; class Magnoliopsida; order Solanales; family Solanaceae; genus Lycium; species Lycium ferocissimum. The sequence continues at coordinate 64,851,779 of NC_081352.1, forward strand.
AATCCTTCTAGACAACATTTCCATGGACAAGATAAATAGATAAGGGGACATAGGGTCCCCTTGCCTAATTCCTCAGCTTGGACTAAAAAAATCAGTCCTATTGCCATTGACCAGAACAGAGATGGTGGAAGAGGATACACAGGACATAATGAGATTCACTAAATCAGTGGGAAATTTAAAGTACAGAAGGGTGGTTCTGATGAAAGACCTCTCTATCCTATCAAAAGCTTTCTGTAGATTAATTTTTAGGATAGCATTCCCCCTCTTACCTCTCATTCTCCTAAAGTGGGTAATAAATTCCTGCACTATGATGGCATTATCAACAAGCTCCTATTAGTCAGGAAGCTAGATTGAGTAGGACCAATAATGCTATGCAGATGAGGTTTGATCCTATTCACAATTATCTTAGTCACTATCTTATACAAAGTATTACACAAGCCAATGGGCCTGAAATTCTTTAAGAAAGTGGGATTTGCGAATTTAGGGATGAGACACAGAAAGGTTTGATTGACTTCAGGGTCCATCCTTTGGGTGGAGAAGGTGGAATGGATGAAAGCAGTGACCTTTGGTTCCAGGGTTTGCCAAAATTTCTGGTGGAAAAAGGGGCGTAAGCCATCAGGTCCTAGTGCATTGAAAGGCATGAAGGACTTAATAGCTTTGCTAATCTCTGAGGACACTATGGGTGAGCTTAACATGGCCTGAGCTGAGTTGCTAAGAGTATGGTCCAAACTCAAAGGGATTGAAACATTCACAAAGGAGCTGTCTTGTTCAGTGGTGAAAAGACTATGATAGAAGGATATGATGGTGTCCTTAATCTCATGTGGGTCATGGATCCAGTTCCCTACACTGTCATGTGAGCTCAAGATCTTATTTCTCCTTCTTCTATTGATGGTGGATAAGTAGAAGAACCTAGTATTGTTGTCCTCATCACTGAGTCAACTAATTCTAGACTTAAGTTTCTAGAATTCTTCTTCATTCCTCAGGATTTCATTAAATTGCTCAGTAAGATCAATTTCTAAGTTCTGGAGGAAGGAACTAAAAGGACTGAGGGAAGTTTTGAATCCCAAAGAATTCTAGCTAAAAGGTGCTATTTTTTGTAGAAAATATTACCAAAGACATGGTTGTTCCAAATTTTAAATTCATGTTGGAATTTAACTATATCCCTAGTAATGTGAGCATCCCCATTGAAGCAACTAGTGATAACATTCTGAAAAGTGGGATGTGAGCACCACATGGTCTCAAAGCTAAAAGGCCTTTGGTCAAGAACATCAGGAGGCACTGATGTGGTAAAAAATATAGGACAGTGATCAGAGTGGATTCTGTGGAGATGAGTGACAGAGGTGTCAGGGTAAAGGTGTAACCACTCATCATTGGCGAAGCATCCATCAATTCTTTCCATTATGAGATCCTGCCTATTGGTATATCTTTTGTTAGTCCAGGTGTATTTACTACCCTTGTAACCAAGGTTAATAAGCATACATTGGTTAATAAAATTCAAAACCTATTCGATTAGTGATTTGGTTTGACTTAGTTTTGTTTTGAAAAAAAAAAACGATCATAATTGGTTTGGTTTGGTTTTAGCTAAAAAAAGTCAAACCGAACCGAACCAAACCAACCCGACATTACATGTGTTCAATTTTTTAAAATATTTTAAACATAAAAATATTTATTTGTAATGCAATATATAAACATTTCTTGAATATTTTTATAGTTTTTGTCTTTCAACATATTATTTTAAGGTTTGGACTTAGAATTTTCAAAATGTTAATAGGTTTTATAGCCCATAGATGTTAGTAAGTCTCAAATAAAGCTCAAACCAAAACCAACTCAATACTAACTTTTTTTGTGTGGATTACCCTTCAAAGGAACTGCTCTTAATTTTTGCCCCTCAAATTGCTGGTCTTTAATTTTTGCCCTTCGCCTCCATAAGGTTTCAGGTTCGAACCCCGGCTCAGTATAAAAAAAAAAAAATCTCAAGGCAGAGTTTCATAGCAAAGATAGGCCTATTCGGGCAAAAGTTAGGCCTTAAGGCAGAGTTTCTCAAAATTCCTACTGAGTAAAAAAAAATTTTTTTTTTTTTTTTTTTTTTTTTTGGCCTTAATGCAAACCTCTACCTTAAGGTAGAGTTTGACAGCAAAATCTGCCTTAGGTAAAGTTTGAAACTCTACCTGAAGCCTTGCAAATCCAAACTCTACCTTGCGATTTTTTTTTTTTTTAATTTTTGACTGGGGGTTCGAACCGAAACCAAAGGGTTTTTAGCAAAGAGCAAAAATTAAAAACCACCGCCGAATAAGGGTAATCGTGCAAATTGCCCCAATACTAATGCTAACAAAAGAAATTCAATTCTAACACTAGGAATGACAATAATGATGGATATCTATTCTTTAGCTTTGCATAATTGATTTTGAGAGTGAAAATACATAGCTTAATTTATTTTTTGCTTTGTCATGTAATTAATACTTATTAGCCGTACTTATTTTAGCATGAATTAGTATTTTTAGATTATGATCATTTTCTTTATGACTTATTAATTAGCAATATTTATTTTAACTGATTTTATTATCTTTTTTGTTGAATATTTTAATACAATGTCATCACCCATTTCACATTTTGTATTATTTTCTTAAGAAACACCTTAATTATCTATTTGTATCTTACTAGGACTAAAGAAATATTTGAAGTAAAAGTTATACGTTTTGTATGAAGACTTTTCCAGAAAAGAAAAAAAACCTGAAAAATCTGAGAAAATCGAAAAACCCGAAAAATCCGGAGGTTGAAAAACCCGACTTTTATTGGTTTAGTTTGGTTTATACATTTAAAAACCCGAGGCAATTTGTTTGATTTGATATTTATAAAACCCGAACCAACCCGATCCATATACACCCCTACTTGGAACCAATTGAAACATCTCAGTTATCCTTGTTTTTGCTATTTAAGAAAACCTGGAAAAGAAAAATGATAATATCAAAATAAGTTCGGAAAAAGATCCATGTAGTCAATTTTCCTCCTCCAATTATTTTGTTACTCTTCAAGCAAACGGTAAAAATAACTTAAACGAATACAACTAGATCTAAAATAAAGAAGGTTTTATAAGAAATATGTATGTTTTCATCCAGAAGGTTTCTCTTCGCTTCTCACAAGTTCAATTAAGTGATTATGTCACGACCCATTTTAGGATCGCGCGGGCACCTATCATTCCCACCTCGATAGGAGAACCCTCAACAAAACATAAAACATTTAGAAGTAAAGGACGAGATTTAATAATCTTGAAGGAATATAACAATTGAAAAACAGAAGTCAACCAATACATTTATAACAAACTAGCGGAAGTGTTTAGAATGATTAAATAAATACAATGACTCATTCCTTTGACCTGGCCTAGACTAGTACAAGAGAGACTAAGATTAAACCAGAATACAACAATAAATCTAAGACCCAATCTCCCTCTCAGAATGAAAAGGATGGAGGCCTTCAAGATAGGCACCGTGCATCTTCCGGAAAACTCCAACAATCAATTTGCCTGAAAAACTCTACACCCCAAAAAGGGATGTAGCAAGAGTAGTATCAATACAACACTATTACTGGTAAGCATCATAGGCCGACAATGGTTAGAAGAACATATCAGAATAGAATTCACAAATAAACATGGTAGGTAAAACTAGGTCAACAGTGCACAATACCTACCGCTCGTCGCAACAACAAAGATCCTTATTCATATCAACTCTCCCCTAGGTATCCGTTTGGCTAACTTACATTATACTCCCTGCTAACTCATCTAACATACAATAGACAATTTGGCTCAAGTATCACAAGACAACTACCATTACACTATCCACTCTTAGTATCGGAGAATCATCTCATCACTCTGATATTCATTATTCGTCTAAATTTAGGAAGTCAAAATATACAACTGAGCCAACGTAAGACCAACAAAAGTAAATCAAGATCATGGCCTATGGTTATAGCAACTAAGCCCAACTGTGTCAAATCTCAATACATCCAATCCGAATTCGTATATCACAACTAGATCACAAGAATATCACAAGCAGCCAAAAGGTACAATGCAATGCAATAATGTATGAAATATGGATGCAATGCATATGCACCGTACACATGTAATCCGATGATGGAACATCACATCTCGGTAGCACAACCCATGGGGGACCCGTGAAGTCCATGTACTTCACGGTTCCGACAACAACCTCAGCGACCGCTACTTCACGATTTTGGCAACAACCTCGACAATCACTACACTCATACCTCGATTCCGGGATAAATATCGAACATCGGTCCTCACGTCACTCTCATCCAACTGAGCCCATCTCGTAACAGTATTTCCTTAAGTATCATCAATGTATCAACAGTATATCATGAAGGATGAGAATGCGTGCAATGTATGAGTTCAATGTCAATAATCAAATCCATATCACAGGTACCACGCATGGGTACACCAACAATATCATGAAAAGGCTACACAATAAGCCATAATAGATCACTATCCTCGTATCAAACGTCAACAAGTAAGATACTACAATATCATGGATGAGATTAACACTTGTCACCGATGTCCAGTATGGACAAGATCACAATAACAATATCACCTCATTCCTTTACTTACTAACGACATCAATATATGATAAATACGCTTTCTACTTATAAAGTCACCACTAAACATCCAGTCTAAGATGATTTCATATTCTTTTGACACGTCTATCAATTTCATTATCAAATTATGATACAATATTTAAATAGCACAGGACATGTTTATGCACATCATACGGGAACTTCTCATCAATGGAACATATTAAGCCAAGTACCGAACAACCAGTCTTCCAAGTCACATAAAGTCCACTAATACGCAAGGGAATACCAATGCATGAACCTCGGGAATCTACAAGCCACAAGCCCGAACACATAAAACACATAGCAGTACCATCCTAAGAATTCCATCCCAAACTCTGAAATCCTATACATGCATTCTCTGTTTCATCTATTACACGAATATGTACGTCTAACCGGAGTCCACCAAAAAAGAAGAAGCTGTAACCTACCTCAGGCCGAACAGGTGAGCGAACCTCCACTGGATTCCACCTTCCGTCTTCGTAGGGAATTTGTAGATCCAAGAGGTCTAAGAATAATGGATACATTCGAGTAAGCAACAATAGAAGAAATCGGGTCATAGGGGTAAAATCATCATTTCTAAAGTAATCATTCTAGATTCTTGATTATTGCTATTTTATCGCTTTTATGGAAGATAAGGTTTACCTAAGTCAAACTTACCTCAATCATTCATATGAGACACTATTAACAACTTAGCAAGCTAACCCATATGAGAAATAGTAAGGATTTATGCTTGGAACTTGCTATTTAGTCTAGGTTTGCAATAAAAGAGCTATCTTGGAGCTACGAATTATTCTAGGACATTCATTACTACCATTCCCCAAGGGTCTCATACAAATTTGAAGAAAGAACCTTCATTTAAAGCTTTGCCATAATCATAAAGGGTGTAAGAAGAGAAGGGGAAATTAAAGGAGAAAAAATGAGGGGTTTATGGAGATTATCTTCTCAACAATTTGGTCTCAAGGAGCTGAAATGTCTCCAAACTTTGAAAAATAAATGCTAGGTCAAGTCAATAAATGGGGTTTTAAATAGGTCAATCACTGGTCGTCTACTGCTTCAGCGGTCGACCTACCGCTCCGGCTTCCTCGATACCGCTTCAGCGGTCTGATGCAATTCTCCCCACCTACGCTTCAGCAGGGTTGTGGTCGCTGAGGAGTGACTGCTGTGGCTCTGCTTGCATATTCTGAACCCGAACTAGGTGATAAATATACCCTTTTCTGATCATCTTACTTGCCTTAAGGTAGGAAATAAACCTACCCCTCGGCGAAGCAGTATTACCCTTCCACTCTAAGACTGGCTCGTCTGGAAATTGGAACCGAATCACCTTCGTTCTACAATTAACATTAGCATAGCAGAAAGCCCACCAATGCATACCCATAATAACATCAAAATCGATCATATCTAACTCAATCAAATCCTCTACGGTATGACAATTACACACAATAACTATACAACCTCGATATACTCGCCTAGCTATGACTGGGTCACCAACTGGCATAGACACCTCAAAAGGTTTAATCGACTCGGGCTCTATCCCAAATTTACCAAAGAACAAACGGAGTAATATATGACAAGGTAGAACCTGGGTCAATCAGTGCGTATATATCATAGGAAGAACCTGATAATACATACCTGTAACGACATCAAGAGATGACTTACGATCCTGTCGACCGACTAATGCATAGATGTGGTTCTGAGGATCGCTCGAACCAGATGCTCCACCCCTTTCTCTACCACATCCTGCTGGTGTCTAAGAACCTTGCCCTGAAGGGCATACAAATGAAGAAGAACCAGCTGCGATTCCCGTAAGATGAACTATACCTACACTACCCCTCGACGGACACTCCCTCATCATATGACCTCGCTGGCCACAAGCATAACAAGCGTCTGATCCCAATCGACACTTTCCAGTGTGCAGTATACCACACTAGGCACACCGTGGCAACGGTGGTCTCATCTGCCCTGACTCCAGTCTATAATGAGAACTCAAAGCTCTGAAACTATGACCCTCTCTAGATTAAGAAGACCGATTAAATCTCTACCCTGAAGACCGCGGGGGTGCACTTGCTGCTGAATGGAATGGATACCGGGAATACTGTTGTCTCTGCCCTCCTCTAAACTCACTAACAGTATCTAAAGATCTAGCCCTCTTGCCATGGCCTCGATCACGCTCATGTTCTGTCCTCCGCTGACACTTACGGTCCTTCAGATTCTATGCATATGCCTGTATTCGAGAAATATCCATACCTGGCTGTAACGCAGCTGTCGTACACTCATCAATAAGATGTGGCCCTAAACCGATCACAAAATGATGAACTCGATTCTCCATCTCAGCCACTACAGCTGGGGCATATCTATCCAACGAATCAAAGTGCATACTGTACTCCCGAACACTCATGCTGCCCTGCTCAATATGCAGGAATCTATCCGCTCGGGCCCATTGAACTTCTCGGACCACTCAATGAGAGCATTGACCTGAAAAGAGAAACATAAGAGATCAAAATCCCAAAAATTTACTAACCTTTTAAACACAAGATAAAGATATTTAAGAATGACAAAATTGGAGCAGTAATAATCGAGATTTGCGGGAGCCTTATCTCAGAAATTGTGTTGAACTTTTCATTTTTGGAATAGTTACGAAAACTTAATGAAGATGATCAAACCTTATTCCATGAGGCCCTTATGCCTCGGTCTTGATCAGATAAATTTTACCCGAGACTTCAAATTCATTTTCATTTTCTTTTTGTTTTTAAGTTTATTGGCGGATATTAGCATTAAGATTTAATAAATGTATTCATCGATAAAGAATAGAAAATTTTAGTAGTAAATAAATGACCAAGAACGAATATGAGAGTTTAAATAGTAATACTTGAAAATTTTATTCTTATAATAACATAAACAAAAAAAAAAAAAAAAGAAGCAAATTTGGTTTAACATATTTAGCGTCAATATGAAAATATACTCTAGCATAATTCATAAATATCACAACCCTTTTATAAAGTTAACACTATAATATGAAAATATACTCAAGCATAATCCAATCTAAATAAGTAATCCAGTCCCTTTATAAAGTTAAGACTGTAATATGAAGTTATAAATATTCGAATAAAAATGATAAGAAATTAATGCTCAAGCATGCCATTTATGTTTACAGTACATATAACACCTTCATTCTGGATAGCACAGTATATCAATATCAGACAATGAAAAATTGATGCTCACTTCCAAATCCAAAACTGAATGCTCACTTCCATTTTAGGACCATGTTCTTATCCAATTCTCTTCCTGGTGAAAGACACCTTTAGGCACTATGTAACAACCCTCCCGGTCGTTATGAAGAGTGTAGGATCAGCCCACCAAATAGAACTTTTTCAAGGGTAGAATGAGCTAATAAAAACCTGATTGTATAAGTCTAAGGACAGAAAACTGACTTGCTTGTGATTATTGTTTGATTGTGTTGAGTCCATCGGGGGGTGACGTAGGAAATTAGAACTCCGTTGAAAATTCTGAGGCCACGGGTGGGTTCGTATGGTGTTTTCATGGCAACGTGCATGTTTTGTATATGTTGGTAAGGCCTCGGATGAAATGTTAGGTGGTAGAGTGAAAAACTGGGAAAAATTGCGAGGTTATTGCCTCAGTGTTATGCAGCGGCGGGGTAGGTATCGCTACGGCGGAACCGCTATAGCGGTGAGCTCCTCGCCGTAAGTGGCCAGTCGATATTCGTTGTGTTCGCTGTGGCGGGCAATGGCCCGCTATGACGATGTCGCTATAGCGGGATATGGCCCACCATAGCCGAGGTCAGTTTCTTTATGGTCCACTATAGCAGGCACTTGGCCGCTATAACGAGACCACTGCAGCGGTGATTTGACCGCCACAGCGGTCGACGGGGGCAGAATCTCGATTTTTAAACACTTAGTTCGGAATTCTTTATTCATAAAGCTCCAAAACAGTTCCCCAAAAGAACCTAGGGCGAATTTCCAAGCTAGGACAAGAATATTCTTGAGAGGTAAGTCTCAACCATCCCTTTCAATCATTACGTTATCATCTTCATGATTATCATCCCTTTTATGGGTCTCCAATGGTGAATTAGTAATAGTAACCCTAGAACCTAATAGACCTTCTATAATTGATGGGTTATGATTGTTATCATGTGTTTATCGTCTAATGGCTTGGGTTAACTCCTTTTAATCATGAATTGATCCATTAGAGCCATGAACTAAGTGAATTGAGACTTAGGGTTTCATAAAAATGGTAGCTTGATCATGGAAACTAATTATAATTGATGTTTTGATTAGATATCTTTATAAATTGATGATTGGTAGTTACTAAGGCCATTGTTAGGTTGTTTTACACCTAGAAATCATTCACTCATGGGAATGGGGCTAAAGGGAAGGGTGTTATTGAATTGATTTTGTGACTAGAGTAATTATGACTCATTGAACATTCTAATTTCTAGACTTTAAGCGTTCCGAGGCTTTACGGAAGGAAAAGCAGTAGCGGGGTGATTCTCATTGTTCCAGCTCTACGTTTGAGGTAGGTTACGGTCTACTTGAGTTAGACTTTGATTAGTTGATTGTATGTGTTGCGAAATCGATAGGGGAAAGCATGTCTAGTCTTCAAACATGATGTGTGTGTGGTTGAACTCCTATATGCAATTGATTGAGTGATTGTGTGGGCTTCGTGCCACTATTCATTGTGCTGGACCTACAGTTTGATGTTGTTGTGACGAGAAGTTAATATGATCTTCTCAGTGAAATTGTGATATAAAATGATGATTCGAGTATTGAAAACAAGAGGACAAGAAATACTAATGTATATATATATATATATATATATATGAAAAAGGCACATTGACCGAGGTGAGGATGTGACCTAGATTATGGGCTCGTGGTCTGAGGTTCATTCCAAAAATGAGTGGTACATGATGTGGACCGCGTCCGAGGTTCTTTCCGGAGCGGAGGATTTATGGCTTGAGTCCGATGAGTATCCAGAACGAATGGTACATGGACACCATGGGTCCCCTGCAGGTCATGACTTCTGAGCAATGACATCAGTTAGCATGTGTGTACAGCGAGTATATGGTTATTATTGGTGGACTTGTTCCCGTTTGTGTTTGTGTTTCTGTTGATTTTATTTTTGATATCTTTGGGTGAATTGATTCATAATATCTTTGGTTGATTTGTTGTTGGGCTATTGATTTTGCGTTGTTGGCTGGCTTGTCTATTTTATTGATTTTATGATGTATGTATGATACTAATCTTAGTCTGCCTATGATATCTACCGGTACATAGTGTTTGTACTGATACGACCTTTCTGCATTCTTTGAGTGCAAATTGTGATCTAGAGAATGCTACCCGACCTCATATCTAGCGTTGAGGCCGTTGCTGACAGATTTAGGGTGAGCTTCTATCTATGCCAGGCCGCCCGAAGATCTTCTTTCATGATGTCTATTTCTATTTCGAACATTGTTGGTTATTTATTTAGACAGATTAAATTCCTTAGACATGTTTTAGATTAGAGTCCTTGTACGGTGACTTTCGGATTTTTGGGGTTTGTAATAGTTAGGACTTCTGCATTTGCTTCACTGTTTTATGGCATGACTTAATTTTATTTTATCTTGTGCTTGAATGGTTAATAACTGATTGAATTGGTTAATATAAAAATGGACTTGAATGAATAGATTACTTATGTGTTGGTTCGCCCACTAGGAGTTAGTGTGGGTGCTGGTCATGGTGGGTTGGGTCGTGACAGAGTTGGTATCAGAGCCTTATGTTCGTCGATCTCGTTGTACAAGGACATGTCTAGTAGAGTCTTGCGGATCGATACGGAGATGTCTGTACTTATCTTCGAGAGGCTACCGGACACTAGGAAAATTCCCTTTTCTTTATTTCTTTCCTGCTACTTGATTCCAATTGGTATCTGGCTATCCTTCATTCTCTCGCAGATGGCGAGAACACGCACGGCAGCAGCCATAGGCAGAGGTGGAGGAAGAGGAGCTAGTAGAGGGGCGGCACCGGCTGGGGGCGGAGTCCCAGTAGTTGACTCGAGTCTCCAGTGGCTCCTAATGAGGCTGCGGGAGATGCAGTTGCACCCGACTCGGCCAATGGCGACGGTTCACCGGGGCCGCAAATGCCCGGCATACCTGATGCGATGGCACAGGTGCTGAATTGGTTGCATGGGTTAGCACAGGCCGGGGCTATACCAGCCGTTCCAGCAGGTAGGGGCGCAGGGATAGCAGCCCCAGGTCCGGATAGAGTTCAGGCTCCGGGAGTTCAGCATGCCGCAGCAGTGGCACCTCGCTTGGATGAAGTTCCGGGTTTTGAGGCTTGTCCGAGGCCAGTTGCAGGGTCGGTACTGACTGGGGAGGAGCATGATTTGTTTTGGAGTTTCACTAAAATGAAGCCTCCGGTTTTCTATGGTACTGAGTCAGAGGATGCGTACGAGTTCATCATAGATTGTCACGAGAGGCTCCATAAGATGGGGGCTGTGGACAAGTACGGTGTGGAGTTTGTGACCTTCCAGTTCTTGGGTGATGCCAAGTTATGGTGGAGGGCATTGTTGACACCTAATTTTTTACCTCCCATAATTTTCTTTAATTATCCAGAGTCCTTGAAATATTAGACAGAGGGAAATATGTTTTTAAAAATCAAAAAAAAAAAAAAATCTCAAATTCATTAAGGCTATATTTTTGCCAATTTTGTTTGATAAGATAATTTCTATAATATTATGAATTAATTTAAGTATTTTTTTACAATTACTACACTTCTGTTAAAATTAACCAAGAAGAAAGTGATAGTTTTCCATGATTATTTCATTTAATTGTCTAAATTGTTAAACTAGCAATTTGCAAAGTATTTGGCTCTGTTTATTTCAAGGGAAACTTATTAATTAAGTAAAATTGACCATTTTTACCCCTCATCTCTTATTTAACCAAATTTGGATTTTTATCATAATTAATTGAGTTTTAATTGTAATGAATTTTGAATTTCCATTAAGCGGCTATAATTAAAATAATTAATTATTATCAAATTCTGGCAATAATTTAAAATAGTCAAATTTAATTGAAGTCTGTTACAAGGTTTATTTCCTTTGATTTTTTTATTTTATTATTTCACTAATTTTGTTATTTTCCTTTTTTAGGCAAAATTAGCTTAAATGGGGGTTTTTTTTTTTTTTTTTTTTAATTATTATCTAATTTATGGACATGTTTTAATTTTGGCCATTTATTAAAGGTTGCATTTGGTTCAAGCTCAATCGGGTTCGTACGCAAGAAGAAGGAAGACGTGGCTAGCATATCCCACACTCCTAAAGCCAAAAGAAGGGAAGATTTCTCGATGGAAGCATACGCTTCACCTCCCCAAAATACCTATATTCCCACCTCTTACAACACGGTGCCTGTATATTACGCGCAGCCAACCTTCCAATCAGCACCCCAAAATTACCAAGCTCCACCAAATGCCTTCCAATACTCTCCCCCAAATTACCAAGCTCCACAGCCAAATTATCAAACTCCCCCACCCATTTACCGTACCCCACAAAATAACCAACCTAATACCTACCAAAATCAACCACCACCAAATGCTTATAATGCGCCACGTCCGAATTTTGAGAAGAAACCCCTTCGGGTATTCACTCAGCTGATGGAATCTCGGACTAATTTATTCAAAAGATTGAGTGCAGCTGGGATGATCCAGGTGCTTCCTCCAAAGGTCGTCGACCCAAAAGAATCGATGTTACCGAGCTGACCAAACATGTGCCTATCATTCCAATGGCATAGGACACAGTACTGAGGATTGCATTAACCTCAAGTACAAGATACAGGACTTAATTGACCGGAAGGAATTCGTACTCCAAACGGACCCTCCAAATGTGAACACCAACCCTTTGCCAAACCATGGCAACAATGTGATTCACATGATTGAAAGAGAAGAAGATTGGGTATGGGAAGGCCCACAATTCGGGATTCTGTGAAAGAGCTTGAACGCACAGTAGCGTCGCTGTCTTTGCATGAATGCCTATAATTTAAGGCATTAATCCATGCACCGGTGACAGCACACATTGCTCAAATAACTCCGGCGCCACCCCGCAAAGAGTTTGTAGTCTAAGTTACTGCCGCACATGGCATCATAAGGTTAGGGAGATGCTACACTCCTGAGGACCGGGTCCAAGGGGCACCCCGAAGGGAGGTAAATCAGAAAAGGACTATCACCGAAGGAGAAACTAAAGATTTTTGATGCCGAATGCAGCCAAAAGAATACTCCATTATTGAGCATTTAAAGAAAATGCCGGCCCAAATCTCGGTACTGGCCTTGCTGCAAAGTTCACCTCAACACCGCCTGGGCTTAATGAAGGTGTTAGAAGAAGCTCACGTCCCGGCTAGGACAAACAGTCAAAATCTGGTCAAAATGGTCGCTCATGTTATGGAGGAACATCAAATTGCCTTCACAGAGAAAGAGCTGCCCAAGGAAGGCATAAATCACAACAAAGTGTTGCACATCACTATCATCTGCTGCAATAAGGTCGTAACTCGAGTATTAATTGGTAATAGAGCGGGACTTAACATTTTTCCCGAGTCTACCCTGACTCAGCTGGGATATGACCTTGGAAAGGTTCGTTAAAGCCACAATAACATAAGAGCATTTGACGGAGGAAGTTGTGATGCCACTGGAGTAGTTGATTTGGATATTCAAATAGGACCCGCGGAGTTCACAACTGAATTCCAGGTCATGGGAATACCCGCCAATTACAATTTCCTTCTGGTAAGACCATAGATCCACATGGTAGGGGCAGTCCCATCTTCGCTTCATCAATCTGTAAAGTTTGTCTAGGAAGGGGAAGAAGTGGTGATCCACGGAGAAGCTAGCATGCACAATTATCCAGAAAATTCTGTACCTGTCATTGGAGCTGCACCTAAAGGAACAGATTTCCATGTCATGGAGTTAGTGGGAGCTGCCCACAAGGTAGATTCCCTGGAAGCTCGTATGCCGGCAGTTTATAAAATGATTGCTTCTACTATGATCCTAAACGGGTTTGAACCCGGAAAAGGTTTGGGGGAGAATTTGTAAGGCTTCACCGAGCCAATTCCCATCCTCTCAGACAATTTTCGCTTTGGACTTGGTTACATCCCAGCAGAGGAAGAGATACCGACCAAGAAGAAATGAGGGGTTGTGGATCTTCGCAAACCAATCCCAAATCTGTACCAGTCATTTCCCTACAGATTGCCTATGCCTAAAAATGCTGACATTGAAGAGTGGATAAGGATGTTATTCCAAGAAGAAGACTTCTCTGTGATCCTGGAAGAATGTACTGAAGTGCCCACCATCAGAGAGGCAGAACCAGGCGAGCAGCTGTCCAACTGGACCTCTACCCCGCTACTGGCTCTTCGGTAGATAAAGATGAATTTATTTTGAAAACGGGGAGAATCGATCGAGGCCCGATTGCTCACCCTTTTGTCACTTACATACCTCATAATGTTTTCAAAAACGAAAATGGCTTGATCTAAGCCAGGACCACAGTTTGTACTTCTAAGTATTTTAAATCAATAAAAGCCTCGGTTTACCAAAACTGTTTTATTTATTTGTTTCATGCATGTTTTATACTAACATATTTTACCTTGAATTTCTTTTCAGTAATAAAAATAATAAAGAAACCTTAAAAGTCATAACATGTTGCGAAACGAATGAGTCAGGCAACATAGTGGAGGAAGAGTATGAGGAATACGATGAGACCACAATGCTACCCGAGGGTCTCGCGGAAGAAGTAGAACAATTAGAGAATGAGCAGAAACCGAACCTGGACGAAACAGAAGTCATAAATCTAGGTAATGAAGAGGATGTCAAAGAAACAAGGATAAGTGCGCACCTAGATACTCCTTTAAAAGAAGAATTGATAAGTTTGCTGAGGGAGTACGACGATATCTTCGCATGGTCATACACCGACATGCTAGGGCTAAGCACCAGCATAGTATCCCACAGGCTACCCATCAATGAGGGTTTTACTCCAGTAAAGTAGAAGACCTGACAATTCAAACTAGATCTTAGTATCCGAATCAAAGATGAAGTGGAGAAACAGATTGAGTCAAGAGTGGTGGAAGTGATATCATACCCCATGTGGCTGGCCAATATAGTTCTGGTACCCAAGAAGGACGGCAAGATAAGAATCTGTGTGGATTACCGAGATCTTAACAAGGCTATCCCAAAGGATAATTTTCCACTCCCGAACATTCACATACTCATAGATAATTGTGCCAAGCACGAGCTACAATCATTTGTGGATTGTTTCGTCGGCTATCACCAGATCCTAAAAGATAGAGAGAATGCTGAAAAAACAGCCTTCATCACCCCATGGGGGGTGTACCATTACAGGGTAATGCCCTTTGGCCTCAAGAATGCCGGCACAACCTATATGAGAGCCATGACCACCATTTTCCACGACATGATCAATAAAGAAATTGAAGTCTATGTGGACGATGTCATTATCAAGTCAAGGGAAATTTTAGAGCAGACCACACATTTGAGGAAATTGTTCTACAGGCTCTAAAAGTTTAACTTAAAATTAAGCCTGATCAAATGTGCGTTTGGAGTACCCGCTGGAAAATTACTGGGGTTCATAGTCAGCCGAAGGGGCATAGAGCTAGACCTAACAAAGATCAAAGCAATCCAAGAATTACCTCCTCCCCAAACTAAGAAAGAAGTCATGAGTTTCTTGGGAAGGCTGAATTATATTGGGCGATTCATAGCTCAATCCACCATCATTGTGGAGCCCCATTCTCAAGCTTTTGAAAAAGGACGCTCCTACAAAATGGACAGAGGAATGCCAAGAGGCATTCGACACTATCAAGAGATACTTGTCCAAACCACCAGCCTTGGTACCACTAAGGCCCGGGAGTCCGCTGTTGCTATACTTCTCAGTTGCTGAAAAAGCCTTTAGTTGCGCATTAGGGCAACAAGATGAAAAAGGGAAAAAGGAGCATGCCATCATCTACCTGAGCAAGAAGTTCACAGCCTATGAGGTGAGATACACGCTAGTGGAGAAAACCTGTTGTGCTCTAACTTGGGTGGCTCAGAAATTGAGGCATTACTTGTCTTCATACACTACTCACCTCATATCCAAAATGGATCCGTTGAGGTACATATTCCGCCAACTCATGCCCATCGGGAAGTTGGCTAAATGGCAGATGCTGTTACGCGAATTTGACATCGTGTACATAGCCCAGAAAGCCGACAAAGGGCAGGCTTTGGCTGACCTACTAGCTGCAAGCCCGGTGGACGAAGATCTTGAGCCGCTTCGCACCCATTTCCCAGACGAAAGAGTATTAACCATAGAAGAAGGAGCAACAGAATCTTATACTGGCCGAAAACTATTCTTTGACGGAGCAGTGAATTACAAAGGTTCCGGAATCGGAGCGGTCTTGAATCAGAAAATGGGCAACACTACCCCATGGCCACCAAGCTCAAATTCCGCTATACCAACAACATGGCCGAATACGAAGCCTACATCCTAGGTCTCAGAATGGCACTGGATATGGACATCGACGAATTATTGGTCATTAGAGATTCCGACCTGCTGATTTATCAAGTACAAGGCGAATGGGCCACCAAGAATGAAAAGATCTTACCAAATGTGAACTTGGCACAAAGATTTTGCAAGAAATTCAGAAAGATCGAATTTCGACATACGCCAAGGGCCCAAAATGAATTTACTGATGCACTGGCCATAATAGCATCAATGAGCAAGCATCCTGAAAGCAGTCTTATCGACCCGCTAAGGATAAGTCTGAAAGAAGAGCATGCCCACTTTTGCCATGTGGAAGCTGAGCTAGATGGCGAGCCATGGTACATCGACATTAAGATGTATCTAGAAAGACGGGAATATCCCAAAAACATCACAAGTGGACAAAAGAAGACCATCCGAAGAATGGCAAATGGCTTCTTCCTAAACAAAGAAGTGTTATACAAATGGACATCGGATCTGGGTCGACTTATATGTGTAGATACCGATGAAGCCACCAAACTTCTGGAAGAAGCACATGTTGGGACATGTGTGTCCCATATGAATGGATTTGTACTAGTAAAAAGAGATTCTACCGGCAAGTTACTATTGGATGACCATGGAAAGCGATTGCTGCAAATATGTCCATCAATGCCAAATCCACGGTGATCTGATCAAGGTCCCTCCAAGTGAGCTTAATGATATGAGCTCGCCATGGTCTTTCGTTGCTTGGGGCATGGATGTTATTGGACCCATTGAACTCGCGGCTTCAAATGGCCACCGGTTCATCTTAGTTTCCATTGACTACTTTACCTGGAAGCAACATCTCACAAATCAGGAACAACGAAAGTGGTAGCTGACTTCGTGCGAAACCACATCATATGCCGATTTGGTATACCCGAGTCCATCATAACAGACAATGGAGCTAATCTGAATAGCCATCTGATGAAGGATATCTATGACCAATTCAAGATCACCCACCGAAACTCGATAGCCTACCGGCCACAAATGAACAGAGCCGTAGAAGTAGCCAACAAAAATATCAAGAGGATATTGAGAAAAATGACTGATAATCATAAAGGTTGGCATGTGCAGTTGCCTTATGCCTTATTGGGATACCGTACTACAGCCAGAACTTCAACAGGAGCAACTCCATACTTGCTGGTCTATGGAACTGAAGCAGTCATACCTGTTGAAGTTGAGATACCTTCCTTGAGAATCATTCAGGAAGCAGAATTAGACAATGCTGAGTGGGTCCGAGCTCGATATGAACAATTGGCTCTAATTAATGAGTGAAGGATGGTTGCCGTGTGTCATGGTCAATTGTACCGACAAAGGATGGCAAGAGCTTTCAACAAATGAGTCTGAACCAGACTTTTTCAGATTGGGCAGATGGTGCTCAAAAGGATTTTTCCACATCAAGATAAATACAAAGGGAAGCTAGCTCCCAACTGGAAAGGTCCTTATGTGGACCGCAGAGTACTCTCCAGAGGAGCAGTAGTATTGGCAGAAATGGACGAACAAGAGTGGCCTAAGCCAATCAACTCAGATGCAATCAAGCGCTACTATGCATGAAGATAGGCTCTCGCTTGTAAAGTACTCTTTGCGCATTATTCTATTTTGCTTGTATTAGTTATTTCTTTTTGCTTGTAATCATTTTGTAATAGATAGGCAAAACAAAACATCTTTGTAATATGAACTATGCAATGACTTGATTTTCTCGCAGTGGGATACGTAGGCAGTCCGTTTGGGACCCGATCGCTTTATTAGTAAAAACCAAAAGTCCATTATTTTTGTTCTAAACTACGTTCGACCCGAATTCCTATTGCGACAGGATACGTAGGCGCTCTTTGAGCTTGGTCGCACCAAAAGAAAAACCAAGAAATCCCTTGGAAACCTCAGAATGAAGACTTCACAAAGGAGCAAGGATTGCTGCATGCCCAACTGTGGCAGAATTTTTGAGAAGATCTCAAAAATTCACGCCGACAATCTGCTACAAAGAGTCAGCTAAACCTGCAGTTTCAAACTGGGTCAAAAATAGAGAGAAAAGCTCTCAAAATTCCTCATATACTCAATACTAAACTGGAGCAAAAATTTTGAGGAGACCTCAAAATTTCCTGGAAGATTCGGCATGAGAATTCGTCGATCAAAAATTTAAACTGGGGCAGAATTTTTGAGAAAAGGTCTCAAAAATTCCGCGTGAGGAAGCGAAGAACCCCAGTCACGGAAGAAGGGAGCTCCCTCATTCAAAGCACATGTCATGACAATTAATCTTACTGCTTTCAAAATAATGCATTTATTTTCCTACACATAGATACTTCTATGGTAACTTTGTCAAATGATTTTCTGCATAGTGAAAATATATTTATCTTTCGAATACCAGAGCCGAAGGGGTTTTTGGGTCCAAAAAGCCGAAGATGCAACAGCGCCAGCGACACGAATCAACTTTAAATAGGAAAAAACTAATTCATTTCTGATGCAGGTTCCAGGACGTCGGATGATGATCCTTTTTCTAACTTTTTTTATGTGCAGGAAGCGGTTCGCCAAAGAAGGTCAAGATTGCTGCTAAGATCAAGTTTTTGGAAAAAATATCTAGCCACGAGGGCTATAAAGGAATCAATTTTCAAAAATATATCCAGCCACAAGGGCCATAAGGTTTTGAATGCCAAAAGGGCAAATATCTAGCCACAAAGGCTATAAAAGACCAGAATGCCATAAGGGCAAACTATCCAGCCGCAAGGGCAATAAGGTTTTGAATGCCAAAAGGGCGAATATCTAGCCATAAGGGCTATGAAAGGATGAAAAAATGCCACAAAGCCAAAATATTAAGCCCATAAAGACTACAAAAGAACTGAAAGTGCCACAATGGGCAAATGTTTGGCCAAAATGGTCGCAGTAAAATAATACGGCATATCTGACCAAGAGGGTCACAACCAACATAAAGGATGAAAGAAAGACGATTTAGCCGAAAGGGCCATATTTTTCATTTGCATCACTTTTTCTTATTTGCTAAGAGGGCCATTGCATATCTACTTTCCCATCACTTCTTCTTATTTTCCAAAAGGGCATTGCATATCTATTTTCTTCGCCGAGACTTCTTCTTATTGCCAAAGGGTCATCACTTCTTCTTTTGCCAAAGTCCATTGCATATCTATTTCTGTACCATCACTTCTTCTTATTTGCTAAGAGGGACATTCATACAAACATACAAAGAGGGCCATTCATACAAACATACCAAGAGGGCCGTTCATACAAACATGCCAAGAGGGTCGTTCATACAAACATGCCAAGAGGGCCGTTCATACAAACATTCCAAGAGAGTCATTCATACAAGCATGCAAAGAGGGTCATTCATACAAACATGCCAAGAGGGCCATTCATACAAACATGCCGATGCAACATGCCAAGAGGGCATTTATTTCAATTGCCAAGAAGGCTATGCATATAAATTACTGGCTATAGAAAGGCGACAAAAGCGATGTAAAATCGGTCATGAGACCGTAGTATTCGCCCCCTAAAAAGACAAAGTGATGTAAAACCGGTCAGGAGACAACAATATTCGCTCAAAAGACAAGACGACATAAATTCGGTTAGATGACCGCAGTATTCGTCATCTAAAAAATCAGTGTTACTCAGCAGATGGAAGAAGATTTGTAGCCGCTAAACAGAGAAGGTTGATCAAATCAAATCCAGACAGATTGCAGAGCAAATGTGGAACTTTTTCTTACGCAGCCGGTCGAGATAGGGTGATCATGAGAGTCAATCTCTCCAGCCAGGGCTTGGAAGACCACTCCCCACCATACTCAGCCACACAATATTTCTTATTTTCTTAGGTGTTTATTTATTTATTTATTATTCCGCAACCGATCAGACACACACCGGCACGCACAAGACACTCCCGTATAAAGGATGACCTTTTCCTCCGATAGAGTCGAACTACAAGTGACTTGATTCCCAAGGAAAGGGATATGTAGGCGGACTCAATACCAGAGAGTCAGTCATAGCTCCAACCAATCACTCCAGATTTCCTAGTTTAATAACCCGAAAAATCTGAGATTTCTTTAAATTTGCATTTAGAAGTCATAATTGAGTCGAACTACAAAAGACTTGAATTCTCATAAAGCCTGAGATATGTAGGATAATTCAAAAACCGGGGTCCGGCATATATTTTGAAAATGCATGAAAATGAGGGGATATAGTTGGTCGATCCAAAAATCGGGGTTAGTCAAATTTCATTGCTCGGAGATGATCCCATCATCCCCGAACACGAAAGGCGCAGTTGTTGACACCTAATTTTTGACCTCCCATAATTTTCTTTAATTATCCAGAGTCCTTGAAATATTAGACAGAGGGAAATATGTTTTTAGAAAATCAAAATAATTTTCTAAAATTTATTAAGGCTATATTTTTGCCAATTTTGTTTGTTAAGATAATTTCTATAATATTATGAATTAATTTAAGTATTTTTCACAATTACTATACTTTTGTTAAAATTAACCAAGAAGAAAGTGATAATTTTCCATGATTATTTCACTTAATTGTCTAAACTGTTAAAATAGCAATTTGCAAAGTGTTTGGCTCTGTTTAATTCAAGGGAAAATGATTAATTAAGTAAAATTGACCATTTTTACCCCTCATCTCTTATTTAACCAAATTTGGATTTTTATCATAATTAATTGAGTTTTAATTGTAATGAATTTTGAATTGCCATTAAGCGGCTATAATTAAAATAATAAATTATTAGCAAATTATGGCAATAATTTAAATTAGTCAAATTTAATTGAAGTCTGTGACAAGGTTTATTTCCTTTTATTTTTTTATTTTATTATTTCACTAATTTTGTTATTTTCCTTTTTTAGACAAAATTAGCTTAAATGGGGTTGTATTTTTTTTTTTTTAATTATTCTCCAATTTATGGACATGTTTTAATTTTGGCCATTTATTAAGGTTGATTTTTATTTTATTTTTACCCTCCCTATATACGCATATACACGGATATACACTCATGTATACATATACGCGTGTATATCGCGTCTATATGTGAAATATTGGCCTCCCCCCTTTCTTTAAATTTTGTCGGGCCCAATCCAAATAGACTAATCCAGCCCACTGCTTCCTTATACACACACATACATGCACGCACAACAGACCCTAGGGGTCTTATTTGACTCAAAGTGAAAAGGAACGATGGGAAACCCTAGCCGCCTCCATTCCTTTCCCTCTCTTTCCTCGTCATGTTGCCGGATTTGGTAATTTTGTGGGTACATGTTCGTGGTACTACCTTTGTAAGGCTGAGAATGGCAAGAGCATTTATTGCTCTGCCATCTCTCAGCCATTTTCATCGAATCTTGTGCAAACAAGGTTTTATTTCGTATCCTTTTTATTTTTTTTGCATTTTTGCAAAGGGCATGACTGAAATCCTTAATGGATTTTGTTTGCACACAATTTGAATCTAGTATTTTCATTGGTACAAGAGGATTTGAGCAGATTTGATTAATTTTGGGTCAGTTTTGGCCCTTGATGCATTTATAGGTGAATGTTGACCCTTGATATGTTGAGGAGCAAGGCTTGTTCGAAGTATTCAAGCTTGTCCCACATTGGGGAATTGAGGGTTTTGTTTACAAGTTTTGGGTTCTATAAATCGAACCCCCAAACTACGTTTAGAGAAGACTTTGGAGATATGGGCATTTGAATACTTTCATTTGCATATATAAAGGTTGAATACCTAGGGTTCTTAGCTTGTTTGCCTGAGACCTTTAATTTTTTACCTATTTTAAGAATTTTAAAAGTCTATTTGTTGTGGTTGTGTGGTTTCTGTGTGATTCTGAGCATTTGGGCGAACAATTGACGTCTCCAAGTTCGAATCTCGATCAAAGGGCTGCACAAAAAGGAGGTAATCTTCCTTTAAATTTCTTTCTATTTCCTATTTTTTCCTTAATTTGTTCTGTGCTAGTTTATCTATTGTCTTTGGTAGAGTTAGTGTGTTTTGTTACTTAAGTAATGTAGCTTAATCTATCTGTGTGGGATTAGCCCAGTTAATTAGGTTTGTGAGGTTGTATATTTACTTAGTTTGATTTTAGTTGAAGTAGATATGATTAGATGAGTTAGATTTAAAGAGTGTTGATTAGATAAACATTAATTTTACCTTCAATAACTGAGTCTACTTAACATATTTAGATAATATAGCTTAGTCAAAGTATGCCACATATTGATTTTGGCTTTAATAACCTGATTAATTCTAATCAAACATGCTTCATTTGTTAGTCTAGCCTGTTTGTAATGAAAGCAGGATTCTATAGTTTAGTCTTAATATGGCAAAGAAAGGGTGCTTATGTATTGTTTAAACCAAACTAGCCATATCATGAGTTGTTTGTCTTGACTTAGTTAGGCATAGACTCTTCAAGTCTGACCTATGTGGTCAAATATGCCCTTCTTCTAGTTATTTCATGCCTAAATTTATTCATGTCCAAACATGTATTGTGTTGCTTAAACAATGTGTGTATTATTACCTTATGGGGAGTTGGTTAGATGATTGTTAGATATTGTTGGCTTGAACCATGTTAATGAGATTAAATATTGGCTTGACTGTTTTGCTATAACTGCCCTAAGTAAGTTTGGTTTTGTTTGGCCCAATGGTCTCATGTTTGATGGGTAACACTGCAATAATATTAAGTATGGGAAACTTTTTTTTTGGTTGATCTTGTTGAGTTAGACCATGTTTAAATTCATTACTCCTACCTTATGTAACTTCTACTAAATTTGGTACATTAAGATGTCATGTTTGGTTTTGCTCAAGATAGATCAATGTGAAGAACAACTTGTTTAATCTTTGCACTTTGCCTGAAATTAAGAGTCTTTTGCTTAAGTTAATAATGGTGTTTGTCTATTACTTTGCTTGATTTGAAACTGCCTGTACACCACTCTTAATGAACTTAAAAAATTAAAAAGGTACATGAATTTCTTTGAGGTTTTGTTTAGGCAGGGATTGCACCTTTAAAGACTAAAATGACTTATCTATGGTGACTAAGATCTTTATATGCTCCCCTAGATAATTATGAGGCTTATGCCATCGAGTTGATTAAATGGTTTCAAGTTAAAAGTCCCAGAATGAGTTCTAAGTGTTAGAATCCATATTTAGTATTTTTCTTAAAACTTGCAATCATGGTCTGTGGGACTCATGAT
Organism: Lycium ferocissimum; assembly: GCF_029784015.1. Taxonomy (NCBI): domain Eukaryota; kingdom Viridiplantae; phylum Streptophyta; class Magnoliopsida; order Solanales; family Solanaceae; genus Lycium; species Lycium ferocissimum. Next base: position 64,875,071 of record NC_081352.1, read on the forward strand.
AACAGTTAAGAATCTTGTGTTTGGTGAGATGTGATTGAAAGAATGAGATGTTTGATCTTTTGAACCTGTTGCAAGTTGCTTGATGAAATAGTCCTGTGTAGGGCATGTCTTAACTTGCAACAGCTATAGCATTGTCATTGTTATTTGGTTTTAAAATAACTTTAAAACTTGTTGTCCTGCTTGTCTCTGCTCTTGTCTTACAGTTCTGTATATTTGTTTCCCTCTGTCTGTGTCTGATTAAAAGAATTGTTTGCAAAAAGTGGATTTAAGGTTAGCGTATAGTGGATGTGTGATCATGGAATTGAAAGACTAAGCTAGATTTTGCTTGGTTGAAACCTCTATATTTGAAAGTCTGTCACCTTTTTTTTTTTTTTTTTTTTACCATCTGTTTTGTATGGTTGTTTGTTTTCTCTCAAATGGATGAAGGGATATACCTGGATATACAAGGTATACTCAAACTCTATACATCTCACAAGTGTATAGAGGTTGGTATATCCAGTATATATGATGTATATCATTACTATAATCCTGTTGGCATTAATTAATATGGTATTAATTAATGGTTGGGCCTTCCCTAATAACTTAGTGTGATTTATGGTTAGCCCAGTTTGTTGTATTTTTGATAAGTAATACTACTTGTGCTTAAGGTTCTTTCTCACTATTATTTAACTTGGGCCTGATTGTCTTTCAAATGTGTTACACTATTAATTTTTGTAATGCATTCGATTGGTTGTGTATTATGTGTATGCTATAGCTAGTTTTTATGGAAAGTGCATACAAATATTGATGCTTTCTCTCTTGTATACCATAAGCTTAGCACATAAATGGAGATGCTTAGTAGCACTCAAGGATTAAGCTTAAGCCTTTCTTGGTGTCTGCCATGCCTGGGGTTCCTAGAAACCCCTTGGATCTTATGCGGCATCAGGAACAAGAACGTGAAAGCTTTTCTTTTTGGTCTATTTATGTATCTCTATGGGTGTGTATGTCCATGGTATATTGGTTTGAAGTTGTGTATATTTGTATGGCATTGCCTACTTTTTATTTTAAGAGAAATGGTCTTGTGGGCTTTTCTATTTGCTCTCAAATGTTTGGGTCTATTTCTATGTTATCTTGATCCATATGGGCCTTGGGGTTACTCGCAAATTTTGGGCCTACTGGTCAGGTTCTTATCCTACTAAATAACGAATGGCATGCCTTATCCCTATATGTATTACTAGTCTGCTTTTAATTGCAATTCTCAACTTAGACACGTCCTAATCCTTATTCCCTTTTTATTCTTGCTTACATGAAATGTCTTGGCTTGGGCGACTTCCATTTGCATAAAACCATTGGGCCGAGGGCCCTATGACCCATTCTTGATCGAGTCCGTCAAAATAAGATAGGAAGGGAGGCTAAATTGTTTGAAGGCCCAACTATGGGTGAAAATAGTCTACTGGTGGGCTTGGTAGGCCCACCAGCCTGAGTTTCTTCCTTTATTTTTCATATCTGTTCATGTATGTGTATTTGTCAAACCGTTGCAAAAATATTGGAACCCTATGCACGTGTAGAACCTAGGAAATCAACGTTTAGTGCCTTAGGAAAGTCGTCAAACCTTTTTTTCTAAAAATGGGATAAAAAGCAATTTTCACGTGGTAAATCAAACTTAGATAATTTTTTCAAAATTGTTTTAAGTAACACTGTTTGTAGCAAGGAGTGTAAAAATGGGATTTTTCTGTTAAGTTCAAGGAAAAGGAGTAATGCCTAATGTTTTCTTCAAAAAAATTGTAAAGTAGTGAAACTTTGGTACATCATTTTGTGATTCTAAAAGGAAGCTATTTGACACTTTGGGGAATTAAAACCGTGTGGAAACAGTTCTTGGCAAAACTCGAGGAGTTGTTTTTTTTTTTTTTTTTTGGTTTGGACGTTTGAAAGATAAAAATTGGGTACGTTTTAAAAACTAAAAATGGGCGGTGAGTTTAAGAATCTAAAAAGAAAAAGGGTTGATTTAGGCCTGGAAGCCCAACACCAAATGGATAAAAAATAAAGAGAATTATACTTGGACCAAATGGAGGTATGATGGATTTTGGACTGTGGAAGCAGTTAGACTTTATGGGCTTCAAAGAGATAAATTTTGGACCTAAAGGGATGTTCTTTTTTACACACACACACACACACACACACACATATATATATATATATATACACACTCCATATTTTCTTATAAAACATAAAAATCCGTAAGAACTAAACTCATCTCATTAGGACTAGAATAGTAGCGACTCTACTTGGGAGAAATTCCGGGTGTGTCCTAGTCCGACAATAAAGTGAGTTGAACACTTACGTGGATTTTTAAAACCCAAAACCCCCTTTTTTAAGGGGAATTTTGGTCAAAATTTTTTCTTGAAATTATGATATGGATATGAATGACATTTTGCGGAAAAAAAAAACACTTTTAAACAAATAAGTACATTAATCACACATTGAAGCCTATAAGACAACCATATTTTACGGATCTTTAATACTAGAGTGCGAAAAACCTTCCCTAGGGGATCACCAGAACTCTTACCTCAAACTTTGGTACCACAAGATTTCTCTCTTGCTTGAAAAATCTTTTATCCGGTTTTCCTAGTTTTCCTTTGTATAAATTAGGTGGCGACTCTTAAAACACTAAAATTCATTTAGAGCACCAACAACCTCGTAGTAACTTTTAAGCCTTAACTCGTGTAAAAGCGAACCGTAACAGGCATATGTGGAGTGCAGGCCAGCTGGGTCACCTCCATTGACTTGGGTTCAGTTCTATTCAGTGTTCTTAGATAATTATGCCCCGCGTACTTTGAGGGACCGAAGGCAGGATGAGTTTGGTAGTATTGATCAGGGGAATTATTCCGTTGCTATGTACGAGTCCCGTTCCCTTTCCTTGTCTTGATATGCTCTTCAGTTGCTGCCTACTGATGGGGAGAGGATCAGGCGTTTCGTGAAAGGGTTGAACACTAGACTTCAGCTATCAGCTCTTCAGCTTGTAGCCACTGGGCTTTATATCAGGAGGTAGTGGAGCACGTCCGTGTTGTTGAGGGGATTAGACAGGAGAGTCATGCAAAGAAGATATAGAAGAAGGCCCGAAGGGGTGGGAATTTCAGCAACTCCTTCTCAAGCGGTCAGAGTTCATAAGTGTATTCATGACGTCCAGTTCGATGCTATGCAGGTGTCTGCTGGGGGCCCATCAGAGGAAAATTATCAGGCTTCCGGTCAGCATGGGGGTTATACTGCTTCATCAGCTTTTGTTCAGCAACCTACGCTAGACCGTGCATGTTACGAGTGTGGTGAGGTAGGGCATATTAAGAGGTATTGCCCCAGACTCAGACAGGGTGGACAAGGGACTCAGTATCAGGCTCCTCGAGCTCCATTTACACTAGATAGAGGGGGTAATGACAGTGCACAGGCAGGGCGGGGCGGCCACACCGTGGGTAGGGGTGGCGCTCAGCCTAACAGAGGCGGTCCTCAGGCAGGCAAAGGCAGACAGCAGCCCGACAGGGGCGGGGCTCAGACTGGACAGGGTAATCATGGTGGTTCACAGGCTACAGGAGGATGCGGTCATTTGTACGCTTTCCCAGTAAACCTGAGGCTGAGGCCTCCGATGCTGTCATCACAGGAACTATCTCAGTTTATGACCGGATGACTTCTGTTTTATTTGATCCGGGCTCTACTTTTTCTTATGTGTCTGCATATTTTGCTGTGGGTTTGGATATGATGTGTGATACTCTTGATGCCCCTATTTATGTATCTACTCCGGTTAGGGATTCGGTGGTGGTAGATAGCGTCTACCCTTCTTGCGCGATTACATTCACGGGATATAGTACTTGGGCGGATTCGATGATCCTAGATATGGTAGATTTCGATGTCTTTTTGGGCATAAGTTGGTTGTCCCCGCATTATGCCATCCTTGATTGTCACCCTAAGACCGTTACCTTAGCTATGACCAGGGCACCTAGACTTGAGTGCAAGGGTAACCTTAGTCCCCTCCCTAAGAAAGTCATATCCTTCGTTCGTTCTAGGAAGCTAGTGAAGAAGGGTTGTCTAGCTTATTTGGCACATATCCGTGACACCAGTGCAGATACTCCATCTATTGATTTAGTTCCAGTAGTACACGAGTTTACGGATGTGTTTCCTGTGGACTTGCCGGGTATGCCACCTGACCGTGACATTGATTTTCGGATTGATTTAGACCCAGGGACTCGTCCTATCTCTATTCCACCTTTAGAATGGCACCAGCAGAACTCAGGGAATTGAAAGAACAGTTGCAAAATCTTTTAAGTAAAGGGTTTATTCGCCCGAGTGCTCTCTTTGGGGTGCTCCTATATTTTTTGTTAAAAAGAAGGATAGGTCTATGCGTATGTGTATTGATTATCGTCAGTTGAATAAGGTAACTATCTGAAACAAGTATCCCATTCCCCGTATTGATGACTTGTTTGATTAGTTACAGGGAGCTTCTGTGTTCTCTAAAATTGACTTAAGGTCAGGGTATCACCAGTTCAAGATTCGGGTAGAGGATGTTCCTAAAACTGCTTTCAGGACCAGGTATAGACAAAGATGAGTTCATGGTTATGTCTTTCGGGCTTACTAATGCCCCAGCTGCGTTCATGGATCTTATGAACAGTGTATTTAAGCCTTTTCTAGACTCCTTTATAATAGTATTCATTGATGATATCCTGGTATATTCTAGAAGTAAGGAGGAGCATGATAAACATTTGAGGATTGCTCTTGGGGTATAGCGGGAGAAACAACTGTATGCTAAATTCTCCAAGTGTGAATTTTTGTTGTCTTCTGTGTCCTTTTTGGGGCATGTAATTTCAAGGGAGGGTATTAGGGTGGATCCACAGAAAATTCAGGCAGTCAGGGAATGGGCTAGGCCCACATCAGTGATCGAGATCTATAGTTTCGCGGGTCTAGCTAGCTATTATCATCGGTTTGTGAAAGGGTTCACCTCTATTTCTTCTCATTTGACTCGCTTGACTCAGAAAGAGGTACCGTTTCAATGGTCCGACGAGTATGAGGAGAGCTTCCAAAAGCTCAAGACATTGTTGACTACAACGCCTATTCTAGCATTGCTCGTGGAGGGCAAGGATTTTTTTTATTTATCGTGATGTTTCACGTTGTAGTTTTGGTGCTGTTTTGATGCAGGAAAGGAAGGGGATTGCTTATGCTTCTCGATAATTGAAAGTGCATGAGAAGAACTATCCTATTCATGGCTTAGAATTGGCAGCAGTGGTGTTCACGTTAAAAATATGGAGGACTACTTGTATGGTGTCCACTGTGAGGTGTACACTGACCACCGCAGCTTGCAGCATGTGTTCACTCAGAGGGATCTGAACTCTAGCGAGAGATGGATGGAACTGCTGAAGGATTATGACATCACCATTCTGTATCATCCTAGTAAAGCAAAAGTAGTGGCTGACGTGTTGAGCAGAAAGTCGCCTAGTATGGGAAGTTTGGCTCGGTTGATTTCTTCGGAGCGTCCGTTAGCTAGAGAGGTTCAGACTCTGGCTAACAGTTTTATAAGGCTGGATATTTCTAACATGGGCAGGGTGTTGACTTGTGTTGAGGATCGGTCATCATTTCTAGAGCATATTAAGGCTAAGCAGTTTGAGGATGCTAAGTTGTGCAAAATTTGTGACAAGGTATTGTGTGGTGAGGCCAAAGAGGCCTTGATTGATGAAGAGAGGGTGCTGCGAATTAAAGGGCGAGTTTGCGTGCCACGTGTGGGTGATTTGATTAAGACTATTCTGACATAGGCTCATAGTTCAAGGTATTCTATTCATCCTGGCATTACTAAGATGTATCGCGATTTGAGACAACAATACTGGTGGACTAGGATGAAGCGTGATATAGTGGAGTTTGTTGCTCAGTGTCTGAACTGCCAATGGGTAAAGTATGAACATCAGAAACCTGGGGTACACTTTAGAGGATGCCCATTCCTGAGTGGAAGTGGGAAAGAATAGCAATGAATTTCGTGGTTGGTCTTCCGAAGACGTTGGGGAAGTTTGATTCTATCTGGGTTATTATTGACAGGTTGACTAAGTCTTCCCACTTTATTTCGGTGCAAATAACTTATGATACAGAGAAATTAGCTAAGATCTACGTTCGTAAGGTGGTTAGGCTTCATGGGGTTCCTATCTCCATTGTGTCCGACAGGGGTACAACATTCACATCAAGATTTTAGGAGCATTTGCATGAGGAATTGGGTACTAGGTTGGACCTTAGTACAGCTTTCCACCCTCAGACTGACGAGCAGTCCGAGCGGACCATTCAGGTTCTTGAAGATATGCTTCGGGCTTGTGTGATAGACTTTGGTGGTTATTGGGATCAGTTCTTACCATTGGTCGAGTTTGCATATAATAATAGCTACCACTCGAGCATTGACATGGCTCCGTTTGAGGCGTTGTATGGAAGGAGGTGTAGGTCTCCTATTGGGTGGTTTGATGCGTTTGAGGTAAGACCTTAGAGTATGGACCTCCTGAGAGAGTCCTTAGAGAAGGTGAAGGTGATTCAAGCTAAGCTTCTGGTCGCATAGAGTAGGCAAAAGGAGTATGCAGACAGTAAGGTCCGAGATCATGAGTTTGGAGAGAGAGAGCAAGTATTGATAAAGGTCTCACCCATGAAGGGTGTGATGAGGTTTGGGAAGAAGGGAAAGCTTAGCCCGAGTTACATTGGGCCGTTCGAGATTCTCAAGCGTGTCAGAGAGGTAGCTTATGAGTTGGCTTTACCTCCAGGTCTTTTAGACGTTCATCCGGTGTTTCACGTTTCGATGCTGAAGAGGGACCACGGCGATAGTTCATACATAATCCATTGGGATTCGGTTTTGCTAGATGAGAACTTGACATATGAGGAAGATCCTATTGCTATCTCAGATAGGGATGTTCGCAAGTTGAGGTCCAAGGACATAGGCTCCGTGAAAGTTCAGTGGAAGAATCGCCCGGTGGAGGAAGCTACTTGGGAAATAGAATCAAATATGCGTAGCAAGTATCCTCAGCTTTTCGCCGAGTCAGGTAACTTTTCCTAGATTCCTCATCATTGTTCATTCAAGACTAACGGTGTTTTAATTGGTATCTGGTGTAACAACCCTCCCGGTCGTTATAGAGAGTATAGATCACCCCACCAAATAGAACCTTTCCAAGGGTAGAACGAGCTAATAGAAACTCGATTGTATAAGTCTAAGGACCGAAAACTGACTTGTTTGTGATTATTGTTTGATTATGTTGAGTCCATCGGGAGGTGACGTAGGAAATTAGAACTCCGTTGGAAATTCCGAGGCCACGGGTGGGATCATATGGTATTTTCATGTCTACGTGCATGTTTTGTTTGTGTATGCGAGGCCTCGGATGAAATGTTGGGTAGTAGAGTGAAAAACTGGAAAAAAAATTGTGAGCTTACTGCCTCAGTGGTACCACTGCGGCGGGGTAGGTACCGCTAAGGCAGAACCGCTATAGCGGTGAGCTCCTCGCTGCAAGCGGTCAGTCGATATTTGTTGTGTCCGCTGTGGAGGGCAATGGCCCGCTATAGTAAGGTCGCTATAGCGGGATATGGCCTGCCATAGCAGAGGTCAGTTTCTCTATGGTCTGCTATTGCGGGCACTTGGCCGCTATAGCGAGACCGCTGCAGCGGTGATTTGACTGCCCCAGCGGTCAACGGGGGTAGAATCTTGATTTTTAAACACTTAGTTCTGAATTCTTTATTGATAAAACTCCAAAACAGTTCCCCACAAGCACCTAGGGCGAACTTCCAAGCTAGGACAAGAATATTCTTGAGAGGTAATTTTCAACCATCCCTTTCAATCATTACGTTATCATCTTCATGATTATCATCCCTTTTATGGGTCTCCAATGGTGAATTAGTAATAGTAACCCTAGAACCTAATAGACCTTCTATAATTGATGGGTTATGATTGTTATCATGTGTTTATCGTCTAATGGCTTGGGTTAACTCCTTTTAATCATTAATTGAACCATTAGAGCCACGAACTAAGTGAATTGAGACTTAGGGTTTCATAAAAATGGTAGCTTGATCATGGAAACTAATTGTAATTGATGTTTTGATTAGATATCTTTATAAATTGATGATTGGTAGTTACTAAGGCCATTGTTAGATTGTTTTACACCTAGAAATCATTCACCCATGGGAATGGGGCTAAAGGGAAGGGTGTTATTGAATTGATTTTGTGACTAGAGTAATTATGATTCATTGAGCATTCTAATTTCTAGACTTTAAGCGTTCTGAGGCTTTACGGAAGGGAAAAGCAGTTGTGGAGTGATTCGTATTGTTCCAGCTCTACGTTTGAGGTAGGTTACGGTCTACTTGAGTTAGACTTTGATTAGTTGATTATATGTGTTGTAAAATCGATAGGAGAAAGCATGTCTAGTCTTCAAACATGATGTGTGTGTGGTTGAACTCCTATATGCAATTGATTGAGTGACTGTGTGGGCTTCGTGCCACTATTCATTGTCTTTGGACCTACGCTTGATGTTGTTGTGATGAGAAGTTAATATGATCTTCTCGGTGAAATTGTGATACAAAATGATGCTTAGAGTATTGAAAACAAGAGGACAAGAAATACTAATGTGTGTGTGTGTGTGTGTGTGTGTGTGTGTGTGTGTATATATATATATATAGATATATGAAAAAGGAAAAAGGAAAAATATACCTCTACGTAATGGTACTCTAAATGGATAATGTTTTAGAGTCGCCACCTAATTTTGAGGAAATTAGGAAAACTAATTCGAAAAGGGTTCGTTTAAAACGGTTAAATTTTAAAAGAAACCTAATCTAACCTAAGTATGGGTAAGGGTTACGGTGATCCCCTGGGAAAGGTGTTAGCCACCCCGGTATATGGATCCGTAAATACGGTTGACCTACCGGTTCTAATAGTATGCCTTTATAGATATAAATTGCTTGTGATATAAACAGTTTTTGTTTCATATTTCCACAAATAGAAATTAGTCATTCATGCCAAAAACACTCCTTTTCAAGAAATGAAAAATGGTAGAGTTTTTCCCAAAATTGAGCGTTTTTTGGATTTCGGACTAGAACACCTAAGTTAAAACCCGAAGGCGTTTACCCAAGTACAACACTACATAAGCCCACCCGAGTTTAGAAAAAAGTTTTTTAGAAAAAAAAAATTTGAAGTATAGAAAATAGTTTTTGAAAATAATTTTTATAGGCATACTAATATACTCCATAGGTTAGCCGTATTTTTTGAACTTTTATCCAATTCTTGGTCTTAATCTTTACAAAAAGGCTCAAAGTTAATTCATTAGCCTTTTTAATAGTCAAAACAGTTCACCCAAAATGATAATCCAAGTTTACAAAACATCTTTTCCAACTCAAGTTTCAAATCAATCATAGTAGTCCTAAAGTTTGCCTATAAGTTCAAAATCACATCAAAGGTATCTAAAATCCTCAAAATCAACCGCAATCCTAAATTTACCTAAACGGGGTTTTTATTTTTTATTTTTTTTAATCAATTTGAAAATCAATTTTAGCAACTCTTAGGCGTGATAATCTCATTCACGGTTCCAATTTATATACAAGCATACATATATATAATCAAGTAAATAATATAAAGAGTAGGGAATTGGGCCGACCAAGCCCAATAGAAAAATGCATAAATAAATATTTCCTCTCCCAATTATGCTCCAATGCCTTAGTCCTTCCATGATAGGGGTTGACTCGATCTAGAAATGTTAGTGGGCCTCGATAGATCCACCAACAAATTGGGGAGGTCACAAAAGATAGGTGTACAAAACATTAGTAATAGGCCGAGGTCAATTATTTAATTTACAAACCCAAAAAGATGAATTACAATACTTTTAAACCAAGCCCATAATTATCATACTTATAAATAAAAGGACAATTTATGCAAAAAGGCCCAATAATTGCTATGAATTAGTAACAAACTCACAAGAACTAAGGGTTTTTTAATTTTTTATAAATATCAAAAGCTAACAAGAATGAATAAATCACACTAAACCTATCAACACAATGTCAAAAATTCTAACTTAAGCTACTATTTTTCTTATTTTTATCAATTTTAATTAACCTAAAATCACTTTACATTATCAAAAATAGTAATAAATCCATAGGATACTCACGTAATCATGTAAACAAAGTTTGACTAGCACATAGTCCTTTTCAACTGCACAAGCATCATAAATAACATATAATCATAACTTAAATTGAAATAAGGGATGGAATCTCTTTTTCTTATTGTTATCGATTTAACTAACCTAAAATCACTTAACGTTGTCTAAATCAACTTCTAATTTATTTTCATTTTTTCAAATAGTAATAAATCCATAGGATACTCACTTAATCATGTAAACAAAGTTAGTCTAGTACCTAATCCTTTTCAACTACACAAGCATCATAAACAATATATAATCATAACTTAAAATGAAATAAAGGATGGAATTTTTTCTTATTTTTTATCAATTTAACTAACCTAAAATCACTTAATATTGTCTAAATCAAACTTCTAATTTATTTTCATTTTTTCAAATGGTATCAAATTCACATAACATCCACTTAATCATCAAGCAAGACTAAGCTAGCAAAGAATTATTTTTAACTAACACAAATATCATAATAAATATATAATCATAACTAGAAATGAAATAAAGGATATCAATTTAACTAACCTAAAATCACTTAACATTGTCTAAATCAAACTTCTAATTTATTTTCATTTTTTCAAATGGTATCAAATTCACATAATATCCACTTAATCATCAAACAAGACTAAGCTAGCAAAGAATTATTTTTAACTAACACCAGTATCATAATAAATATATAATCATAACTAGAAATGAAATAAATGATAGAATGAGAGGTTAGCTTTTGATAGGGCAACCTAAAAATCAAAATGAGGATTGGTTCATTCTACTTCAAGCACTAAACACTTCACAAATCTTTAAACCCCTTTTTCTTTTAATTATTTTTTCTTTTTCTATATGTATATCTTGTATTTTTATCTTTTGTTGCTAAGCTTTGAATATATAAATCAAACTTTAGCTTTTAGGATGCCAAATTTGAACTCTTTCTTTTTTTTGTTTTTCTCTTTTTCTTTTTTTTTTCCACTTTTTTCCAAAAATAGAAAAAGAAGATTCCCCCCCCCCCCCTTTTTTTCCTCCAAAAAACGTGACCTCCCAAAAAAAATCCTCTCAAAAAAATATCCCCCCTTTTCTTAATGTCCATCCTTTCTATTTTCCAATTTAGAATTCCATTGTCAAAAATTGGCCATGTGGCCATAGCCTTTCCCCCCAAAATCCTTATTCAAATTTTCAAAAATCATCCAACTAAGAAATTAGAATCCTATGGACAAAAATAGGCCACTTGGCCATACTTTCCCCCCCAATAATCCTTATTGAAATTTCCAAAATCATCTAACTAAGTATTTAAAATTCTATGGATAAAAATAGGCCACTTGGCCATACTTTTCCCCCCAAAATCCTTATTCAACTAAGCATTTAGAATTCTATGGACAAAAATAGGCCACTTGGCCGTACTTTTCCCCCCAAAAAAACCTTATCCAAGTAGTACCAACAAAGGTACAAATGGATGAAATCCCATTATTATTTTTTATAAGAATGTAGTATAGTTTTTGTATAGCTTTAGGTTAATTAGTCTAATACGCCCCTCGTAAAATAATATTTTGATGAAATAAAAATTATACTACGTCGTTTTAAAATACGAGCTTCAAAACGAACCCAATATTGATATACTTCCGAGCAATATTTAAAAATGTGAAAAATGTGGTCAAAATTAGCCGTAATTCCTACGCCTAATTAACAATTTTTCCGAGTTAGACGGAGCGGGATGTGTATCTTCTTTTCAAATCACATTTGTGAAAGTAAATAACTCGTAATTTCTTATAATTGTTAATTTTTATGAAAATAATAATTAAACGTCAATTTTTGTAATTTTCTCGGGATTTTTAATTTTTTAATTTTTTAAGGGAATCCTTACGCCGTCTTGGACTCGGGAAATTTGTAAATTAAAATACGCGTTGTATGAGGTGAAAATTAGGTGTCAACAGCTGTTCCTTCGGAATTCGAGGATGGCAAGGCCATCCTTGAGCTGCGAATTTGACAAACCTAATTTTCACCGAATAAAAGAAATTACAGCCTTCTTTTGTGCAAAATTTTGAAAGTATGGTCGGACCCCGGTCTCTGGGCTTTCTGCATATCTCAGGCCACATGAGAATTCAGGCCGTTTGTAGTTCTGACTCTATGAGGACAATTAAAAATAAGAGTTTTCTTTAAACTATCTCGAGGTATCTCGAGATAATTATAGGAATATGCTCGATCCTCAAAACTTGAGTAGCCTACATATCCCTGGCTTTGGGAATCAGACCAATTGCAGTTCGACTCGATAGCCCGAAAAGGAATATCCCTTTATGTGGGAATCCCTTTGGCTACTTACGGTTGAAATTTCGAACCGGAGGCGATTTTTGGAAATGATTTATTAGTGTTGATGCTTGAAGTGATCTCCAATCCCCGGTGTAGAAAGCTTGACTCACGTACACGGTTTTTGACCGGTTGCCCAAGAAAAGTTTCGCGTACGCTCCGCATGTTCTGAATCTGGCTTTTGCTTCCTATCTCGGTTTTCTCGTTCGTGCGTGAGTTGAATTAAGTCTAACCTTGAAATATTTATTTCGCAGATGGCTAAGAAACGCGCATCTTCATCTGCTAAACGTGGTGCTGGATAGAGTGTTACCCGCGGTGGTAGACAAGCTAGTGCTCATCAGACTAGAGCTCAGACTAGGACTCAGGCCATTCCTCAGCCTGAAGTTGTGAATGGGGGTCAGCCTCGAGTTGCGTCAGAGCAAGTGCGGGAACAAGTGGTTCGAGAATACTCCCGCACCGATTCTTTGCCCCTACTATTGCTATGCCCGCGTATGTGGTGACCGCATTATTGAATGTGTTGGAGGCATTGGGCGCCAATCATGGTGGAATTCTAGGTCCTTAGGCTACTTCACAAGCACAAGCTCAAGTTCAGTTGAATGTTGCAGCTAATCAGACACCTCAGTTGGCCCCTCAACAGGTTGTCCCGTCTGCAAGGCAATCTAAGGAGTTTAAGAATTTCATAGATCTTAAGCCACCAGAGTTTGATGCTTCACCAACTTCTATTGAACCTCAGAAGTTCATTGATCATTGGGAAAAGATATTGACTACGTTGGGGCTGAAGGAGACTCGTGGTGTGGAATTTGCCACTTTCTTATTCTCGGGTCCGGGCAGAGTGTTGGTGGATTTCGATTCGAGAGGTAGACAAGCGGTGGTTACCACCTATTACTTGGTCAGAATTTTTAGCACTGTTTAAGGACATGTTTATTCCATTAAGCAAGCAAGATGACATGAGACGTCAGTTCAATGATCTGCGGTAGGGAACTATGACCGTTACAGAATATGAGGCTAAGTTTACAGATTTATCCAGGTATGTACCTTATTTGGTAGTGGATCCGAGAGAGAAGGTGAGACGATTTGTGGATGAACTTGAGCATTGCTATCGTGGTCCTGTGGTACGAGATGTGCGATATGGTACCTATTCAGATGTAGTTGACCACTTTTTGCTCTCCGTTACGAGTCCTATCTAGAAATGGACAAAGTTGAGCGTGAAAGCATAAAGTCACGTAACACGGGTGGGTTTAGTGGTGCTCCATCCGGGGCAAAAGAGTGGTTTTATCGTGGGCGATCCCGGATCTACTCGGTGGTAATGAGGTGGTACAGTCTTCTAGTGGTTATTCCGCTAGAGACGGGGCCAACGACGGATGCAGAGGAAGGGTAATAGCTCATATCGGTCGAGTTATCATCCGAGGTGTTCTAACGTGGTAGAAATCACGATTGTCGACTGTTGCTTTGGGGCGGATGGGGCTTGTTTACTTGTGGTGAAAAGGGGCATATTGCTAAATACTGTCCTAAAGGAAATTCTGGAGCTAGTAGAGCTACTACACAGACGCGGTGAACTACTACGCTGCTACACAGGTCGGTTCGGCCCAGACCGGCGCACGGGGTGCTCGTGAGGACGTGGACGACGGGGTGCACGTTGCTCGGTGAGGGGTGAACCGTCGAGATTCTTTGCTATGACCAGACAGGATGTCGAGGCATCTAATAAAGTAGTCACATGTATTATTACTATTGGTTCTCATGGTGCATATGCTCTTATTAATCCCAGTTCTACGTATTCGTATGTATCTCCTTCTTTTGCTATATTCTTAGAACGGGGAGTTGAGTCTATTAATGTGCCATATGTGGTAGAAACCCCAGTGGGGGAGAGTATATTAGTTGATAGAGTTTATAGAGATTGTGTGATATCTGTTCAGGGCAGGGACACCGTAGTTGATCTATGTGTGTTACCGATGTCCGCTTTCGGTGTGATTATGGGCATGGATTGGTTGGCATCATGTTAAGCATCAGTTGATTGCTATGATAAGCTTATACATTTTAAATTTCCTGGAGAACCTTTAGTGTTGAAAGGCATGACTCCTGTGACTCAAGGAAAAATAATATCTTATGTAAAGGCACGCCGAATGATTAATCATGGGTGTTTGGGTTTTATTGCCACCGTTCATGATACTCGAGCAGAATATTACTATTGATAGTGTTCGTTCTGTTGTTCGCGAATTTGCGGATGTTTTTCCCGAAGATTTACCCGCCTACCCCAGGTGAGAGAAATCGAGTTCAGCATTGATTTAGTTCCGTGGACCCAACCTATCTCTATTCCTCCATATCGTATGGCTCCACCGATTTGAGAGAATCGAAGGCTCAACTCCCGAGCTACTTGATAAGGGGTTTATTAGGCCTAGTGTATCGCCTTGGGGTGCACCTATGTTATTTGTGAAGAAGAAAGATGGCACGATGAGAATGTGCATTGACTACAGGCAACTGAACAAGGCGACTATCAAGAATAAGTATCCATTTCCTCGTATTAAAGATTTGTTTGATCAGCTGCTGGGTGCTACTCATTTTTCCAAAATCAACTTGAGATCAGGTCATCATCAGCTAAGAATCAAGACTGAGGACATCTCCAAGACAGCTTTTCGGACAAGATATAGGCACTTCGAATTTTTGGTGCCCCCGCAACATTTATGGACCTCATGAACAGGGTATTCAAGCCATACTTAAACCATTTTGTGATTGTGTTCATTGATGATATTTTGGTCTACTCTCGAAGTGAGGCTGAGCATGGACAACACTTGAGAATTGTGCTACAGACACTTAAGGAACGAAAGCTTTATGCCAAGTTCTCAAAATGTGAGTTCTGATTGAGCACAGTTTCCTTTTTAGGACACGTGGTGTCCCGATATAGGATTCAAGTTGATCCAAAGAAAATTGAAGTAGTTCGAGATTGCCTCGACCCACTACTCCCGCGTAGATACGCGGTTTCATGGGACTAGGCAAGGATATTACGAGAAGGTTTGTGGTGGGTTTCTCGAAGATAGTCGCTCCATTGACACGTTTAACTCGAAAGGTGTGGTATTCCGGTGGTCGATGAATGTTCGAAAGCTTTAAATTAAAGACCGCATTGACTACGGCTCCGATTTTGACCTTACCTACTGATGAGGGTGGTTTCACCATTTGTTGTGATGCATCTCGAGTCGGGTTGGGTTGTGTCTTGATGCAGATTGATAAAGTGGTAGCTTATGCTTCTCGGCGACTAAAGAAATATGAGACGAATTATCCAACTCATGATTTAGAATTGGTTAACGATTAGCTGTATTTGCACTCAAGATCCGGCGTCACTATCTTTATGGTGAGCGAGTGTGAAATCTATATCGATCACAAGAGTTTGCAATACATATTCAAGCAAAGAGATCTGAATTTGAGATACGACGGTGGTTAGAGTTACTTAACGATTATGATCTTACTATTTTGTATCATCTGGTAAGGCGGGTGGTGGCGTACGCCTTGAGTAGAAAGTCTACGGGCAACAGCGATTTACGCGAAGATCGACCTATGGCTAAGGATATTCAAGCATTAGCCAATCGCGGAGTTCGGATTGATCATACGAAGACAGGGCGGTGTTACTTGCCATGGTGGCACAATCGTCCTTAGTGGGGCAGGTCAAGGCTTGCCAATATGAAGATCCCCGTCTTGCTAGATAGCGAGATCGAGTGCAAAATAGGGGCGTTAAGTCATTCTCTATTGATGGCGAAGGCGTGTTACGTTGTCATGGTAGACTGTGTATTCCTATGGTGGGTGATGTGAAGCAACTAATCCTTGAAGAGGCTCATAGCTCGCGATACTCCATCCACCCAGGTGCTACGAAGATGTACCAAGACTTGCGTGGATTATATTGGTGGAAAGGTATGAAGGCTGATATTTTTAAACATGTGACAAGTTGCTTAAATTGTTAGCAGGTCAAATATGAACATCAAAAACCCAGTGGAGTAATGCAAAACTTGATTATCCCAGAGTGGAAGTGGGAAAGGATTACGATGGATTTCGTAGTTGGTTTGCCGAATACTTTCAAGAAACATGACTCAGTCTGGGTGATTGTGGATAGACTCACCAAATTTGCTCATTTTATACCAGTTCGGATTACTCATACCGCAGAGCAGTTAGCAAATATTTACCTCCGTGAGATTGTACGACTTCATGGCGTGCCTATTTCTATAATATCTGATCGAGGGTGCACAATTTACTGCTCGAAGTTTTGGAAGTCTTTTCAGAAGTCGTTGGGTTCACAGGTCGAGTTGAGTACAAATTTTCATCCACAAACTGATGGACAGTTTGAGCGAGTTATTATGATTTTAGAGGACATGCTTAAAGCTTGCGCGATTGATTTTGGTGGTCAATGGGACGATCAGTTGCCTTTGGTAGAGTTTGCTTATAATAACAGCTACCAATCGAGTATACAGATGGCACCGTTTGAAACTTTATATGGTCACAGGTCTCGTTCACCAGTTGGATGGTTCGAATCGGGCGAAGCACAACTATTAGGTCCACATTTGGTGCAGCAAGCCTTGGAAAAAGTTGCATTGATACGAGAACGGCTTCGGACAAAGACAAAAAAAGTCCTATGCCGATAAGAAAGTACGTGATATGGAGTTCATGAAGGGGGAAAAGTCTTTCTAAAAGTATCCCCTATGAAAGGAGTTGAGATTCGGTCGGAAAGGTAAGTTAAGTCCTAGGTACATTGGTCCTTATGAGATTTTGGATCGAATTGGGTTGGTGGCATATAGACTTGCTTTACCTCCGAGATTGTCTGCTGTTCATCTTGTATTTCACGTGTCTATGCTAAGACAATATGTTGGTGATGATAGCCATAAGATTTAACCGTAGGGTCATGGAGCTCGATGAAAATTTGACTTATGCAGTGAGGGTCCGATATCTATTCTTGATAGGCAAGTGCGACAATTGAGGTCGAAGAAGGTAGCTTCAGTCAAAGTGTTGTGGCGTAATCATCCAACCGAGGAGGCTACTTAGGCTAATGTGAAACACTACAATCTGAAGGAACCAAAAAAAAAAAAAAGGACGAGCAAACAGAGGGAGAGAAAACCAGCAGGGAAAAAAGAAAGAAAGAAAAGAGAGGGAGAAAAAGAGAAGAAAGGAGAGGAGAAAAATAAGAACTTTCACCCCAAATCATCAAGGTAATTACTCTAGTCCTTTATTTAAGTTTATTACATAATTATGGGTAAATTTTTATGATGAAACCATGGGGATATTTTTGAGGAATTGAGAAAGTTCAAATTCTAGTGGTTCTTCAACCTAAATCATTGATTTGGAAGGGCAAATAGTGTCGGATTTTAAACTTCTATATATCGTTGGAATCCTTCGTTAAGGCCTTCCCGAAAACCGATGTCTTGTCGGGTTTTGAACACATTGACCGTAGGGCGTTTTCGTCCTTTAAAATTTGACTTTAATCGTCTAAGCCTCTAAAAATATAGAGGTGGTTTACCCAAAGGGTTTTGACGATTCTAAATCCGTTTTTGTGTAGTTTGAGGCAATCCGAAGACTTGAGAACGCATTTTTGATTTATTGGGAAGTGTGCTTGAATCAGAATTTGTGGGGCGAGACTTTAAACTTCGGGTACTTGCTTTTCAAAATCCATTTTAAAAATATGTTTTCTCTGCCTGGTCCATGTGTTGGGGCGAGCGGTGTGCCTGGAAGAATCAGTGGTCCTTAAGGCCAACCGCATATAATTTATTTTCAAATAATCCAAAACTCTCTTTATAAATTGTTTTGTGATGTGATATAGTTGTGAGCCATGATATTGGGGAATTGTGTATGCTTCCCTTAGCATTGTGTATGCTTCTTGATTATATCGGGGGCATCGTGTATTCTTACCTTAGCATTGTGTATGCTTCTTGATGATATTGGGCATTATGTATGCTTCGACATATTTGGCACATTGTGTATGCCGTGGATTCATAGTGTTGACTAATTCTTTAACTGCCACTTATGATGGTTTGTAGTGTAAATTATGTTGAGATATATAATATATTTGATAAACGAGTGGTTTGGACCTTGGTTGCTATTATATAATGATATATTCATGTGCATAATATTTTTGTGCTTGCTCGTGTGTTTGTATTTTCTAACACTCGTTCCGAAGTATTTTGAAGTGGCGGGTCGAGGATTCATCAAGGGTTATATTTATGTATAACTCACTCCTTACCCGCATGTCCATGCGTATACCGTCGTTGAGAACGAGGTATTTTGGTAATTGAAGACTTCGTGAGTGGATGCAGTCATTGGCGAGCCACCGCATTCGTGGAGGAGACCATTTCACTTTATCTAGTTTATTTATAGTTATTTCTTTTTATTTTGGGTTTACATGCCCGACACTCAAACTCATGTAACTCTGTTAGATGCTCCATGGTCTTAGTGTGAGATTCTTTTTATCTTAGCGTTGGTTGGTTTTCATAAATCGATTATGGATTTGGTTGGCGACTATTTCGCATTTTTATCATTAATAACGTTGTTGGACCTGCACTTATTTTCTTTTAGTGCTTTTGTAAATGATTAAGAGTATGATATATGGTTCGCCTGTGGGGTGGTGTTTGTCGGGTGCCAATCACGTCTAGCGGTATTTTGGGACGTGACAAAGTTGGTATCAGAGCCTAGGCTTTAAGTCCCGGGTCATGGAGCAATGTTTAGTAGAGTCTTGTTCATGGGTATGTAGGCGCCTATACTTATGACCTTGAGGCTACCTTATATCTAGGAAGTTTTCCTTTCTTTCATTCCTCGTTCGTGCGTGAGTTGAATTAAGTCTAACCTTGAAATATTTATTTCGATGGCTAAGAAACGCGCGTCTTCATCTCAAACGTGGTGCGACGCAGTGCTACCCGCGGTGGTAGACAAGCTAGTGCTCATCGACTAGAGCTCGGACCAGGACTCCGTGCCACTCCTCGGACCGAAGTCGTGAATGGGGTCCCCGAGTTACGTCGAGCAAGTGCGGGGAACAAGTAGTTCATAATACTCCACCAAGCACCGCCGCTCCCTACTATTGCTATGCCCGCGGATTGCAGACCAGATTATTGAATGTGTTGAGGCATTAGCGCCTAATCATAAGGGAATTCCAGGTCCTCGAGGAGCTACTTGACAAGCACAAGCTCAAGTTCACCGAATGTTGCGACTAATCGGACACCTCGATTGGCCCTCAACAAAGTTGTCCCGTCCGGTAGGCAATCTAAGGAGTTTAAGAATTTCATAGATCTTAAGCCACCGAGTTTGACGCTTCACCAACTTCTATTGAACCTCGAAGTCATTGATCGTCATGGAAACGATATTGACTACGTTGGGCAAAGGAGACTCGTGGTGTGGAATTTGCCACTTTCTGTATTCTCGTGGGTCCAGAGTGTCGGATTTCGATTCGCAGCGGTAGACAAGCATGGTTACCACCTATTACTTGGTCAAAATTTTTAGCACCGTTTAAGGACGGGTTTATTCCATTAAGCAAGCAAGATGACATGAGAGACGTCGGTTCAATGATGCATGGCAGGAACTATGACCGTTACGAATACGAGGCCA
This sequence comes from Lycium ferocissimum, assembly GCF_029784015.1. Taxonomy (NCBI): domain Eukaryota; kingdom Viridiplantae; phylum Streptophyta; class Magnoliopsida; order Solanales; family Solanaceae; genus Lycium; species Lycium ferocissimum. The sequence continues at coordinate 64,895,071 of NC_081352.1, forward strand.
AGTTTACGCATTTATCCGGTATGTACCTTATTTTGGCAGAGGATCCGAGAGAGAAGGTGAGACGATTTGTGGATGGACTTGAGCATCGCTATCGTGGTCCCGTGGTACGAGATGTGTGATATGGTACCTATTCGTATGTAGTTGACACATCGTTTCCGTTACGAGTCCTATCTAGAAATGGACAAAGTTGAGCGTGAAAGCAAAAATCCACGTAACACGGGTGGGTTTTAGTGGTGCTCCATCCGGGGCAAGAGTGGTTTTTATCGTGGGCCCGGATCTACCGCCGACGAATTAAAGGTGGGCCTAGCGGTTATTCCGCTAGACATGCGCAATAGCAGATGCGAGAAAGGGTAATAGCTCATATCCGGTTGTGTTATCATCCGAGGTGTTCTAACCGTGGTAGAAATCGAGTGGTCGTTACTTTGGGGCGACGGGCTTGTTTTACTTGTGGCGAAAAGGGGCATATTGCTAAATCGTTCTAAAGGAAATTTCGGTGCTAGCCGAGCTACTACACAGCCGCGGTAACTACTACAACATATGGTCGATTCAGCCGGCCAGGACCGGCGCACGTGGTGCTCGTAGGCTGGGATGACGGGGTGCACAAAGTTGCTCGGGAGGGGCGGACCACCGAGATTCTTTGCTATGACCGGACAGATGTCGAGGCATCTAATGCAAGAGTCACGGGTATTATTACCGTTGGCTCTCATGGTGCATATGCTTTATTGATCCCGATTCTACGTATTCGTACGTATCTCCTTCTTTTGCTATATTCTTAGAACGGGGAGTCGAGTCTATTAATGTGCCATATGTGGTAGAAACCCCAGTGGGGGAGAGTATATTAGTTGATAGAGTTTATAGAGATTGTGTGATATCTGTTCAGGGCAAGGACAACGTAGTTGATCTATGTGTGTTACCGATGTCCGCTTTCGATATGATTATGGGCATGGATTGGTTGGCATCATGTTAAGCATCGGTTGATTGCTATGATAAGCTTATACGTTTTAAATTTCCTGGAGAACCTTTAGTGTGGAAAGGCATGACTCCTGTGACTCAAGAAAAAATAATATCTTATGTAAAGGCACGCCGAATGATTAATCATGGGTGTTTGGGTTTTATTGCCACCGTTCATGATACTCGAGCGCAGAATATTACTATTGATAGTGTTCCCGTTGTTCGCGAATTTGCGGATGTTTTCTGAAGATTTACCCGGCCTACCCCCGATGAGAGAAATCGAGTTCAGCATTGATTTAGTTCCAGGGACCCAACCTATCTCTATTCCTCCATATCGTATGGCTCCAGCTGATTTGAGAGAACTGAAGGCTCAACTCCAAGAGCTACTTGATAAGGGGTTTATTAGGCCTAGTGTATCGCCTTGGGGTGCACCTATGTTATTTGTGAAGAAGAAATATGGCACGATGAGAATGTGCATTGACTACAGGCAACTGAACAAGGCGACTATTAAGAATAAATATCCATTGCCTCGTATTGAGGATTTGTTTGATCAGCTGCAGGGTGCTACTCTTTTTTCCAAAATCGACTTGAGATCAGGTCATCATCAGCTATGAATCAAGACTGAGGACATCTCCAAGACAGCTTTTTGGACAAGATATAGGCACTTCGAATTTTTGGTGATGTCATTCGGGCTGACTAATGCCCCCGCAACATTTATGGACCTCATGAACACGGTATTCAAGCCATACTTAGACCATTTTGTGATTGTGTTCATTGATGATATTTTGGTCTACTCTCGGAGTGAGGCTGAGCATGGACAACACCTGAGAATTGTGCTACAGACACTTAAGGAACGAAAGCTTTATGCCAAGATCTCAAAATGTGAGTTCTGGTTGAGCACAGTTTCCTTTTTAGGACACGTGGCGTCCCGAGATGGGATTCAAGTTGATCCAAAGAAAATTAAAGTAGTTCGAGATTGGCCTCAACCCACTACTCCCACAGAGATACGCAGTTTCATGGGACTAGTTGGATATTACAGAATGTTTGTGGAGGGTTTCTCGAAGATAGGCACGCTCCAATGACACGTTTAACTCGAGAAAGGTGTGGTATTCCGGTGGTCGGATGAATGTTCGAAAGCTTTCGAAATTAAAGACGCATTGACTACGGCTCCAATTTTGACCTTACCACCTGCGAATTGCAGGTGGTTTCACCATTTATTGTGATGCATCTCGAGGCGGGTTGGGTGGTGTCTTGATGCGTAATGGTAAAGTGGTAGCTTATGCGTCTCGGCCGACTAAAGAAACATGAGAAGAATTATCCAACTCATGATTTAGAATTGTCACAGTTGTATTTGCGCTCAAGATACGCGTCACTATCTTTATGGTGAGCGGTGTGAAATCTATCTTGATCACAAGAGTTTGCAATACATATTCAAGCAAAGAGATCTGAATTTGAGACAGCGACGGTGGTTAGAGTTACTTAAAGATTATGATCTTACTATTTTGTATTATCCTGGTAAGGCGAATGTGGTGGCAGACGCCTTGAGTAGAAAGTCTATGGGAAGCTTGGACCGATTTACTGCTGAAGAACGACCTATGGCTAAGGATATTCGAGGGCATTTGCCAACCGCGGGAGTTCGGATTGATCATACAAGATACGGGGTGTTACTTGCAGTTATGGTGGCACAATCATCCTTAGTGGGGCAGGTCAAGGCTTGCCAATATGAAGATCCCCGTCTTGCTAGATAGCGAGATCGAGTACAAAATGGGGGCGTTAAGTCATTCTCTATTGATGGCGAAGGCGTGTTACGTTGTCATGGTAGACTGTGTATTCCTATGGTAGGTGATGTAAAGCAACTGATCCTTGAAGAGGCTCATAGCTCGCGATACTCCATCCACCCAGGTGCTACGAAGATGTACCAAGACTTGCGTGGATTATTTTGGTGGAAAGGTATGAAGGCTGATATTTTTAAACATGTGACAAGTTGCTTAAATTGTCAACAGGTCAAATATGAACATCAAAAACCCGGCGGAGTAATGCAAAACTTGATTATCCCAGAGTGGAAGTGGGAAAGGATTACGATGGATTTCGTAGTTGGTTTGCCGAATACTTTCGAGAAACATGACTCGGTACAAGTGAATGTGGATAGACTCACCAAATCTGCTCATTTTATACTAGTTCGGGTTACTCATACCGCAGAGCAGTTAGCAAATAATTACCTCCGTGAGATAGTACGACTTCATTGTGTGCCTATTTCTATAATATCTGATGGAGGTGCACAATTTACTGTTGAGTTTTGGAAGTTTTTTTAGAAGTCGTTGGGTTCACAAGTCGAGTTGAGTACAGCTTTTCATCCACAAACTGATGGATAGTCTGAGCGAGTTATTCAGATTTTAGAGGACATGCTTAGATCTTGCGCGATTGATTTTGGTGGTCAATGGGACGATCGCCTTGCCTTTGTAGGTTGCTTATAATAACAGCTACCAATCGAGTCTACAGATGGCGCCGTTTGAGGCTCTATATGGTCGCAGGTGTCGTTCACCTGTTGGATGGTTCGAACCGGGCGAAGCACAACTATTAGGTCCAGATTTGGTGCAGCAAGCCTTGGAAAAAGTTGCATTGATACGAGAACGGCTTCAGACAGCACAAAGCAGACAAAGTCCTATATAGATAAGAAAGTACGTGATATGGAGTTCATGAAAGGGGAAAAAGTCTTTCTAAATGTATCCCCTATGAAAGGAGTTATGAGATTCGGTCGGAAAGGTAAGTTAAGTCCTAGGTACATTAGTCCTTATGAGATTTTGGATCGAATTGGGTTGGTGGCATATAGACTTGCTTTACCTCCGAGATTGTCTGCTGTTCATCCTGTATTTCACGTATCTATGCTAAGACGATATGTTGGTGATGATAGCCATAAGATTCAACCAGAGGCTGTGCAGCTCGATGAAAATTTGACTTATGAGGAGGGTCCGATATATATTCTTGATAGGCAAATGCGACAATTGAGGTCGAAGAAGGTAGCTTCAGTCAAAGTGTTATGGCGTAATCATCCAACCGAGGAGGCTACTTAGGAGTCTGAGACGGATATGCGAGATAAATATCCTCATTTATTTGACGCGACAGGTATGATCTAGATCCGTTCGAGGACGAACGTCATTTTAAGTGGTGGAGAATGTAATAACCCATATATTTTTTAAGCTTAGTTGGTAATTTAAATAAAGAAGGAAATAAAAAGAAAAAAAAAATAGAAAAGAAGTAATTAGTGGGCCAAGCCCAAAAAGGAAAAGGAAAAAAAAAAAAAAAGACTTTAATAAGTCTGATGGCTAACGCGAAACACTACAATCTGAAGGAACCAAAAAAAAAAAAAAAAAAGGACGAGCAAACAGTGGGAGAGAAAACCAACAGGGGAAAAAAAAAAAAGAGGAAAGGGAGAAAAAGAGAAGAAAGGAGAGGAGAAAAATAAGAACTTTCACCCCAAATCATCAAGGTAATTACTCTAGTCCTTTATTTAAGTTTATTACATAATTATGGGTAAATTTTTATAATGAAACCATGGGGATATTTTGAAGAATTGATAAAGTTCAGCCCTAGGGTTCTTCAACCTAAATCATTGATTTGGAAGGGCAAATAGTGTCGGATTTTAAACTTCTATATATCGTTGGAATCCTCTCGTTAAGGCCTTCCCGAAAACCGATGTCTTGTCGGGTTTTGAACACATTGACCAGAGGGCGTTTTCGTCCTTTAAAATTTAACTTTAACCGTGTAAGCATCTAAAAATATAGAAGTGGTTTACCCTAAGGGTTTTGACCATTCTAAATCCATTTTTGTGTAGTTTGACGCAATCCGGAGACTCGAGAATGCAGTTTTGATTTATTGGGAAGTGTGCTTGAATTGTGAATTTGAGGTAAGTGAGACTTTAAGCTTTGGGTACTTGCTTTTCAAAATACGTTTTAAAAATATGTTTCCTCTGCTTGGTCCATGTGTTGGGACGAGCGTGTACTTGGTAGAATCGGTGGTCCTTAACTCCAACCGCATATACTTTATTTTCAAATAATCCAAAACTCTCTTTATAAATTGTTTTGTGATGTGATATAGTCGAGCCATGATATTGGGGCATTGTGTATGCTTCCCTTAGCATTGTGTATGCTTCTTGATTATATTAGGGCATTGTGTATGCTTCTTGATGATATTGGGCCATTGTGTATGCTTCCCTTAGCATTGTGTATGCTTCCTGACATATTTGGCACATTGTGTATATTGCCGTGGATTCATAGTGTTGACTAATTCTTTAACTGCCACTTATGACGGTTCGTAGTGTAAATTGTGTTGAGATATATAATATATTTGATAAACAGTGGTTTGGACCTTGGTTGCTATTATATAATGATATATTCATGTGCATAATATTTTTGTGCTTGTTGTATGTTTGTATTTTCTAACACTCGTTCCAGGGGTATTTGAAGTGGCGAGTCGACGATCTTACTGGGTTATATTTATGTATAGCTCACTCCTTACCTGCATGTCCATGCAGATACTGTCGTTGAGAACGAAGCTGGTAATTGAAGACTTCGTGAGTGGATTCTGTTGCCGAGGTGAGCCACCGCATTGTTCGTGGAGGTAGCCATTTCAGCTTTATCTAGTTTATTTCTAGTTATTTCTTTTATTTTGGGTTTACATGCCCGACACTCAAACTCATGTAACTCTGTTAGATGCTCCATGGTCTTAGCGTGGGATGTGGGCTAGAGATTCTTTTTATCTTAGTGTTGGTTGGTTTTCATAAATCGATTATGGTTTGGTTGGCGACTATTTCACATTTTTATCATTAATAACGTTGTTGGACCTGCACTTATTTTCTTTTAGTGCTTTTGTAAATGATTAAGAGTATGATATATGGTTCGCCTGGCGGGTGGTGTTTGCTGGGTGCCAATCACGTCTAGCGGGTATTTTGGGGCGTGACATAGCCATCTCCAAATGCTGAGTCCTGCGTGTTAGTTTTTTGAAAATTTTGATTTTAATTTAGTCATAGCTGAATGGAATTTTGCCATTTTGTTGACATTGAAGTCATCCTCCAATATTATGTTCGCCTCTTCACAAATGCTTGTCCGTCTTCTTTCTTTTCTCCTGTATGTGTGTGTTTTCCGTGTATTTTTTGAAAAAAAGATCTACTCTGGATAATAATCACGATACTTTGACCGGCTCTTTTTCAGTCATTTTCAGATGTTTTCATTGTTCAATGATAACTTCAGTTGGGATCTGGGTCGGGCTATACCGCATTTTTGCGAAAACTACACACCCCAGTCCGGTTGTGGTTTTCGCAAGCAAGATGCTCCTAATGAAAACCATGTTTTCAAGTGCGGGGTCATTTTTGTTTCTTATGACATCCACCACCCCTGAAAATTTGGACTCACATTATTTTCACATAATGCGGTGACTGTCGCAAATACGTGTCGACTGCATCGTTATCCTCATACGAAGCCTGCAATATACTAGTTCGGGACCACATCACTTATAGTAAAAAAATACCCAAATGAAGACTGAACGTCAGAGTGCAGGATCATATTCCTTTTATGATGACTACTAACCTCTGTGTCCAGAATTACAACATTTAGTCAGAATATTTAAGTTAACTACTGCATATTCAAGTGCGGAGCCTTTTCTCATGACTACCACTATCCCTGAACCATGATTACGTTAACTTGAACTAAATTGCAGTAGCGACCGCAAATGTTGATCTAGGAATCACATTCGTATTTCAACGATTATAGACATCAACCTCGAAATTATGCTACCTATTTTTGCTAGATATATATGGATGACGACTCAGCCCTTTCGGCACGTAGTCATTTAATCCATATCGTCATCTTGAGGAATGAAGCTTACCTCGATGACAAGGCTAACACCTTCCTTTTTTTTACTCCGGGAAAGACCCATCGACAGGGTTCACATCTTCCAAAAGGACTAGACTCGATTGTGAATATGGCATTTCAATACCGATATCAACGCATCATCTTAAATTTTTAGATTTTTATGACGTCTAATCAGTCAATGTATCAAGGCAAGCCATGTGACGTCTAGGCCGGGGTCTCAATACCTTGATACAATACTATTTAGTTGAGACCAGACTTCGGTAAATCGTGATTATATCTTTTTGTAATCTTAAAAATTTTCTTTTGTAAAAATCTTCGTGCTCTACAAAACGAACAAACTTGTTAGTGTAAAACAAACTTTATTTAGGGAGGATTTAGTTACCCATTCTCGGATGCTTTTGCTTTATCACATCTCTTTAAGTTTTTGTCTTCGTTTTGCTTCGTCATCATTATTCCCTTTTTGGATGCTTCTCGCTTTTATTACTTTGTCCTTGAATTTTTCGTCTTTGCTTTAGCTTTTGTTGTTTCGCCTTTGGTTTTTTTGCTTTGTTTTCTTCCGCTAGCGCCATTTCCTGTCTCAATCACTGAACAAACAAGTTAGCGAAAAAAAACTCTATTTAAATAGCTTTGTTACCCTTTCCGGTGTTCCTTCGTTGAATTGCAGCTTCTGTTGTTCTTCCTTTGAATTTTGTCTTAAATGCATGGTCCTCTCGGCATTTTGTTTGACTGAATGGCCCTCTTAGCAATTTGAACCAATGGCCCTCTTGGCTGTATGTATCATCTCCTTAGTATGTTTAAACTGCAAAACCTTATCAGTAGATAATGCGGTATAAACGTTCACCTAAGGTGGACAAATTATACGTCCCTTTCTGAGCTAGCCAAACAGCTATACGTCCCTTTCTAAGGTGGACGAGCAAGTATTGTCCCTTTCTAAGGTGGACAAGCAAATATTGTCCCTTTCTAAAGTGGATAAGCAAATATTGTCTTGGTAAAAATAAATTGAGATACCGAGAACCATATGTTTGACATGGTTTATGTCTCATTGTCGATGTGGGTGGCCAAAATGCTCTCCTTTGCTTTCTTTGAAGCCTTTGTTATGTGGCGATCATCTTAATGCCTTTCTGAATTTTGAATTGTATTGTCAAAGTCCGCTCTGATGGCCCTGCCACCCGTACTCAAAGAAAATGATTAGTAGATACGTTGTTGCTTTGCTAGCGACCGTAGTTAAAACAATTCTTAAGAAAGAAACTTGGGCAAAGGGCTAACGGTAAATACGAATCATCGAGCAACTTTTGCTCATTATAGAGGCAGGCCGCGCTTTCCATGCTTTTTCTTTGTGGTGGTCCTTGACGCACTTTGTAGGATCTCTACTTTTCCCGAAGAGTTTGGTATTCCTTTTCAACAAATTGCTCCTATTTGCGGTCAAGGGAAGTCGTTAATGACTTGATGGTGACTTTCTGCAAAACTTGAAGCAAAAAGGCATTAAACTAGTTAAAAGAAACGACAATGTATTCATAAAAGAGAAGAAGAGAATTCAAAGTGTAGCCATTTGGGTTTCGCCATTCGAGAGGCTTTATTTTATTTTTCTTGTCGTTGTTGCGGATTTGATGTCCACTTTCGTTCATCATTTTTGGGCATGTCCTCGATGTTTGACGGCGTTACCTGTAAAACCCTTATACTAAAGTTAGTAAGGTATGACAGATAAAGTTGGATACGAAACTGTTTGACGTGGTGACTCTTGTCTGGTTGATGCCTTTGATAGTATCATGTCGCTTGGCAATGGCGTTATTCTGAGTTTGAAAAATGAAAATTTTGAGGTTTCCTCAAAATTTCTGCCCCAGTGTAGAAGTGTATTCACTAATTCTTAAACTTGCCATACCAAAAGAATTTTTGAGATCCTCTCAAAAATTCTGCCCCAGTTAAAGCTGCGTCGGCGACCTATCATGTCGAGTTTTGAGATCTCCCAAAAAGATCTCAAAATTTCTGCCCTAGTTTCTATCTAGGGATATCTACGATTTTCATTTGGTGCGACCAAACTCAAAAAAAGCCTATGTAATCCCACTTTGGGAATTATGTCATAAACATAATTGGTGGTAATGTTTTTATGATGTCATCTCGAATTTTCGAGACCAGCGTATCATCCTATAACAATCCACTTTAGAGATAGGCAATGTCTACTTAAGAGGTAAGTGTCACGTTTTTAGGGCGGATGACCCTGTTTGTCTCATTTTTAGGGCGAACGACCCTGCTTGTCACATTTTTAGGGCGGACAACCCTGCTTTGTCACGAAGATAAGTTTGTTTCTATTCTACCATTCTCGCGTAGTTATAACCCCTGGATTTTGATTTATAGCTATAACTTTCTTGGTATCGCTTAAGCACGGCTTTCTCGGCGTTCTTCGTAGCCTTCTTGACTTCTTTGTCGTCATCTCAACCCTCGAGGACTATGGTTCTCTGGGTTAGATGGTTGTTTTGCCCTTTTTGCCTCTTTTATGCTGTCTTTATGGCACTATATCTATCTTATAGCCCTTCTTGATGGCATCGCCCTTATGGCGGTTCGTCCATTTGTCGCTTCTTTTGCTTGATTTTGTTTATAGCCCTTTCGGCTCAATTGTGTCACCCTTGTGGCGTTTTGTTCTTTTATAGCCCTTTTGGCTCAATTGACTCGTTTCCTTTAACATTGAGGACGATCACTACTTTGATGCCTCTTAATCTTATGGCAATCACACACTTTAAGAAGATGATTAGTAGCTACGTGGTCGCTTTACCAGTGACTTTAGTCAAGATAATCTAAAAAGGACTTTAGAAAGATATACGAAACCGTTGAGCAATTGCTTGCTTTTGTAGGGGTAGGCCTTGCTCTCTGTCGGCCTTTTCGATCTTCGACCGTACTTTGTAGCCTGATATGGAGCTCCTATTTTTCGGGAAGATTCGGCATTCCTCCTAAGCAAGTTGTCCCGTTTTAGGGTCGATGGGAGTCATTGATGACTTGAAGTTGACTCTGAAATTTTTTAAAGCAAAGTCGTTAAAAGTAGCCTTTAAAAATTGGGAGAAGAGTTAGAGAAGCCGCCGTTCGGCCTGGGCCATGAACTAGGCTTTTGAGATTTTCGGCCGTCTTTGAAGGCTTGATGTTTATTTTTCTTGTTTAGTGATGATTATGCTCGGGCAAGTGACGTTGTTGATCCTTTAGTCTTGATGTGCCAGTCTTTGGCAGTGTTGATGCATGATCCCTATAAGATTCGACTTTATTGTCAGTGGAATCATAGTATTGTTTTGATAAGGATAACGCAAAACGTTAATGACGAAGCTGTCTTGGCTTATGTGGATTGGTGAGGATCCAGCCAGTGTCTCATAATCTTGATTCCCGAGTTCAACTTTGCATAATGTCGTAACCTGCAATATTCTAAGAGCAAGTGTCAGTGGACATAACAAAGTGAAAGGAATCCAATTTGAAGGCTGAGTTAGAAATGAAGCCGTTTTGGCTTATAGAGCTGAGGCGATGGTAGGCTCAATAACGCCTTTGGTTGGACTTGACGTGGACTTGAAGCTCGTTGTTTTGTAGCTTCCTTCTCCCTGTGCTCAAAGAAAATTTCTTTAAAGTAAAAGTGATTGACTCGTGTTGACCTCACCGAGCGTGTCATGCTAGACTGAAGGAAACGGGACTGTGATCCCCGGGATAAGTATTGAGTGAGTCGAAGGCTAAATAACCGATATAGGATGTCACGTAAGGCACATTCCATTTTTTTTTATTTCTATAAAAGGATGAATCGTTCGTTCGAAAGAAGCCACTTGCGTTCTTATTTTGGATTCTCATAAGGGAAGGAGTTGTTCGTTTGATTGGGCAAATCTAATGAATGAAGATATCAGAATTGTCAAACTGTATTGAACCAGTCGCCCGGCTTCCCGGTCCTAGGGCACTTAGTTCAAGATGTTTGCGCTTGAAAATTTGAATAGCTTGGGTTCAAAGACATACCCCAGATCTGCTCGGAGAGTCCATATTTTGAAACAGTGGAAGAATGAAGTTTTTGAAGACTGGATCAAAGACGTACCCCGATTCCTTATCGGGGTTTGTGACTTGAAACAGTGGGAAGACCGCACCCTTAAATAGGATTCCCTACGTATCTTACTAGAACAAGAATCAGGTCTGACGTAGTTCGGAATTCGAAACTGACGTTTTTGTCTTGTCTATCTGAATATACAACATTGATAACTATTGAATAGGGATACATAATAGGGGAACGGGGTATACAGAATACCAGTCTCGCGCAGGGGTAAAAATCCTAAACTAAAAAGTAAAAACCCAAACCCAAGGGCAAAAGGTTCCTATAACGGCATGTACATCCTTCAATTTTTCACATAGTTGGATGCGGGCGGTCTTCCTGTCTGATTCAGGTAGGTCTGAGATACCCAAACTGGTCTATGGTCAGTATGCGCTATATTAGTAACGATTTGGCTTTGCTCTACGCTAATTATTCTAAAGTGGTTATTCAAGCAAATGACACAGATTACCCAAGCGGACAAGGCGGGGTGGGCTCTCTAAGGCTGTGGGATGACCGCATGCCCACTCGACCTTAGAGACCTCCAAAGAATATAGCTAAAAGTTTTTTTGGTGAAGGTATGACCGCAGCTCATCCCGCGTCGTCACCCTTAGAAAAAATGTAAAATAAATGCAAGGAATGGCGGAGTATGCATGCATGAATGACAGCTATATTTTGCGGAAATTTAAACACATAAATAATTTATATCACTTAAAACAATTTATATCATACAAACACACAAATTATTGGAACCCTTATGGTTAGAACCTTAAATTTTTCCCAGCAGAGTCGCCATTTGTAGCGGTTCGATATTTTTTCCGATTCCCATTTGCACTTGCCTCATTTAAAAAGGAAAGTGTCCCGGGGAAGTACGGTTGTCAATCGTACCAGGAAAAAGGAAAAATATACCTTTACGTAATGGTACTCTAAATGGATAATGTTTTAGAGTCGCCACCTAATTTTGATGAAATTAGGAAAACCAATTCGAAAAGGGTTCATTTAAAACGGTTAAATTTTAAAAGAAACCTAATCTAACCAAAGTATGGGTAAGGGTTACGGTGATCCCCTGGGAAAGGTGTTAGCCACCCCGGTATTAAGGATCCGTAAAATACGGTTGACCTACCGGTTCTAATAGTATGCCTTTATAGATATAAATTGCTTGCGATATAAACAGTTTTTGTTTCATATTTCCACAAATAGAAATTAGTCATTCATGCCAAAAACACTCCTTTTCAAGAAACGAAAAATGGTAGAGTTTTGCCCAAAATTGGACGTTTTTTGGATTTCGGACTAGAACACCTAGGTTAAAACCCGAAGACGTTTACCCAAGTACAACATTACATAAGCCCACCCGAGTTTAGAAAAAAGTTTTTTAGGAAAAATGTTTTTAAGTATAGAAAATAGTTTTTGAAAATAGTTTTTATAGGCATACTAATATACTCCATAGGTTATCCATATTTTTAGAACTTTTATCCAATTCTTGGTCTTAATCTTTACAAAAAGTCTCAAAGTTAACTCATTAGCCTTTTTAATAGTCAAAACAATTCACCCAAAATGATAATCCAAGTTTACAAAACATCTTTTCTAACTCAAGTTTCAAATCAATCATAGTAGTCCTAAAGTTTGCCTATAAGTTCAAAATCATATCAAATGTATTCAAAATCCTCAAAATTATCCGCAATCCTAAATTTCCCTAAACGGTTTTTTTTTTTTTAAATAATAATTTGAAAATCAATTTTAGCAACTCTTAGGTGTGGTAATCTCATTCACGGTTCCAATTTATATACAAGCATACATATATATAATCAAGTAAATAATATAAAGATTAGGGAATTGGGCCGACCAAGCTCAATAGAAAAATGCATAAATAAATATTTCCGCTCCAAATCATGCTTCAATGCCTTAGTCCTTCCATGATAGGGTTTGACTCGATCTAGAAATGTTAGTGGGCCTCGAAAGATCCACAAACAAATTGGGAGGTCACAAAAGATAGGTGTACAAAACATTAGTAATAGGTCGAGGTCAATTATTTAATTTACAAACCCAAAAAGATGAATTACAATACTTTTAAACCAAGCCCATAATTATCATACTTATAAATAAAAGGACAATTTATGCAAAAAGGCCCAATAGTTGCTATGAATTAGTAACAAACTCACAAGAACTAAGGGTTTTTTTATTTATTTATATATATATATATATATATATATATATATATCAAAAGCTAAAAAGAATGAATAAATCACACTAAGCCTATCAACACAATGTCAAAAATTCTAACTTAAGCTACTATTTTTCTTATTTTTATCAATTTTCGATTAACCTAAAATCACTTAACATTGTCAAAAATAGTAATAAATCCATAGGATACTCACTTAATCATGTAAACAAAGTTAGGCTAGCACATCGTCCTTTTCAACTACACAAGCATTATAAATAACATATAATCATAACTTAAATTGAAATAAGGGATGGAATCTCTTTTTCTTATTGTTATCGATTTAACTAACCTAAAATCACTTAACGTTGTCTAAATCAACTTCTAATTTATTTTCATTTTTTCAAATAGTAATAAATCCATAGGATACTCACTTAATCATGTAAACAAAGTTAGGCTAGTACCTAATCCTTTTCAACTACACAAGCATCATAAACAATATATAATCATAACTTAAAATGAAATAAAGGATGGAATTTTTTCTTATTTTTTTATCAATTTAACTAACCTAAAATCACTTAACATTGTCTAAATCAAACTTCTAATTTATTTTCATTTTTTTCAAATGGAATCAAATTCACATAACATCCACTTAATCATCAAGCAAGACTAAGCTATCAAAGAATTATTTTTAACTAACACAAATATCATAATAAATATATAATCATAACTAGAAATGAAATAAAGGATATCAATTTTAACTAACCTAAAATCACTTAACATTGTCTAAATCAAACTTCTAATTTATTTTCATTTTTTCAAATGGTATCAAATTCACATAATATCCACTTAATCATCAAACAAGACTAAGCTAGCAAAGAATTATTTTTAACTAACACCAGTATCATAATAAATATATAATCATAACTAGAAATGAAATAAAAGATAGAATGAGAGGTTACCTTTTGATGGGGCAACCTAAAGATCAAAATGAGGATTGGTTCATTCTACTTCAAGCACCAAACACTTCACAAATCTTTAAACCCCTTTTTATTTTATTTTTTTTCTTTTTCTATATGTATATCTTGTATTTTTATCTTTTGTTACTAAGCTTTGAATATATAAATCAAACTTTAGCTTTTAGGATGCCTAATTTGAACTCTTTCTTTTTCGTTTTTCTCTTTTCTTCTTTTTTTTCCCCCACTTTTTTCCAAAAATAGAAAAAGAAGATTCCCTTTGTTTTTTTTTTTCTCTCAAAAACGTGACCTCCCAAAAAAATCCCCCCTTTTTTTAATGTCCATCCCTTCTATTTTCCACTTTAGAATTCAATGAACAAAAATAGGCCATGTGGCCATAGCTTTCCCCCCAAAATTCTTATTCAAATTTTCAAAAATCATCCAACTAAGCAATTAGAATTTTATGGACAAAAATAGGCCACTTGGCCATACTTTTCCCCCCAAAAATCCTTATTCAAATTTCCAAAATCATTCAACTAAGCATTTAGAATACTATGGACAAAAATAGGCCACTTGGCCATACTTTTTCCCCCCAAAATCCTTATTCAACTAAGCATTTAGAATTCTATGGACAAAAATAGGATACTTGGCCATACTTTTCCCCCCAAAAAGTCCTTATCCAAATAGTACCAACAAAGGTACAAATGGATAAAATCCCCTTCTTATTTTTTATAAGAATGTAGCATAGTTTTTATATAGTTTTAGGTTAATTAGTCTAATACGCTCCTCCTAAAATAATATTTTGACGAAATAAAAATTATAATACGTCATTTTAAAATATGAGCTTCAAAATTTGGCCCAATATTGATATACTTCCGAGCAATATTTAAAAATGTGAAAAAATGCGGTCAAAATGAGCCGTAATTCATACGTCATTTTTAATTAACAATTTTGCCGAGTTAGACGGAGTGGGATATGTATCTTCTTTTCAAATCACATTTGTGAAAGTAAATAACTCGTAATTTCTTGTAATTGTTAATTTTTATGAAAATAATAATTAAATGTCAATTTTTGCAATTTTCTCGGAATTTTTAAATTTTTAATTTTTTAAGGGCATCCTTACTTCGTCTTGGACTCAGGAAATTTGAAAATTAAAATACACATTTTATGAGGTAAAAATTAGGTATCAACAGGCACATTGACCGAGGTGAGGATGTGACCTAGATTATGGGCTCGTGGTCTGAGGTTTATTCCAGAAACGAGTGGTACATGATGTGGACCGTGTCTGAGGTTCTTTTTGAAGCGGAGGATTTATGGCTCGGGTCCGATGAGTATCCGGAACGAGTGGTAAATGGACACCATGGGTCTCCTGCAGGTCATGACTACTAAGCAATGACATCAATTAGCATGTGTGTACAACGAGTATATGGTTATTGTTGGTGGACTTGTTCCCGTTTGTGTTTCTGTTGATTTGATTTTTGATATCTTTGGGTGACTTAATTCATAATATCCTTGGTTGATTTGTTGTTGGGCTATTGATTTCGTGTTGTTGGCTGGCTTGTCTATTTTATTGATTTTATGATGTATGCATGAGACTAATCTTAGTCGGCCTATGATATCTACCGGTACATAGCGTTTGTACTGATACTACCTTGCTGCATTCTTTGAGTACAGATTGTGATCCAGAGACTGCTATCCGACCTCATATCTAGCGTTGAATCCGTTGCTGACAGATTTAGGGTGAGCTTCCTCCATGCCAGGTCGCCCGAAGATCTTCTTTTCTGATGTCTATTTCTATTCCGGACATTGTTGGTTATTTATTTAGAGAGATTACATTCCTTCGACACGTTTTAGATTAGAGTCCTTGTACGGTGACTTTCAAATTTTTGGGGTTTGTAATAGTTAGGACTTCCACATTTACTTCATTGTTTTATGGCATGACTTAATTTGATATTATCTTGTGCTTGAATGGTTAATAACTGATTGAATTGGTTAATATAAAAATGGACTTGAATGAATAGATAACTTATGTGTTGGTTCGCCCACTAGGAGTTAGTGTGGGTGCCGGTCATAGCCGGTTGGGTCGTGACACACTATGAGAATTCAAGGATAAAGAATTCATATGTCACGACCCATTTCGACTAAGTCGTGCGGGCACTTACCTTTCTCACCTCGGTAAGCGAACCCTCAACCCAACGATAAGTAAAGACATAAATAAATAAATAAACCAAGCGGAAAAGAATAATTACGTAAGTCTCACAATAATATATAAATAGAAATAGTGCGAAAATAAGGAAAATACTCCCAGGGTCAGGTCTAAGTCATACAAGAGCAGCTAAGTGAAATTATACAAGTCTGGAATATAATAATACATCAATTTGTCTATGTCTCAGAGTAGAAAGTAAGACATAATAATAAGAGGAGTCTTCAAGGCAGTGAACGATTCGTCCTCACCCTAGAAACTCGATGCTATGCTGCTGGCGACTATTAGCCACGGGAGATGGAAGCAGACCCAACCTGGAACTCTGCATTCATAAAGGAATGCAGCAAGTGCAGGTTAGTACAAAACCACAGTACTGGTAGGTATCATAGGCCGACAAAGTATAGCTAACATAATTCAGACAATAAAGCAGGATAGGCAGATAAATCAACAAGTATAAGCCAAACATAATCAGAACCAAGTACACGTCATCACCTAAGTAGAGCATCTAAACCCAATTGTGCCAAGTCTCAATATGTCCAATCCGAACCCAACATCGCTAATAAAACACCAAATCACCTCAATATAAGCCATGATGCAATGAAACACAATAATGTATGAATGCAATGCAATGCCATGTAATGCTATGTACACATGTAGTCTGGACGGAAATATCGATATCTCGGTAGCACAACCCAAGGTGACTCGCGAAGTCTAAGTGCCACTCGTCCCGGATATTTGCCCAATTGACAGACGAGACCCCGGATCTTTTCCCACGGGGGGTTCTCACCGGAACCACCACGGGGACCCGCGGAGTCCATACACTCACTCAATCAATGATTTCGGAACGAACATCGGATATCGAACTCTCACATCACTCAAGTAAAAACCGAGCCCAGCTCATCACAGTGTTTCATCAAGGATCAACTCACTCAATCCACGATTTTGGAACGAACATTGGATATCGGACTCTCACGTCACTCAAGTAAAAATTGAGCCCAGCTCATCATACATCAAGTATCATCAAAGTATCAATAGTGTATCATGAATGGATGAGAATGCGTGCAATGCATGTGTTAACATCAATAATCTGATCAATATCACAAGTACCAACATGGGTACGCCAACAACATATCAATGTCACAGGTACCAACATACGGGTACGCCAATAATATATAAATGTCACAAGTACCAACATGGGTATGCCAAAAATATCGTCACAAGTACCAACATGGGTACGCCAACAATATCAGAAAAGACTACAGAAGTTATTTAGAACTCTATCCTCGTATCAGCATCAACCCGTAAGATACTACAATATCACAATCAAGATGGAACAATAGGTTCCAATATCTACTAACAATACGTGGCATCAAGCCAACATAATAGAGCAATCAAGTCACAACACAATGGGGTGGCTAGCCCTAATCACGTAACAGGGCCCAACCTAAGACAATATCCAACCCAATTTCATACCCAAAGGTTTACTTGCTTTCTCCGATAATATCATCTAAATATATTCTTCGCTACACGAAGTCTCACCAAGGGTAAGCCATAACCTACCCGCGGAGTCCATACACTCACTCAATCAATGATTTCAGAACGAACATCGGATATCGAACTCTCACATCACTCAAGTAAAAACCGAGCCCAGCTCATCACAGTGTTTCATCAAGTATCAACTCACTCAATCCACGATTTTGGAACGAACATTGGATATCGGACTCTCACGTCACTCAAGTAAAAATTGAGCCCGGCCATCATACATCAAGTATCATCAAAGTATCAATAGTGTATCATGAATGGATGAGAATGCGTGCAATGCATGTGTTAACATCAATAATCTGATCAATATCACAAGTACCAACATGGGTACGCCAACAACATATCAATGTCACAGGTACCAACATGGGTACGCCAATAATATATAAATGTCACAAGTACCAACATGGGTATGCCAAAAATATCAGTGTCACAAGTACCAACATGGGTACGCCAACAATATCAGAAAAGACTACAGAAGTTATTTAGAACTCTATCCTTGTATCAGCATCAACCCGTAAGATACTACAATATCACAATCAAGATGGAACAATAGGTTCCAATATCTACTAACAATACGTGGCATCAAGCCAACATAATAGAGCAATCAAGTCACAACACAATGGGGTGGCTAGCCCTAATCACGTAACAGGGCCCAACCTAAGACAATATCCAACCCAATTTCATACCCAAAGGTTTACTTTCTTTCTCCGATAATATCATCTAAATATATTCTTCGCTACACGAAGTCTCACCAAGGGTAAGCCATAACCTACCTGGATGGCCGAACAACAAACACCAACAATCACTCTATAGCCTTGCCCTTCCGCTGAGCCTCAAGATCAAAGAAGTCTAGGCATATTCTAAATCTAGATTAGAAATCATAAAAATCGATACCCATATTACTATCATTCAAATTAGGTCAAAACCAACCCTAGAATTTGAAAAAACGGGGCCCACAAGGTCAAAATGGGAAATTCGGGTGTAAAATATCAAATTAAGCACTAGGTGATCAAAACCCAATAACTAATTGCTAAATTAACTCAAGGATTCACCTAATTTCGAATTTCAAGCAAAACCCCCAATTTTGGGTATAAACCCTAACTCTTTGATTCAAGAATTCAACACTAATAATGGAAGATATATGATTAACAACCTTAGATTCATCATAATCTATCATAAACACCATCAATTTCGCCATTAATACGCCTAAATATAAAATTCATCAAAATCCACTTTTAATCTTCCATTACTAAGGGCTAACAGGGAAAGAGGAATCCTTAAGATGATTAGGAACAATGAAATAGTAAGAAGGTTAGGAGAGCTTACCACGAAGAATCTTCACCAATAATCCTCTAGAAGTGCTCCCAATATAAACCACTTTCGGAATAACAATGAATGAAAAGACTTGGAGTTTTATATCATTTAAATACCCCAATCACTGCCCTATCATCGCTTCAGCGGTCACTCAGACCGCTTCAGCGGCGCCGCCCCAGCGGTCAAGCCTAAATGGCCAGGACCGCTCCAGCGGCAGGGTGACCGCTCCAGCTAACATATAAGAGGTACTTAAGTATAATAACTACACTTTAATTTTATTACAAGCCGTAGCTATAAGGTATTTGTATTTACAACTCGTAACTATAAAGTAGATGCATTTGGCTTAATGTATTTTTGGGCAAACTAGATGTATTTGACTATATGTGTTGTTTGACTGATCTATATACATTTGTATTTCGCTGACTGTAATTTAGCAAATTAGAGTATTTGATTGTATGTGTTGTTTGACTGATCTATATGCATATGTATTTGGCTGACTGTATTTTGAAAATGTGTATTTCAACACACCTGACACGAAAACAGGTAAAACATAGCTACAAATTGTAATTACAAGAACAGTAACTATGATTGGTTAGAAGCCTAGAAACTATACCTGTTTATGTAAGTTTTCTACTAAATAAAAACTAATACAAAGTTAAGTTAGTAATTTTATTTTTTGGAAAAAAATCACACAATTTATATTAATTACTACAACAAATTATAACAATCACGTAGTTTTAATAGATACTCCTATTTCTTTACAAGTGCTCAATATTGAGTTATTACCAATAACTTCATTAAAAAGCCCAATGATTGCTTCCTTTATTCTCTCAATACTGTATTTACCTCCTTTAAAATTACCTGATAGTATAAAAAGTTTTGTACACACAAAACTTAAACTATTATTTGAATTCAATGTATAATCAATATGATGTTAATTTAAAATGGTAACAGTTTTCTTTAATTGAGTGTATATATTGAGTTAAAAATTTATTCCATTTTATAGTTCTTGTGTTGCGCCTTTTAATTACCTACCTCTCATCTTATGTCCTTTCTCAATAAACTATTTTTTCATAATCTTTTATTTTCTTGCTGTTTTTTTTTTTTTTCTCTTTTTTCTCAGCTATGTTATTTTTTTTTTTTAACTGATTCTAATGTTAAAATTAATTAGGTGAATAAACGAGTAAGATATTTTTTTAAAGAGCTTGAAGCTTGAGATTTCTCTCTAAACTTATGTGGATTCTCTTCACCTTTTTTTTATTTTTTATGTGCGCATTGAATTCTTAGGAGGAGCTTTCAAGAGAAATACGTACATTTTTGTATATCGCAATATTTTAATATATTTAATGATATGCAGGATGATATAAAATTATTTTAGAGTAAAAGGTGGTTGTTCGTGAAAAGGTGACAAGAAGATAAGGGATGAAGAGGAGAGGGAATTCAAAATAGCCATTTTTTATTAAGAAATGAACGGCTATATGAGGACGTAAGAAAGGAAAGAAGGCGGAAAAGGACAGAAAAATGTAAATTTCATTCTTATTTATCTTTAAATTTTAAATTAAGAGAAAATTCTGAAACCTATAAAATTTAATTCTTAATGATACGGCAAAACTTTTTGTACTTTTATGCACATATCAAATGTTCAAATTAAAAGATCAATGTATTTAAATTTATTAACATATGCACATAAAAGATCACCTTCTTCCTTCCAAATGCTTTTTAAATTAAAAAATAGAGAACAATTTCACCTATATTAATCTATTTAGAATTTGAAGATAAAAAGAATATCAAGTTTTTTTGATTTTAACATATATTTTAATATTTTACTATTTTAAAGTTCAGTTATTACTCCTCGAAGCGTGGTCAAGTTGATTAGTTATAATAATAGGAAGAAGAAAACGTTGGGAGCAAGGGAAGGAAGAGGAATTTACGGAAAAGTAATAAATTGTACGGAAAAGGGTCATATATACCCATGTACTATCTTAAAATAGTTGTACCCATCCTCCGTTTGCTTTTTTAATAATATATACCCCGCTGGCCCAACCTTTTTTATTTTTTATTTAATTTTCACTTGAACCCAGTTAATTAATTAAACCTGACCAGCCCCATACCAAAATAAACTCGTCAGCAAAAATTGAAGCCACCAATGTTGGCGCCAGCTTTTCGTCGTCATAGTGGCTTCACCGGCCGACGACGTCGCTGGTGCTTTCATTCTGCTCTTCCCATCTTTTGTACTTTCCCTTGTTCCTTGATTGAGACAAGAACGAGCCCAGATTGTTTTGATGTTTTGGGCCCTCGCTGGAGACCATCGAATTTGGCCGAAGAAACTGTTAAATGGCGACCTGCTCTGTTTGCTTCTTTTATTTTTTGTTTTACTTGGACGGAATTTGTGTTTCTCTGGTGACCACAGTTCGGTTGCTCCATTTCGTTGTTATCATTCTGCATTTGACTGATCTTTTGTGATTGTTTTGGCTCCCTTATGACTGTTTTGGCTTTTTCAAGTGGACGTTCAATACTTCGGTGACCTGTGTTATTTTCTAGTGTCCTACTGTTCCGCTGGTTGTGTGTTGCTGACTGTTCTATTCGTATTTTTCTTGTGCAATTTGATTGGAAATCTGAAACACCATTAGTTGCTGTTTTTTTATTACCTATTTGGAGTCCAAAAATAGAACTCCATTGAAGAAGAAATGAAGCTGCCATTGAAGTTCCTTGGTCGAAGGTCAAGACTCGGATCTGAGAAGAGTTGGGTTTTTTTTTGGTTTAATTAGTTAGCTGGGTTCAAGTGAAATTAAATAAAAAATAAAAAAATGTTGGGCCGTTATGATATTGCCACGTGTCCCTGTTAAATGGGTCGTTAGATATAGGGATGTATATTTCAAAAATACTAACGACGGGGGTATATATCATCGAAAAAATAAACGGATGATGGATACAACTATTTCGAAATAGTACAGCAGTATATATGACCCTTTTCCGTAAATTGTAATAAGAGTGGGGAGAGAGATAAATAAGGTACTTTTAATATTTTTTGCAGACTTTTTAGACCAAAAGAAAGGGAAAAAAACTCAAAAATTTAAGAAAGAAAATAAATGGTAATCGTGGCCTAAGAGAGTGCCACATCACTCTCTTATTGCACAACATTATTATATAAATAGATTAATAATTTGTCCACGCCATTAATACAATGTTATGCACATACATCTATGAAATACATTGTAATTAAATATGAGTAGTTTCGCACCTAAACACTTCAGTCTTAATAAAAAAATTCCGTGACATGCATAGCTAAAAGTTAATTAGCTATTCACACTTTAATGTTTTGTGGCTAAGGATTAAAACTTATTAATACGAGACTTTTTTTTGGTAACTAATGTAAATATTACCACTAACCAACAAAAATCAATACACCTAAAGAGCACCTAATCTCATAACCACCTTCAAGGAAGGGTGTTAGTAAGGAGTGTTAGGCTTCCAACAGAGCTCTAGTTACACAAAAATCTCGGCATCAATCTATTACACCTCTGAACCTTCCTAGACAGTTTGACTAAATCTAATCTATTAACAAATTCCTTTTTAATATGTGTCACTACTGTATCAGTATTTACATTAAGACCTCTAAACAACTTTCAATTCGTAGCCCTCCAAACATGGTATATCACTAACCCCCATAATACTGACACCACCTCTTTTTGCAATTGTCTCCAATGCATCATTTTCATTTGTTCCAAAGCTTGCTTGACATCACCTGTTGGGATATGAGTGCCAGCTCATTGGATCATAGCAGTCCTCGCCCTTATTGTCCAGTCACAACAACCAACTAGCTGAAGATGTGTCTCTATTGGCATAAGCACGTGTGAGTTTTGATGATTGACAAAGTAAATAAACAAGGCAAGTAAACAGGCTTGATGAGCAGACAGATGCTGGACAAAGGTGAATGAAACGGGTTTATGGACATGTTCCATCTCAGAGAGTGAGAAGATTCAGAGGTGAAAGAACCAGGAGCTTGAACCAAGTCCAAGAACATGTTCCAGCTTAGAGTCCTACGGTGAGTAGGATTTGTGGTTATGGTAAAGACTTGGCGGACAAGCTTGCAGGATTTCTTTCCATAATTATCAAGATACTTCAGACTCCTACAAGGATACTGACAACCGTAAAGCCTATATGGTGCTAAACCAAAGAACTATGTGAATAGAGGAAAGTGTGCATGTCGTTTTTGATGAATCTAGTGTCTTATATGAGAAATAGGTACAGGATGATGATGAGGATCCCATATTCGACCACACTACTGAGTCAGACAGGAAGTTAAGAAATAAAAATATAACAGGGAACTCACATGATGAACCGGGTTCATCAACCAGGGAAGAGCTGGTCACACAGACAGGGGGAACACCTGATGAAAATCTAAACAATCCTGATCTACCAAGTGATCCACAAACTGAAGCTGCTGTAAACGCTCAATGGATAGTCCTAAAAGGATAAGAATATCAGGGATCACATCCTGTTGAAAATGTCCTAATTGATCTAAACTCCGAAGTAACAACAAGATCTGGCTTGAAGAATCTATGTGCTTTTAATGCTTTTCTATCTATTATTGAGCCGAAAAAGGTTAACGAAGCTTTGCAGGATACAAAATGGTTTGTGGCAATGCAGGAGGAACTCAACCAGTTTGAAAGAAATAAAGTCTGACGCCTTGAACAAAGACCGAAGAATAGAACAATAATTCGAACCAAATGGGTGTTCATGAACAAGATGGATGAGTATGAAATAGTCACATGGAACAAGGCACGATTGGTGGTTCAAGGGTATAATCAAGAAGAAGGCATAGACTATGATGAAACCTTTGCTCCAGTGGCAAGGTTAGAAGCAATCAGACTCCTCATAGCCTTTGCTACTTACATGGAGTTTACTCTCTATTCAAATGGACGTGAAAAGTGTCTTCTTCAATGGGTTCTTAAAAGAGGAAGTGTATGTAAAACAACCCTCATGATTTGAAGATATTGAATATCCTAATCATGTATACAAAAGTGGATAAAGCTCTCTATGGGCTTAAACAAGCTCCAAGAGCTTGATATGAGAGGTTGTCCAAGTTTCTCCTGGCACATAGTCACACAAGAGGTAACATTGATAACACACTTTTATTGAGGGTGAAAGGAAAGCACTTATTAATTATGCAGGTCTATGTTGATGATATCATTTTTGGTGCAACAAGTGAGACCCTGTCCAAAGAATTTGCAGCACTGATGGGAAGCATGATGCGAGAACTAAATTTTTTCTTGGGACTGCAAATTAAGTAAACCTCTACTGGCACAATGATCCATCAACAAAAGTATGTCAAATAACTACTCAAAAGATTCAAAATGGAGGATGCAAAAGCAATTGACACTTCTATTGCTACTGCCACAAAGCTTGATCTAGATGAACCCAGTCCAGCTGTTGAACAAAAACTATATAGAGGCATGATTGGCTCTCTCTTTTATCTCACTGCTAGCAGACCTGACATATTATTTAGTGTGGGACTTTGTGCGATATTTCAATCCAATCCTAAAGAATCCCATCTAAAGGTTGTGAAAAGGATTTTGAGATACTTGAAAGGAACAAGTGAATTAGGACTATGGTACCCACGAGGAAGAACCTTCAACCTAGTTAGATATGCTGATGCTGATTATACAAGGTATATGGTGGATAGAAAAAGTACTTCATAGCATAATGGACAATGAAGGACACAGAATAGAGGGACATCAGAATATTGCAAAAGCTACTATAAAACACTTTGAGAATCTCTTCAATTATCAGGAAATCAAGGGAAACTTTAACATATTAGACAATCTGCCCCAAGTGGTAACTGAGGATATGAATTCTATGCTGATAGACAAACCCACAAGTCAAGAGGTAAAAAATGATATTCAAAATATTGATCCTGAAAGTGCTGCAGGCCCTGATGGGTTTGGAGCAAAATTCTACCAGGTATGCATAGATATAATTTTTACATATGTTCACAATGCTATGAATGAATTATTTGAAGGTGCACATGTACCCAGGTATGTCTCTCATACTTGCTTGTTTATGCTCCCAAAATTCCTCCAACCCCAACCCTATTTAGATATTAGACCCATTAGCTTGTCTAATATCCTTAGTAAAATAATTGCCAAAATTCTTTCATATAGAATTGGTAAGATTCTGCCTAATATCATATCCCTAAATCAAAGTGGTTTTATACTAGGGAGATCCATAACTAATAATATACTGCTTGCATAAGAATTGGTTCAAGATATTTCTAAACCTAACCTCCATGATAACATTGTTCTCAAATTGGACATGGCGAAAGCATAGGGTATGTTGGCCCTATATATGTAGGATTATGAGAACACTAGGTTTCAATGAAGTATGGATTGACTTAATATATAAGCTTATTTCTAATAATTGGTACTCAATTGTGCCAAATGGAACTAGGAATGGTTTCTTTAAATCCAACAGGAGGTTAAGACAGGGAGACCCTTCTCCCCTGCCTTGTTTGTAATATGCGTAGAATTGTTATCTAGACTATTAAATAATCTTACTGTTGATGAGAACTATACAAGTTTTTACATACCTAAAAAGGGACTAGACATCACACACTTGGCATTTGCTGATTATGTCATTCTCTTCACTTCAGGTAAACCTGCTGATTTAAGAAAAGTCATGAAGATACTAATAGTGTTTGAGAATGTTTCAGGTCAGCTGATAAATAAGCATAAAAGTTGTGTGGCATTTGCTCCAAAGGCTAGCATAGAAGTAATCTGTAGAGTAACTCATCTAGCTGAGATAAAGAGGAAAGAATGGCCTATAAAATATCTTGGTTTTCCCCTCTTTGTAGGTAGAATGAAAATCATTTATTTCTTTAAAATGGTACAGGGTATTACAAGGAGAATCCATTCCTGGCATGCAAATTTTTTTATCAATGGGAGGCAGAATAATCTTGATCAAACATGTATTACTGGCAATGCCAGTTCACTTATTAGCAGCTATGAAATCTCCAAAAGGTACATTTGAACAATTGGAGTGTTATACCCCGTACTTTATATGTTGAGTTTCGCCATGAGTTAGCCGACGAAGATTTAGAAAGTGAAGTTTTCGTCAAAGTCATAAGAGATTCTACATGTTCACTCTATGTGTATGAGAGTTTAAGTTATGTCTAACAAGTATCGGAAAGATTTGAGAATAATTTGAATTAAAAGAAACTGAGTGTGACAGCAGGGCAGTTCGATGCCCATTTTGATGGACCATAGATGGTCGACAGTCCGTCAATCCCCACCATCAAACCACCATCAAAGAGTCAGCTCTGATCAAGCAGTTTGATGCCACCACTCGACGGTCATCGATCAGCTGAAGCGCACATAAAGCGAGGCGAAGCACTCAACATGGTTTGAGCCTCGCTTCAGGGCTTAAGCGCGCCTTTGACAACACTCGATTTGACAACTAACTTAGGCAAATAATCATGTTGACATTTCGTTTAATCACATTGTGAAACAGATAAGCCAAGATCCACTTAACAAATCAAGAAAAATTAGCTTAAGCAGTTAACACTTATCATTTTTATCCTTAAACAAGCTATATAAACATAAGCAGTCAGTCAATAATCAAGTTATCTAGGCATAGGTTAATACTCTTCATTTCAGGAAGAACTATGAAGTTAAGTACATGTTAACACTGACTAATCCAAGCTAATACTGAACTTAAGTCAGAACAAAGATACCGGATTAACACATAAATAGAGCTAACACCATACTAGCACTCAAACCAAGTGATCATTGAATTAAACTCAAGGCATATATCAAGATTGCAGAATGATAATTAGGCATGCTAAGCAAATAATAGATTAATACTTCAAGCTGCTCTAAACTATGCTACTATATTTGAATCATAGACACAATGGGATAAAGAATAGCACCTAAACATACATGAAACTAACACTTCAAACTACCTTAAACATTAAACCAAACATAGAGGCAAACCACTAAGCAGCTAACGTAAGATCATACCAATAAATAGTAACCACTATACTAAACAAGAAACCAAAACAAACAAATAGGAATTGAACATACATAAGGAAACAATAAAACAAGAAAAATTAAAAAGGAGATGAAGATTACCTTTTTGTCGAGCAACGAACGGGGGCGACTTACCTTTCACCTTAATTGAATCCGACGAATGGAAGCGATTTCCAAAAATTATACTTGAGTGAGAGCGTCCTCAAAATTGAGTGTTCTCACTCTTAGGGTTATAAAAACCCATTTAATGGTATGAGAATCAGGATTTTGGTCCCAAAGCCATTGTTGCTTTTTTTTTTTTTTTTTTTTTTTTTAAAGTTGAAGGGATATGGTTTCTATCTATAGAACGAAAAGAATGATTCAAAATCTTCCCCCAACGAGGTGGGACTTTTCGTTTTTCAATTCTTTCCCCCCCAAATTCCCCACCTTATCCAAATTTCGAATTCAAAATGAATAAAAAGAAAAGATTCCAACAAAACGTATAGAAGTGTACCCATTGTAACCATAATTCCTTGCAAAAATAGTACACAACGACAGCAAGAAATTTCTAGCTGGAGTATATGTTGGGGGAATTCGTACGTTTGAAAATGGAATCAAATCGATTGGGTTCACTGTTGTACTATCTTTTTCTTCAATTCAGAAGGGTCGTTTGGTGTTTTTGTTGTAGAAGATGAAAGTTCATTTGGTGGGTAAGTGTTAAGGGCCTACTTGGCTATGCTTTTGTTTGTGAAGAGAAGGGTTTGGGGGGTTTAAGTATGATATTAAAACTTAAACTCCCCCTTCTTAAAATGTAGTATACTCTATTTTAAAATAATTCATAGTTTCAAACCGTCGTATTAACTTAAGACACCCTCGTGAAATGCTATTTGTATGAAATAAAATTCGTAATATGCAGTTTAAAGATACGAGCTTTAAAACGAGCCCAATGTTGACATAGTTCCAAGCAATATTTAAAAAATGTGAAAATTGCGGTCAAAATGAGCCGTAATTCGTACGTTGTTTTAATTAAAAAAAAATTTCGAGTTAGACAGAGCGGGATACGCATCTTATTTTCAAATTAAAGTAAATAACTCGTCACTTTCTCATAAATGTCAGTTTCATAACTTAAACAATTAAACGTCAATTTCATAACTTCAACAATTAAACGTCAGTTTTTGCAAATTTTCTCGGGACCTTAAAGTTTTAACATTTTGAAGGCGTATGCTTATTCCTTCTTGGCTTGGGAATTTTGAGAATTAAAATAGGTGTATTATGAGGTACAAAATAGGTGTCAACAAAACTCAAAAATTTAAAATATTAGCTTCAAAACGAGCCTAATATTGATATAGTTCCGGATAATTTTCAGGGATGTGAAAAATGCGGTAAAAAATGAACCGTAATTTGTACGTCGTTTCAATTGTTGAAATTCCCGAATTTAGACGGAGTGGGATACGCATCTTCCTTTTGACTTACATTTATGAAAGTAAATAACTCGTAATTTCTTGTAATTGTTAAATTTTAGAAAAATAATAATTAAACATCAATCTTTGCAATTTTCTCAGGATTTTTTAATTTTTTAAATTTTTTAAGGGAATCCTTACTCCGTCTTGGACTCGGGAAATTAAAAAATTAAAATGCGTGTTCTATGAGGTGAAAATTAGGTGTCAACAATTGCCCCTTTGAAGTTCAAGGATGGAAAGGCCATCCTTGAGCTACGAATTTGACAAACCTAATTTTTTACCGAATAATAGAAATTACAGCCCTTTTTGCGCAATATTTCGAAAGTATGGCCGGACCTCGGTTCCTGGGCTTCCTACATATCTCAGGCTAAATGAGAATTCAGGCCGTTTATAGTTCTGACTCTATGAGGACTATGAAAATAAAGAGTTTTCTTTGAACTACCTCGAGATGTCTCGAGATAATTAGAGGAATATGGCCGAGCCTCGAATTTTGAGTAGGCTACATATCCCTGGCTTTGGGAATCAGGACAATTGTAGTTCGACTCGATAGCCCGAAAAGGAATATCCCTTTACGTGGGAACCCGTTTGGATATTTCCGGTTGAAAATCCGAACCGGAGGCAGTTTTTGGAAAGGACTAATTAGTGTTGATGCTTGAAGTGATCTCCAATCCCTGGTGTAGACAGCTTGACTCTGGTACACGATTTTTGACCCATTGCCCAAGAAAAAGTTCCACGTATGTTCCGTATGTTTTGAATCCAGCTTTTGCTTTCATCTTCGCTGGCTTCTAACTCGTTTCCAAATGCTGAGTCCTGCGTGTTAGTCTTTTTGAAAATTTTGATTTTAATGTAGTCATACCTGAGCGGTATTTTGTCGTTTTGTTGATATTGAAGTCATCTTCTGACATTATGTCCGTCTTTTCGCAGATGCTTGTCCGCCTTCTTTCGTTTCTCCTGTAAGTGAGTGCTTTTCATGTGTTTTTTTTATCTACTATGGATAATAATCACGATACTTTGATCGGCTTTTCTTTTTTTGTCATTTTCAGATGTTTCCATCATTCAATGATAACTTCTGTTAGGATATGGGTCGGGCTATACCGCATTTCTGCGAACCTACACACCCCAATCCGGTTGTCATTTTCGTAAGTCGATATGTCAATCATGAAACCCATGTTTTCTTGTGCGGGGCCATTTTTGTTTCTCACGACGTCCGCTACCCTCGAAAATTTGGCATCACATCATGTTTGCATATCGCGATGGCTGTCCAAATCTAGTGTTGCATGTCCCGTTATCCGCATACGGTGACCGCGGTATACCAGTTGGTCTAACATCACCTATAGTCAAAAATACCCAAATGTAGACTACACAGCAGAGTGCAGTATCATATTCCTTTCATGATGACTACTAACCTCTGTATCCAGGGATTACAACATTTGGTCGAATTTTCAAGTTAACCATGCATATTCAATCGCGGAGCCTTTCTCATGACTTCCACTATCCCCGAACCATGATTACGTTAACTTGAAATAGACCATGCGATAGCGACCGCAAATCTTGAT
>NC_081352.1:64925219-65000497 GCF_029784015.1 Lycium ferocissimum
GGCCCGGGCCCCCCCCGGTTTGCCTCCGTGTATTTTCTGAGTTTCCCGTACTTTTTGTTGTCCCCAACCCCCTTTTATGCCGCGGACAACGATATCTGGGGTTATAGTGATTAATTATGAAGCGATTTAAATATGCTAGTTTTGTGTGTCGGCATATAAGTGTTCAATTCGGGGCACCAGTCACGCGACGGTCGGGTCGTGACATAGAGACTCGTTGTTAGTCCTCCGTTACTATGCTATGCAGCCGAGGTGATTTTAATGAACTAGAAATAGCTAAAGTTGATCACAATAGACCTTGATTGAAATCT
Source organism: Lycium ferocissimum (assembly GCF_029784015.1). Taxonomy (NCBI): domain Eukaryota; kingdom Viridiplantae; phylum Streptophyta; class Magnoliopsida; order Solanales; family Solanaceae; genus Lycium; species Lycium ferocissimum. The sequence continues at coordinate 64,925,528 of NC_081352.1, forward strand.
GGAATACTTGTCAAACTTACAGACCTGTTTTCTTATTACTTGAAACTGCTTAAGGTTAAAACTAATCTAAAATGGCCTAAAACTTTATTGTTAAAGTCTGTCTTGATTATTATGTGTGTCCTTATAGAATCATGCTTGATTCTACATTTGTGTTTGGGCCTATTTGCTTAAATCCTGAGAATGAAACTAAGCTAAAATTATCATCTTAAGATCCTGCACTTAGACAAAATTCTCTCATAATATTGACATTTAGCCTAAAATTGGTATTGGATCAGAGTTGGCATTATATATATAGTGATTATAGGATCCTCTAAAGATTCAATTTGCATTAGTTGGATCTTTTTGTATTAAAGATATGTGTATCTGCTTTTTAAAGGATGCACCATCTTGATTTTTTGGAAACCTTAAATTTCCGAGACTAAGTGGAGACTATATGCACATGTCTTACTCCGGAATACTAGAAATGTTTTCCCTTACTTTTCTTTGACTGCTTCCGTCACATTTAGAACTGAGACCCGTTTTAAAAGCCGAGAGATTCAAAAATCTATTACCTGTGCTAGGAAGAAATTTGAAGAGGAACTGCAAGTTTGAAAATATGAAGATGCTTTTTTCTCGTTTTTTTTTTTAGCTTGGTTGTCCCTCAATCTTTACTTAGTGTGTTATCTTGTATTGAATTCTCAGTGACACTGCATTTCCTGAGTCCTGTTTGGGATGGGCATAGTTGTTTGATTATGAAAACTTATAAGGGTATAATGCAGTTTTGCATTCTTCTTATTTGTTGTGCATCATTGTGTTATTTAACATAAGATAAGTGTGGCCTTTCGTTATGAGGCACTACTTGTCCCCTACTTAAAATTGCCCGAATTTGTAAGATTGATTCAATTAAGCCAACGTTAGAGACCAGGCATTGTTGAACTTAAAAATAGACTAGGGATTGCAAATTTTGAAACCTTAAAGACTCGCATGGTCATGTTCATCCCTAAATTTTCAAAATCAACCAAATTTGAATTGAAAACCTTTGTCCGAGACATGAGTCCGTAGAAATCTTGCAAAACTTGACATACTGGAATGAACTTGCCTAGTTTTGGATTGAGTTTGTAGACACTAGTATATTCTATCTTGTCATCACTCTTGAATCCTATAAAAATAGGCTAAGTTTGAATTGGAAATCTTATTTGTGAACTCGTGTTTGTAGAAACTCGTGCATGAACTTCCTAAAACTCGAGCTTTGAAGAGCTTTATTTGACTAAGTGTCGCCTTTACTATCACCCTAGATCGATCATGAACTTTAAGTGATAAATTGACTTCAAAAAATATGTTTTCCTGCATTAAAGTGCTGGACATAGTCTCTTATGCATTTGCCTTGGTTTAAAATGATTGTTCTTTTCCTGTTTAGTGGCTGGAATACTATTTGATAAACTTTGCCCAAAACTTGTTATTTTAGACTACAACCTTAAGTTGCCTATATGCTTGATTGCTTGATAAAATCTGAATATTTTGAACCTGGAAAATCTGGGCAATTTTAGGAAGTTTTGAGTTTTTCGGGTAGTTAAATGAGGTATATATAGAGTGAATATTAAAAAAAAAGGTATATAGTGTATGTTGGTTGTATATGGAGGGTATGCCCTTCAATGGGTTTTGCTCTCCGTATGAGAGTATATCATCTAGTATACCATGTATACCATGTTTTGGCACTTAGAAGATTTATGCCTATTTGGTAACTGGGCCAGCTAGGCTTGTCTACTGTTTCAGCCGTGTATTTGAGAGAAATATTCCCTTTTGCACTGTCCCTCCCTTTTTGTTTAATAATTACGGGCCTAGCCCAATTCTGTTGTAATTTAAGTTTTGGCATTGTAATTTAATTTATGTCCTTAAGTTAGATACTAATGTATTTATACCCTTTATTTGTAACCTCCCATTCGTTGGTGGGTCCAACGAGGCCCACCAACTCACCTAGATCGAATCAACCCAAATTTGGAGCAAAATGGAGCATACGTTGGATTTAAGGCGAACCCGATTGCATAAATACTTTCCTTTTGGGCTTGGTCGGCCCAAACTCTCTATCTCCATTAATTATGTACTTTAAATTATTATTTGCGCAATTATTATGTCAATTGGAACCCTTTTAAGATTATCACGTATTTTAAAGTCGCCAAAAAATGAATTTTCTACGAATTAAGGACTAAATTGGACATTTATGAAACCTATGGACTCGTGACATATGGACCGATCTCGTACCGATATTTAGAACTTGTGGGACCGATTGTGACTATTCGTACTTAGACTAAAAACAAAACTTGACTAAAACTTGACAAAAAATGGAATAAAAATGGAACATATACGTAGAATACGATTAGTATACTCGACTATAATAGTATGCCTAAAACTATTTTCCTAAAACTACTTTCTATACTTAAAAAATATTTTTTCAAAATTATTTTGGGTGGACTTACGTCGAGTCTTACTTAGGTTAAGAGCCTTCGGGTGTTAGCCTAAGTGTTCTAGTCCGACACCCAAATGCCCAATTTTTGGGCAAAACTCTACCACTTTCGTTTTCTTGAAATGTGATATATTTTGCATGAATGACTAACTCTTTGTTGTGGAAATATAAACCAAAACAGTTTTTTTCACTATAAACAAATTATATCTACAAAGGCATACTATTAGAACCCGTATATCAACCGTATTTTACGGATCTTTAATACCGGGGTGCCTAACACCTTCCTCGGGGGATCACCAGAACCCTTACCCATACTTTGGTTAGATTAGGATTTTTTAAAAATTTAACCGTTTTGAATGAACCCTTTTTCAACCGATTTTTCTAATTTCCTAAAATTAGGTGGCGACTCTAAAATAAAGTTCATTTAGAGCACCATCCACGTAGAAGTATATTTTTTTCCTTTTTCTCGGTACGATTGACAACCGTACTTCCCCGGGACACTTTCCTTTTTAAATGAGGCAGGTGCAAATGCGAATCGAAAAAAATACGACCTGCTACAATAACAACATCCATACCAAACTAATGGATTTAGCACCACAACCATGCCCGAAGGCTATCATGCTTTCCCGTCAACAACTACTATCTACATACGTTTCGCTAATCGGAGTCTAGACATAAGTAAGTCGTAACCTACCTCGGTGCCGAACCGGAGCCACGAACTAATCCACTTGAGCTTTCCCCTTACAGATCGCCTCGGAATTGTCAAATTCTATCAAATATTAACTCTACATTAGATTACGAATCTAAGCACACCAATATCAAAATACTTCTTAAACGACTCAAAAATGACCTTAGAAAAATGACCCCGGGCCCACACAGGGAAAATCGGAAATTTAAAGGAAAATTAGTTTACCCAAAGACTAAATAGTCACAGTCTCAAGTTTCAAGCAATTCAAACCCAAAAAGAGCTTTAATTTCATCAATAAATAAAAACCCCCATTTTTGGAGAAAACCCTCAATTTCCACATCAAGATTTCTTGAGTAAAAAGGGAGATTCAGACTTAATGACTAATTACCTATTGATTAAATACTTAGAATCTAGGAAATTTCTCAACAAAACCGTAATAGATTGAAGAAGGATTCAAAAATCAACTTAGGGCTCATAACCCAAAACCCTCAACTAAACCCATGATTTCCTACCATAGATTCCTTAATTTAATGATGATATAAGCATAAAAAGAGTGTAGGAAGCTTACCCTAAAGATAAGTCTCAGAATCTTCCACAAAATCGCCCTACCAAGCTCTCTAGGTCAAAGTTTGAGAATTAAAAGGACTAAACTCAAATTAGGAAATTTAATGATTCCGCTTCAGCGATGTCCACACTTGCGCATAATTCTTCGCATGTATGCGCCTCGCATCCGCGAGTAATGTACGTGTATGCGGCCTCACATAATAGTCCAATTTTTGCGTATGCGGGGAGGATTCCGTAGATGTGCCTCCTACCCCACTTCCTCGCACCGCACCATACCTCATCGAGGCGGACACAGTGCGGCCCCATGTCCGTAGAGAGAGGTACCAAAAACTAGAAAAATCTGGTTTTTCGCCAATTTCCACCCCAAACCCGAGACTTATCTGAGGCCTCTCGGATATAAACCAAACATGCAATCCACTATAAAAGCACTGTATGAATTCACCTGTGCCCTCAGAATTTTCAAAAGAGGTCATCTTGACCCAATCAACCCCCAAACACCCAAAGATAAGGTTTCAGACTAATGGACCAAAACACCCCTAAGTACCTCGAGAACTGAAACAATCATCCTACCAAGATATAATCTACCTTCCTGACCTAATGGAACCGGGAAAAATCCCAAAAAGACTCATTTACTCGAAAGCCAACTGTTGGTCAACACTTCTTCACTTATTCAACTTAAAAGCTTCTAAATTCCTCAAAATCAACCAAAACCCACCCGATCATCTCAGGAACCGCGCTACCCATCCCCACAAGCCAAACACACTCTAACGAAGCTAGGAGAAGGCTCAACAGGGGTTACTGGGTAAAATGTCTAAACGACCAAACAGGTCGTTACAGTTTTACTAATGCATAAAAATGTTTTACTCATGTTATGTACTTGATCATGCATGCATTAGGATCATGTCCAAAGTTTCACTTACAATTACAAAATTTTATAGTATTTAGTTACAAACTTATAGCTTACAATTACGCTTTCAGATAGCTTATGTATCCATGTTATTCATTTGGCTGCCCATTCCCCGATCACCCCACTTGCAGTTCTTTCATTCATTTGCGTTACATACAAGTATTATTCCAATATACTTATGTCCCTTTTTTGCAGGGCATGCATTTCACGATGCAGGTGCAGATTTTCAGGACGACGGATCTACTCGCTAGGACTCCACCATATCAGCTAGTTGGTGAGCCCCACTAAATACGGGGTGTTATCATTTATTTTTCAGTAGTCATGTTAAGTCAGACTGTCACGTATGCTAAGGGCCTTGTCCTAACAACAGTTCAATATTTCAGACTAATGTCACAGGTTTCATAGACTAGTCGATGTCACGTTCGCAGCTCTAGTAGGCTACACCTATGTTTCATACTATTTTTACGCACTTATGTTTTGAAAAGTATTTTCGTATCATTATGACATCATATGTTTTATTCGTACTATTCATGTTTTAAATTATATTCGCACCGCACATGTTCCATGTTGATCTCGTGAAGCCATGTGGTTCTCTCGGTCACACGCAACATGCACTTAGTGTTGCGTTACGTCCAGTGCCCGTGTCGGGCGTGACAACTACAAGGGAATTTGAGAAATTTCCTTTGTTTATTTCTTTCTTTATCATGCGTCTTTTTTCTTTCGCCGAGTCTAAATTATCCCGTTTTATTCTCTCATAGATGGTGAGGACACACTCATCATAGTCGCTGAGCAGAGGCTTTGCTCCATACTAAGGCTAGTATTATGGGTAGAGGTAGGGCTAGAGGACGATCCAAGGCACAAGACAAGGCTCGCACTATGACTCAAACTAGGGCTAGGGAATGTTTGGGTACTCATGGCCAAGGTCATGCTACTAACTCTGTGTCAGTTGATCCACCTTGTAGTTCTAGAAGTTTCACATTGTCCAGTTCAAGCTCCAAATAGGATTGTTTCTACACCAGTGCTACATGATATTTTGCTTCTTATTCCGGGTTTCTTCCAAGAGTTTCTCACAACTTAGAGGTATATGGCGCCTCCAAGCATTTTCTGTGCTCAAACAGAATATAGACCATCTACTCATACTCCGGTGCAGCATGATGCACCTATCATTTGTTTTTCCTCAAAATCGTTTTCCTTCATAATTGATTTTATTTACTTTTTGTTGCTTTACTTATTTATTTTTCTGTCCTAGTGAAAAAATATTTTATAAATACCTTTTTCTATTTTTCTATTTTTTTATATTAGTGATTAAGATCAACCAATAGATTATACCTGTAGTCTTTTTTCTATGTCAGTTATATTGTATAACAAATTGTATAGCAGTATAATAAAATGGTATATTAGTGGTTAGTTTACTTATTTCAAATTTTCCTATCATATTAGTTAGTATAAAAAAATGGTACACAATATATATTAGCTTTCAGTTTCATTATTTTTCTATCATATTAGTGAGTATACCAAAATGGTATACAAAATACCAAATGGTATTGTATTTTTTGGTCATCATAGTAGTAAAAATGATTCCTTGTTCCACATCAACCTTCCGTGAATTTTCCTTAAAATGTTTGACCCAAATTTCACAAATCAACTATGGAATCTCCACGAAATTGACTCAAAATTTAACCACAGCCTCCAATAAATATTTCATCTAAATCCCACTTACAATCAGATCAAAATAATTACAAACTCAATTTATGAGTTTCAAGCTTTAAGGTCCTTCAATCCAGACCCTTTCAATGGGATCACACTGGGTATGTTGTTGTTGCAAGCTTCAAGGTCCTTCAAGGATTTGATTTTTTATACAATAAGCCTCAGGAAATCAACATTAATACCACGATCTATACATCATAGAATAATACGCAACGAATTCCAATAGTAAAACACTTTAAACACACAAGAAAATCAAATCAGGAACTTTGAACTCATAAGCATGGAGTTTTAATTGTTTTTCTTCGGATTGAAATTGTATCCACTGCTTTAAATGAATCCATGCTGAATGATCGAATTGATTGGTGTTGGGTAATTACTTTTAAGGGAAAATAACACAGTATGTCTATTTGTACAAAATTATTACCCATTTTAGCCCATCTTTGTTTTTTACATGAAGAGGCCCAAATTTTTCTCATACTCAATGCTTGTTTCTCTCTCCATACTCAATGCTTGTTTCTCTCTCCTCCCCTTCTCTCTTCCCCCTCTCTAAATCATCCAAGATCAGAAGAGTTTCATCTTCACACTCATATTCGGATGGCCAGATCTGGAAGAAAAGAGAACATCACCAGAGAAAATGTTTTTGGCCAAATCCATCACTGGCTTCGGAGAAAAGGCCAGATCTGGAAGAAACAAGAACATCGTCGAAGGGAACTATTTCCAGCCAGATCCAACACTAGCGTCGGAGAAAAGAAGCAATATCATCGGAAAATCTGTTTTTGTTAGATTTGTCAATAAACTTTTAGATCTGAAATCTAAAATGGAAAGCATTTCTTCTTCTTCCTCTTCTTCTTCTTCTTCTTGGGTGCGGTGAATTTTGTATTGAATGGAGATTTAATGGTAGATAACAGTTTTTTTCTAGTGTAAATGTGTATAATCCATGTTTATACACACTTATACAATGTAGATACATTGTTTAAATATTATATATACAGGTGTATAAATTTGTATAGTTATGTATAAGTATGTATAAACATGCTTATACACACTTACACACTTATACAATATAGATACATTGTTTAAACGTTATATATACAGGTGTATAAATTTGTATAATTATATATAAGTATGTATAATTGTGTATGACTCTGTATATATACACTAGTGTATAAGAATGTATATTTTAGTGTACAAGAATGTATATGAGTTTCTTAAGTTCAAATAATAGTATTTTTTTTCCTTTTTGGTGAATTTCAGAACAAATAAGTATGAAAAGTAAGAAAATGAAAGAAAAATAATGAAACAAAAAAAGCAATCCGATTTAGGAATGAAAAACGAAAAAACAAAATAAAATAAGAAAAATATCATCAATACTAGTTTGAGCGTAGGTGAAATGGGAGAGATTGGAACTTTGGACAGATGGTGACTCTGTAGATTTGCTGAACAAATCTACGTTTTGGGCATTTGGGCTATATTTTGTAAGGTACAAGATTGTAATTTTTTTAATTTGGCTATGTAAATGAAATATACTTTTCTGAGTTGTACTTTTTTTGAAATTTCCCAGTTATAATGGTCTACGCAGATACTTTGTGATGTTTTGAGGATGTACAAATGGGTATGAGAAGTCCTTGGGGGTGATCAGTTGATTTTTTTCCAGATTTGGCAAGGCAAGGTAATCACTAGGGTGATGCGCATAGTATGTTGGTTGAAGATTATGAGCAATGGAGCGATTGGGAGTCAGCTCAGTAGCTTCAACTTGATGAAACAGAACTAACGGAATTGGAAGTAGCACAATTGGATGTGGATAAGATCTGCCATGATGGGATTGCTTGGAAATTTCTTAGATAAAGCAAGGATTTTTTTCTGCGAAAAGGAAGTCATGATTTGGGCTTGTGGCGTGTATCTATGTGTTTCTAAGGAATCTTGGTGCGAAGGACAGCCTTTGATGGCGTGGAAGAAAGATTAGTAGAATAAGAATATTTTACCGGTACAGAATGGGCAATGGTTTGTGGCTACATCTAAAGGATTGTGTCGTTCAGGGTGATATGTGTGGAACCAATCGATTGCGTATATAGGTAGGGTTATAAACAAATCAGGAAATTTCAGCGGATTCAGTTCTTATATTCGAGGATCAGCTGTGAAAGGAATTTCGGTTATGAACAAATATAAATTGAGTCTTGAGCTAAGTTAAAAGTAGTTTTAACTGATAAAGTCAAAAAGAGATACTATCAGCGTATTTCCTTGCCTATGGAGGCTTCATGAGGCTTATAACAGAGATTCTTTGGTTACCGTCAGCTTTCGTACTCTTCTTTATTATTCGAGGACGAACGATTGTTTAATTGGTATCTGATGTAACAATCCGTTTGGTTGTTTAGGTGATTTTACCCTTGTTGACCTTTTTCCTAGTCTCTTTAGAGTGTATTTGACTCGTGGGGATGGGTAGCTTAGTTCCCGAGGTAATCAGGTGAATTTATATTGATTTTGAGGGATTTAGAAACTTGTAAGTTGAATACGTGAAAAAGTGTTGCATTAGTTGACTTTTGAGTAAATGAGTCTTTTTGGGATTTTTGTCGGTTTCAATAGGTCTGGAAGGTCGATTATAATGTAGAGTGGATGTAAGGGCTCATAGATGGGTTGGTATGTTCGGTTATGTCATAGGCTAATGGGGGCTAGTGGTTGACTAATAAAAATGACTCTAGTGATGGGCAAGTGTGAAGTTTTAGTACTCAGGGGGTTATAGGGCATCGCATCTAATCTTGCACAAAGGGTGTGGACATTATATCTGGTGTAAGACTCGGCTAGTTCCTGCAATTCTGGTGTTACGACTCGCTGTATTTGATCGGACGAGAGGGATAATCGCACGATTTGTTAGAGGTATTCTGGTTCGGCAATTGAGGCAAGAGGTGGTGGTTTGGTGAATTGTATCGAGAATGATTGATTCTTGTTGGAATAACCAGGATTGGTTTGTAATTTCTAGTGAGAAGCAAATTTTAGGTGACCGACATGTTAAGATTTATGGAAAGGCGTCTTGCGTTGTACCAAGATGGGTAATTTCGTAGCACTCTTCAATGGGCGAGCTAGAGTTGTCTAACGAGAAGGAATCATGGGAATCTCTATAATTTGAAAGCTAGAGTTATATTTTCGAGGTGAGACCGTATTCATGGTAATGGATTATATTGTAAGTGTTACTAACTAGATAGCATGGTGGAGTATTTCAGATATTAAAGACTTGGGAGTAGTGCGCGAGGTTTAGTGCAGAGATTGCAAGATTTGATATTTTTGAAACAGTTAAGGGCATATCAAGGTGTTACAATTGGAGATTCGATGGTTAAGGGTGTATCAAATGAGGCTGCAGGTTTTGTGCCGAGATGGTCGAAGAAGTGGGCAATTTAAGAGGAAGCATGAGGAGAATTTGATGTATTTAGGGTTCATGGGATTCTATCAAATTTGTGTATCGAGTGAAACATGAGAAACATGAATATTGTAATCATAAGGTATAGTTCTTCGGTACTAAGTTGATGACTTGGATAGAATTCAGTCTTTGGAGTCGAGGTGACGCCACAGGGTCGATTATTCATGAGAAAAGAGATAGAAGAGGTTATCGTAGATGTATGGAAGGCTTAGTATGTAATTTATGGGGTCTCACGATTGTTTGGTTATGAGAAATGGATTAGAATCGGTCGCCACAGAAGTGTGAAAGGACTGTGATTGGTTTCATGAAGGTTTGGAGACAGTTCGGGTGACCATTGGTGATATTCGGGATGTTGTGCATTTATTCCGGGTGATGAATTGTTCATTTAGAGCTGGGGGACCAAGTATATTATCATAAGGACTTATGGGCATCTTTAGCTTCGTAATCTAATGTTGATTAACAAATTGTTAGACTTTGATCGTTCGAAAGCTATTCTAAAGGGAAAGGCTCTAGAGGATTAGTTCGTGGCACCTCTTCGGCATTCGAGGTAGGTTAAGGCTTACTTATGTCTGTGAACATCGGTTAGCAAATCGTATATTTACTGTAGTTATTGACAGGGAAAGCATGATAGGCCTTCGGGCATGGTGTGGAGTTGTATTCCAATTAGGTTGGTTTGTCAGCTGTTATGTGGGCTTGTCACCATATTTGTGGTATTCATGTGTTTGATGTGGTTATCTCTGTCACCTGATATCTCACTTATCTTATGAAATAAGTAAGGATACTATGGATGACTTATGTTTGAATTGTATTCATGGAAATTCCTTATGGATCCTACAATATGTGATATTGATGAGGTTGTTTCATGCATGGCATGCATTCCATATTTGATGCGACTTTGAATTGATATGATTGCTATTGAAATGATGATTAGTGAGAGAGTAGAGCCTCTGAGATCTTTGTCGGAGAGTGTAAAAGAGAGAGAGAGTGATCGTGATCCGAGGTCATTTTCGGAGCGAGAGAGTGGTCGTGATCTGAGGTTGTTACCGGAGCAGAGAGAGTGCTCGTGATCCGAGGTATATTCAGGTGAGAGTGGTACATAGACTTTACGGGTCCCCCATGGGTCATCTCTATGAGACATTGTCCTTAGCATGTGTGCACGGTATGGAGAAGAGGCCTAGGGTGGGGGCAGGGGGGGCATTGCATCTCATTCCACATCATCGCATGGTACATTTCCTTATTGATTTCTTGGATTGATGATTATTCAGTTGTTGCCTGTTTGCGAGGATTTGCTTAATCATTTGACGAGCTTGTAGACTAGTGACATCACCTAGGCTTTCAACTTGAGGTTATTCAGATCAATTGTGTTCATCATTACTGTGAGATTTACTTTAATAATGATTGTATCTGTGCTTGACTGCTTATCTTCTCTACTTGTTCATTTATGTTTATTTATATGCGTGAACTAATCGTTGTCAACCTATGATACCTACGAGTACTAGTGTTGTACTCATACTACTCTTGCTGCACTTTTTGTTGAGTACAAAGTTAGTCTAGGGTTCCATTCGCGACCTCGCGAGTGATCTCGAGGCCTTCTTGTCGGAGATTTAAGGTGAGCCATTGGCTGGATCCTGCAGCCCGGATTTCCCTCCATTGCTATTTTTTCTTTCGATTTCACAGGTAGACTTATTTTTTTTAAAACAAATTTATCAGGAGACATGGCCCCCTGATGTTTTATTAATAATGATCAAGTTCAACAGCAAAAGCAGAAAATAAAATAAATGATGCTCACCATCTTTGAGTATACATACTCAAAGATAGTTTTACACTTTGTAATCAGAAAATAACAAGTGAACTGCTCCATATTCAAGCAGGCTGAATCTTCCTTGTTTTGATCCTCGACGATGGAATTTGTGCCTTGTCTAAATTTAGTATCTTCCTTCCTAGTACTGGCAGTGATTCAAAGCTAGTGTATTCTAGCTGATTCTCTACTTCAAATGCTGCATTTGCTAGGAAATCTGCCAGCTGATTTCCTTCTCTAAATGTGTGCAAAACTTGTATATGCAGCTGTTCCATTATTTTTTGAATCTGCTCTACTTTTTCCACAATTTGCCAAGGGATCTTCCAAACATCTTGCAGTATGTTTTTCAATAACAATGAGTCAGTTTCCAATGTAACATTCTGCATGTTATTAGCTAAACAATATTTCATAGCTTTCTGGATAGCTATTGTTTCTGCCATCATGTTTGAGGCCAAGCCAATCTGCTTGGCCTGAGCATAAACAAGATTTCCTCTGTCATTTCTGATGCAAAATCCATATGAGCTGATTCCTGGATTACCATGAGAAGCTCCATCTGTATTACACTTCAATCCATACTGTGGAATTTTCCATATACCCTTGCAGTAATGCAGTTTTGGCTTGTAGTTGCTCAACATGTCTATGACAAAGCCGGTCAAAGGTGGAATTCTACAGCCAAGAATACTTCACTCGATCGGATGATGTCGTTTTGTTGAACACGGTATACCATTCTCGCTATATGATGTATTTTTGCCATGTTTGATTGAGTTTCTTCTTTTCCAGATCTCCCACATAATGATAGTTGGCTTGGCTTGAAATATCCCTTGTAACTTTCAAGGTGCACTGGCTTTCCACCATAAAATAATGATCGGCTGCAAATGAAGACCTTCTATATTAAAACCTGCACAAGAAGCAAACTGTTTCCAAAGCTTGAAAGCTATTAGAGAAGTTAGAAAAAGATAGGACATAGTTTCCTGCTTATGCTCTTGACAGCACCAGTATCTTGAGACAATATTGATATGCATTCTCTTAAGGTTATCATCAGTTGCTATGCACCTCTTCCAAACACTCCATAAAAAAAAGCTTATTTTAATGGGCAGTCCCTTCAACTATATATATCTATAAGCTTCAAGACTATCTTGCTTTAGTCTAATTTCCTCCCATGCACTTTTGACTGTAAATTTTCCATTTGTTTTACCCATCCACTAAGCTTTATCATTATCAGCTTGAATCAGCTTTGGATTAATGGTATCTTGTATGTATTCCACAGTTTCTTCAATAACAAATTCCTGTAATTTTGGCAAATTCCACTCCCCATCAGATATAAATTCCTTTACCTCTATCTCCTCATCAATGGCCAACTCATTATCAACAAAGTACAAAGCACCTTGTTTTGTCCAGTTATCAAACCAGAAGCTAGAAGTACCTCCTTTCAATTGCCACCATATCTGATGTTCTACATCATCTCTCACTGCCACCAGTTTCTTCCACACATTTGATGCTCCTTTGGCCTGTGCTATAACTGGATGCAACTTCTTGCAATACTTGTTACCCATGAAAGCTCCCCATAAAGAAATGTTAGTTCTAAAATTCCACCAAAGTTTTGCAAAAAAGGCTTTGGATATATCATGGCAGCTGGATTCAAAGTCAAGACCACCTTCACACTTTGGCAAACACATTTTATCCCAAGCCACCCAAAAGACTTGCCTTTAACACCTGTAGTATTACTCCAAAAGAACTTGGAAAAGATCTTATGTAATTGGTCTATAACACTTTTTAGTGGATTCATTGCAGATAATAAATAGACTGGCATTGTCTGTAGAACATGTGCAATCAATATGTACCTTCCATCAAAATATAGCAACCTGTTTTGCCAAGACGTCACTCTATTCATCACTTTCTTTATCAGATTTTCATAATAGACAATTTCCTTCTACCATAGAATATAGGACATCCAGACATGTAAAAGGAAAAGAGCCTTTTCGCATACCAGTTTTCCTTTTAACTCTGCTAACCACAGCTGCTGGTGCTTTCTCATGGACATAGAAGGAGCTTTTATCATTGTTAACCAGCTGACCAAATGTCTTCTCATAGTCCCTCAAAATCTTCATCATCTTCTTCAATGACACAGGATCAGCTGAGCAAAAAAGTATGGTATCATCAGCATATGATAAATGGTTAATATGAGGTGTCCATTTTGGCATGCCATATCCTTTGAAAGCATCATCTTCATGTAGACTATTCAGGTTTCGTAAGACTTCAGCTATGATGAAAAGAGTTGGTGACAAGGGGTCACCCTGCTTCAAGCCTCTAGTAGAGTGAAAAAATCCATGAGATTGACCATTTACTAGAACTGAGTACCAATTGTTTGATACCAATCTCCATACCATGTCTACAATCACCTCTGAGAAGCCAAATTGCCTCAAAACCTTTGTTAGAAAGATCCATGAGACTCTATCATAAGCCTTAGCCATTTCAAGCTTCACCACCACATTGTGCAGTTTGTTTCTCTTGTTTATGTCTCTAATAATCTCTTGTGCTAACAACACATTCTCCACAATGCTCCTACCTTTTACAAAACTAGTTTGAGTGCTAGAAATAATGCCAGGCAGTACTGTCACAATCCTTTCATGCAAGACTCTGGAGATGATCTTGTTAGCAAAAGTGCTAAGGCTTATTGGTCTCAAGTCCGTAAATGTATTGACCACTTCCTTCTTAGGAATTAGGACAAGATTGGTGTGAGTTATGAATATAGGAAACTCTTGCCCACAAAAGAATGCTCTAACCATTTTAGTGACATCTTCCCCTATAATATGCCAACGGACACGGGAAAAATGGCACTCGAAAAACCATCGGGACCACTTGCATCGTCACCATTCGGACCATAGTTGCCCCGCTCAGCTTGACCTCTTCATTACTAGGGAGAATAAGTGACTCATTTTTGTTCTGTAGAGATTAGAGCAGGAATCTTCTTCAACATCTCATAATCAGTGCTTGTAGCCAGCTCTCTAAACTGATCCTGATAAAATGTAACTGCTTCCTCCCCTATATCATCATTAGAAGAAATCCAATCCCCTTGACTATTTTGGATCCTCTGCAATGCCAATTTCTTCCTCCTTCCTTTGACATAGGAGTGAAAGAACTTAGTATTTTTATCACCATCCTTGAACCACCTCATACCAGACTTCTGCTTCCAATGTTCTTCTTCAAGGTGCAAGTAGCTATTTAACTCAGCCTAAGCTTTATGTAAGTCCTGTTTCTATTCAACATGGAAGGATTTAATTCAAATCTAGCTTCCTTCACCTAGATAGTATCTTCTATGGTTGAGATTTGCTGAAAAATATTGCCATATGTATCCTTACTCCATTTTGCCAAAGCCATTTTCACCTTTTTCATTGTAGCTTGAAATTCAAAGAAAGGATTTGCTGCAAAATCCAAGCACCAGTTGTCTTGAACCAAGTCCAAAAATTTTGGATGTTGAGACAAAAAATTTAGGAACTTAAAAGGCTTAACAACCACCTCCTCTTGTGTATCACACACAACATGGAGAGGGGCATGATCAGATCCATGCCTTATAATATGTGAGACTTCAGATGATGGGAAAAGATCCATGAACTCCTGATTTCCAAATACTCTGTCAAGTCTTTTGAAAATGCAATCCTCTTCAGTTCTGCCATTCCACTAAGTATATCTACTACCAGAGTATTTCAATTCCATTAGACCACAGTTATTAACAAAGTGAGCAAAGTCAGCAGTTTCAGACAGATGAACAGGAAGACCCCCTAGTTTTAGAATTACATTAAAGTCTCCCCCTACTATCCATGGTCCTTAAATGTTCAGTGTAGCTTGGGCAATTGAATCCCACAACTCCAACCTTTCTATAGCGATGCATTTTAGCATAGACAACGGTGACAAAAACTTAACTGCTTTGCAAGTTGACATGAAGTCATTTTTAAGAGTCACATGCCGCATCGAATCCATAATAACCCGAGCTTGCCAATCATCGGGTCCAAAAAATCCAAATCTTCTACACATATTAACCATTGAATTATGGATTCCTAACCTTCCTATAACTTTCAACTTCCGTAGACCCATGGAAAGGTTCATAAGTGCTATGAGTGAGTAGTGATGCCTCTTATTAAGCTCGCTTAACCTCTCAAAAGAATTTTGAGTGTTGACTGATCTTATATTCCAAAATAGTACTTTATCAATCATTGATTATTGGAGGGTTTAGATTTACTACTCCTTGTTGTTACTTGTAGTGGAACCACATTGTTCTGCCTAGTTTTCTTTCCACCACTCTTTAATGTATAAATGTGTTTAGGTGATAAATCCCCATCTCTAGCAACTTGATTGATGTTCTGATCCATAGTTTCTTCCTCCTGCAAATCCCTGATATGAAGTAAAGAGCTATCTCTCTCTACTGTATCTGAACTTGAATTAATAGCTTGCAAAATTTGGATTCCTGGATCCATGATAGCATACTCATCCTTTGTCTGGGTCCTTCTCTTTATCTGGAGCTTTACTTTTACTTATAACTTCTGCATCACCTTTCCCAACATTTTCAGGCTCAACAATATTCAAAGTGTCGAGTGCCAATTAGTGAAATCAACAAGGTTCGGTGCGACTTTCACATCTTCCTCAATTATTCCTTTCTTACATGTTGAGTAATGAAATATAATCATCTACGAACTACCAAGCTGCTTCAAATTCTCGAACCATACTAGCATTGAGAGCATTATCCTCGAGAGTCCTCTCTTTGCTAATTCTTTTCCGTAATCTTTACCATTGGATGATATCTTTCCAAAATAAGATGCCACCCATGCTTTTGCAGATTCCTTCTCTTTCTCCTGTGCTAATACCTGTACTTGTTGGTTGTTATTATTGTTAGAATTCTCTTTTGGATCATCTTTCACCTTTGTTGATTTCTTTCTTGTTTGTTCACTAGGTAGCTTCTCAACTTGTAAAGATTCACCCTTGTCATCATTATTCTTCAATCCATCAGTCTGCAGTTCCTCACTCTCATCCTCATTGTTCATTAGAGCATCAAACATGTTAGCAGTTGCTACCTCTTTATTAGTTCCTTTATCCTTGCATTGAGAATTATCAACTTTATGTTGATCTTCCTTGGCTTTCCATCCTTGTATAGGCTTGTTGTATCCACCCCTATATCTTCTCTTCTGATTCGTTTTCTCCTCATGTTTACCTTTAGCAGCAACAATCTCATTTGCACTAGGGAGTTTCCCCATTTTACCTTCAGCTTTAGCCTCCAAAACCTTTTTGGACTGACTATCTTTTGCAGCAACACCTTGTTCCTTCTCTGGTTCATGTTCTTCTTCTTTGGGAGACGATTCGGGATGAATAATAAAACAATCGACCTCATTGTGACCTTGTAACTTACACCTTTTACAATACTTAGGCAGATGATCATAATTAATCTTTATCCATTTATCAATTATCTCACCAGTGCCTTTCTTCTTTATGCCAATGTTGATTCTCTAAGGGAAATCACTAAGCAGATCAACTTCAACCTTTACCCTTGCACAGCTCGGTCTGGTTTGATTTTTTGTAGCCATGTCAACTTGTAGTGGCTTACCAACTGCTGAAGCCAATGAAAAAACTGCTTCCTTAACAAAATAGTTTGGTGGCAGATAAGGAAAGGAAATCCATGCAATTGCTATTGTAGTTTCTTCATCAGGATCAAACCATGGATCCTATTTCAATGTTCTCATAGGGCACCACCAATTCATGTGATTAATATAGAATGCTAGTTTTGACAAGAGGTTAACAGAATCTTCTACCGAAGTTGGACGAAGCAAAACATATCTATTCCTCAATAATCCAATAGGACATTCTCCTTTCAATTGACATTGCTTTGGAATAATTTTCCTAAGTTCTTTAATGTCAGGCCAGCCATAGGAAAACTTTCCAACTATAGCATATTGTAGATTTTCACGTAAAATCATCTGCTCTATCTCTTCTTTATCCCACAAGACCCTAGGCTCTCCATGCAGATACGTAACAGGTTTTTGAGGTATAATAGGCATTGTAGTTTTAAGTTGCGGTGGTTTTAGGGTATTGGAATAGGATATTGGTAGCATTGGTGGTGTATTGGATGTTAATGGTGTCAAAGAAGGTTGGACAACCTCCGATGGAGGCTGTCCAGTGGCCATAATGGCCGGGAAAAGTATGGGAAATAGTTAGGGTTTCAGCTAGGGTTAGGATTTCGACTAGAGAGTATAAAAGCCAAATTTGACTTCACAAGCAGACTTATTTATGTTTTTCTAGACTATATTCAGTTTTCGGATGTTGTACAGTATTAGTGCTCTTGTACGAGTCCAGACCAGGTTTTGGGATGGTAGTTGTTATTTTCGCACTTTTGAATACGGATGGTAGTTCATATATATATATATATATTTGTTGACTTAGTAAAATTTCTTTTTTGTTCGGAAATACTTTTTTATTAATATGCTTAAGGGAAGGTTCGCCCACCAGGAGGATAGTGTGGGTGGCTGCATGACTCACGGGTTGGGTTGTGACAAGTGAAATTTCAGAAATATATAATTTGGTCAATTACATTGCAAAAAAAATATCCCAGAACTTACATTGCAAAGCTTTGGCCCAAAAACACTTTTATACAATCTTATACACTTATATACAAAAGACGGCTACATTATGCACATAGGTGTTTGAAAGTGTATAATGTGTAGGTACGTACACTAAAAATATAATTATACAACATTAGACACAAAAATATGCACTTATACACATTTATACACAATTATACAATATTGTATAAGTGGGATAAACATAGATCTGGACTGGTTTTGAATAAGAATTGGACTTTTATACAAGACAAATACATTATGTATATACGTATAAAAATGTATAATAGTGTATAAGAGGTGTGCATACACCCATATACTACTATTATACAATATTATACAAAATCTAACTCCAACACTACGAACGATGGAGCAGCAGCAGCCACCAGCCATCGTCGGAGTTCTGTTAACTCAGGCGAAAACCACCAGCCACCACCACCAGATCTGAGAGAGAGAGAGAGAGAGAGAGAGAGAGAGAGAGAGAGAGAGAGAGAGAGAGAGCAAGAGAGATTATGGCCAAATCTGAGCCACTGCAGCAAAGAAGGCAGCCAGATCTGAGCCACCGTAGGCAGTCGATGATGGATGAAAAGTCGTCGTCGTTGGAGAAATTAAGAGAGAAGAGGTGCGGCAAAGGGAGAGAGCAAGCGTGGAAGAGAGAGTGCGCGTGCAAGAGAGGGGAGGAGAAGGAGTGCGGCGAGAGAGAGAGAGAGAGAGAGAGAGAGAGAGAGAGAGCAGGAGGAGGAGGGAGTGAGTCATTTTTTGTAAGATTTAAAAACGTGGGTTAATTTTGGTAGCATTGCTACCCTAACTAACATACATATTAACTTTTAATTGGTATAGTTATTTCCAAAAATGGGTAAAAATGGATATTTAGGGAAAAGTACACTGTATGTATATTTTTGAAAATAGTTACGCCACTTAGCCCATATTTTGTGTATAGACGCCTAATTTTCAACATATTTATGTATAAACAACGCCTTTTATACTCCTTTATACAAAGTTGATACATTATGTATAATGCTTTCCCCCATGTATAATTTTGTATATTGGGGTACATGACGTAAATATTTTCAAAAGATGTATATTTTTTAAAAGGCAAATACATAAACAGGCCCTCAAACTTGGCTTCAGCTAGAAAGTATATATACCCTCAATGTTGGGTGTGCACAAGTAGGCACCTCAACTTGTCTTCACTTTGTCAGTTGAAGACTCTAAATTCCAAAATGATCATCTAGACATCTTCAAAATTTATGTGTCACATCGGCATTTGTATTTACGTGTTCAACTTTATACAAGTTAAGGTGCCTACTTAAGCATACCAAAGTAGGAGGGCAAACTTGCCGGCTTAGGCCAAGTTTGAGGGCCTAGGTATGTATTATGCCTTTGAAAAATAGCCCATATTTTAAGGTTAGGTATATAGCGTAAAAATCCCTTTGAATTTCCTTTCAAATCCAAATCTGTACGATACATTCTTATGCTTTCTAGTGAAAATGAAACCGCTCACTTCTCTGTCAAACCCTAGACTGATCTTAAATTTTTCTTCATGACATATAATTTGAGGAATAATGAAGTTTAAGGTTAATACCTAACCGCATCACTCAGTGTTCGATATCCGTATTATAGAGCTTGACTAAATTTAAATTTATGACGAAAAAATCCACATTAATAAAGCACCCCCTAACAAAGGCAACATCATATCCCATAAGATTCCTTAACTATACATTTATTATAATGCAGCTACATAGTAGGGGTCATACAACCAAAGCCCTTTCTTTCAAAGATTACTAGGGTCTTTGGTTCATCACAATACAAGACACATAAGTCAAGAGGAAAGATATATATGAGCATACAAATTTTACAGTAGACCTAATATATCCTAATACCCCACCTAGAAGCATATGTGACGAGCTCACTCATCTCTTCTTCGTTGATGTATCCATCTTCATTGATGTCTGCATGTCGAAAGGCTCTGCCAGCTCTCCATCCAGAGAAGCTTAATCCAATTTCTTTAAATGCTAGTTTGAGCTCTTGTTTGCTGATTTTTCCATCTCCATTCTTGTCATATTTCTTGATAATTCCCTTTAGTTGCTCGTCAGAAAATGGAAGACTTGCACCTCTCCAAGGCATTTTTTATGCTATCCTCTCTGTGTTAAGTAATATGAATAAGTTCTAACAAGAGCTACTTCCCATATATGAAGGCTTGCTTTAAGGTCATTATGGGCATAAGAAAAGTTTTAGTTGATCGTTTTTTCTTTCACTTAGAAATTTACTATAGAATTTATGCCTTTTCCTTTCAATTGGATGTTTTGGAATTCTTTATTATCCCTTTGGTAGCCAGGATAAGAATGGAGCATTATTCCAAACTATCATGGAACAGAGAACCAACAATTGTTAGAATAACTCTTTTTATTTCATCCGGATCTAAGTCACATATCAAGAGATTATAATTTCTGAGTGGATATGCATGTCTATGTATGCTATGATGATATAGAGAAACACGAATGTCGTTTCTGAACCATTAAGGTGGTACAAGAATTTCACTATTTCAATTTTGCTAATCTTTGCTAACAGTGGCGTACGCAGGATTTTTTGTAAGCGGTGACGACATTTAAAGAAGTGAAAAATAAATTAATTACTATAGTGACATCATATTTTAGAAAAATAAATTCAAGCTAAATTAGAAATTTAAATATCAATTCAGATAAATCTTAGATAATTTTATAGAATCCAACTCATCAAAAGAAAACGATGAATGTTTTTAGAAAATTCCAACTAGAAAGAAAAAATGAAAAAAATATTTAAAAACTTACATGTGAAAGAGCAACACACAACACCAAAAATTGCAAAGCAACTTTAATCTCCAATTGAAAATTATAAAAGAAAAGTGAGTAGTTTTTTGTAAAGTTAGGGTTTAAATTGCTTGAGTAATCCTATTTCACAATAATATTAAATTGTTTATTGACTGCTACAATGATAGATATAGCTGATTAAGTAAAGAGTAGAGGTTATAAATCTCATATTGGCAACACTTTGAATAGAATGAAATAGGCTCAGTTGAATAAGTTTAGCTCTTCTTAGCAAGCCGTCAAGAGTTCAAATCCTTGTGGCTTCTTTATTCTTAGTAGGCGTTTGGACATGCGGTTTCAAATCATGGTTTGAAATCATGAGATGAAATCCGACTTTGGACATGCATTTCATCTCATGGTTTCAAACCCCAATTAATCATCCAAAAAAGCATGATTTGGGGTTTGAAATCATGGTTTCAAATTTTTTAAATATAAAATTTGACACATAAGTTTATATTTTGTAAAAAAAAGACCCATAAGTTGGGAGATGTTTTTAACAATTACTTCCATCAATCATTTACCAACCTCATTAACTTCTATTAACCGTTATTTATGTTCGTACCATGTGGGAGGATTATATTAAAGAGTAGTTGCATTACTATTCATATTAAATTTTCCTTTTTATTGAACTAAAATTGATGTTGTATTTTTTAGAAAGGCCTTCTAGTAGTGTATTAATTTTGTTATCAACTATGACTTGCTCATTTGTAAGATTGTATAAGAATTGGGAAACTTTTGATAGTTTTCACAACTTGTGTGGTTTTTATGTCTATAAAAGAAAATACAACTTAAGATATCCAAATTGCATATCCAAACATGATTTCAAACCATGATTTGAAACCACGGTTTCAAACCATCTCCAAACGGCTCCTTAGAATAAGCCTAAAAATCTTATAAAAATATGCTAATCATCGGGATTGAACACAAGACCTTAAGGGGACAGTTGAAGTGCCACAACAGTGACCTACCAATGTTGTAGTGCTAAGTGGTGTCATATCTTCAATATTTGTTCAAATACTTTCTGCTGCATAGTATTATACATATATAAATAAATAAATAATTCCGATGAAGCGGTGTCGGATGACACCCCTTAGATACAGGTGGGTCCGCCCCTGCTTACTAACAGTGTAGCGACAAAGAACTATGAATCAGAATAGGTCTAATTCAAGAGTTTAAGATGAGGGTTCGGCTCTGCTCCATTAGTCTTTGCTCAAGTAATTAACAATGCAACTTTAGATAGCTGACACGCGGACTTATAAACATGAAAGTTTGAGATTGCTTTCCTTTAAAATATTATGTTGACTTTTGAGTTCTATTTAATCTTTTGCAAAGTAAAAAGAAAATTCATTGTAAGAATTTTTATTAATTATGGAGTTTTTTGTCCATGAGAATTATTCACTTTTTTTTAATTTTTTTCACTTTATTTGAAAATCAGTGTTTGGCCCTGAAAATTCAAATACAAGTTGAAGTTGTATTTGAAATTTGGAAAACACCTCAAAGCATGTTTTCACTTTTTTCCATCTCAATCTTTTATTTTTGTTTTCCAAATTTGCCCTAAATTTTTATTTTTATGAAAACGACGCCATTTCAACTTGATCAAGTGTGCCACTAGTTTGGGTTGCGGGCCGGGTCGAGTCGGATATTTTAATTGAATTTTTATTTATTAGATAGATTAAACAAAGAGTAAAAAATACATTAATTATGATATTTGAATCAGTGCACTTAAAAAAAATATAGGATCCAATTTATGACATTATGTGATTATGAATTATGAGATGTTACTCTTTTAGAGTAGATTTAGTTATATGTTTCAAGTAAATTAATCAAGTGGGGTGGTTTTGCTAGTATTTAGAAATTGAGGTTATAAATCATATTTCATTTTTTTAAGAAGTACATTCAACAACCAAATATTCTTTGCAGAAAGCATAACCAAACACAACTTCATCTTTAACCACAACTTCAAAAATTCCAAATAAAGTGAAAACTATTGATTTCTATGGCTAAACGCCTATTGAGTTCC
Organism: Lycium ferocissimum; assembly: GCF_029784015.1. Taxonomy (NCBI): domain Eukaryota; kingdom Viridiplantae; phylum Streptophyta; class Magnoliopsida; order Solanales; family Solanaceae; genus Lycium; species Lycium ferocissimum. The sequence continues at coordinate 64,948,509 of NC_081352.1, forward strand.
TTAGAAACGGTTAAATTCTTGGATAATGCATATTTTTTTTTGGAGAAAGCTATTTATATAACTTGAATACATATAAAGTTCATTATTTTCTTAAAGAGTAAATGACTTGGTAGTGTTATGCTGGAACATAATCACTCTAATATGTGCCTGGAAGTATATTTTTCACATATATAAGAAAAAACCCACAAACAACAAAAATCAAAGCGATGAAAAATAGGCTTAATTGGTTTAATTTGACTTCAATAATTGAAAAATCGATTTATGTAACGAGTCGTTATAGTCTTTTCGGCATTTTCGTCCATTCCCAAGCATTGATTAGCTCATTGTTGACCCGAGGGGACTGTTGGCATGCTTCTCGAGGTGTCTAGACTAGATTCGGGCAACCATTGTGAAATATAGGTTCAAAGTGAAAAATGGTTGACCTGAAGATGACTTTTGGGTAAACGAACCTTTTCGGAATTCCGTCAATTCCAAAAGGTCTGGATGGTCGTTTAGAACTTGGGTGTGTATTTGGTTCGATTCCTAATGCCCTCGGATGTATTTCGGGACTTGGGTTGGGAAATTTGAATTAAGGCATCGGGGTTGACTCGGTCAACGAGATATCCGTTGGGAATTTTGAGGCCACAGGCGCGTCCGTAGAGCGTTTTTATGTGTGTCTATGTGTATGGTATGTGAGCAGATGGCCTCGAAAACTAGTCGGAAAATTGGATCAAATTGTGAAACTTGGGAAGTTTTCTGGTGTCTGGTGCCCGCTTTGGCGGCACCAGCACCGCGGCAGCGGTACCGCTGGAGCGGTAACCCTGCCGCTGTAGCGGCCCAAGCATTTTAGGCTTGACCACTGAAGCGGTCAAGTGACTGCTGAAGCGGCGCCGCTGGGGCGGTCCCAGTGCCGCTAAAGAGGGTGACGGGCAGTTTGTTAAATTAATAAAGTGTTAAAAGCCCTTAGACCCTAATTATTTCCCATCTCTATTTGAGCTTGAGGGAACTGTTCTTAGAGATATTTGGAGGAGATTCTTGGAGGTAAATCTTGCTTATTCCTTTACTCTTCCTTAAATCATAATCATCTTGGATTCCCCATTCCCTTTAATAACCCCTTAGTGATGGAAGTTGAAAGAGGGTTTTGATGAACTTTTCCTTAGGATCATTAATAAGGAAATTGATGATGTTTATGTTAGATTTTGATAAATCTAAGCTTATTAATCATATATCTTCCACTCCTTGTGTTGAATTTCGGAATCAAGGAATTACGGTTTATACCCAATTTGGGGGTTTTGCTTGAAATTAGAAATTAGGTTAATACTTGAGTTAAATCAACAATTAGTGGTTGGGTTATGATCACCTACTACTTAATTTGACATTTTGCTGCCAAAATTTTCGTTTTGCCCTCAGGCCTCCATTTGCCCAATTTCTAGTGGCTAGAATTGACCTAATTTGAATAGTAGCAATATTAGTATCATTCTTCATGATTTCTAATATAGAATTCGATTATTCTTAGACTACTTTGGTTCTGAGGTTCAGCGGAAAGGCAAAGCAAATGAGTGAGTTGTTGGTGTTGTGGTTCGGCTATCCAGATAGGTTATGGCTTACCTTTGGTTAGACTTTGTATAGCGAAGCACATATTTAGATTATATTGTTGGAGATAGCATGTGAACCTTCAGGTATGAAGTCGGGTTGGTGATCGCCTTAGGTTGGGGCTAGCCATCCCGTTACGCGTGATTTGATTATTCGATTGTGCCGGCCTGATGGCATGAGTCATTCACAGATATTGGATTATGTTTTATCATCTTGATTATGATGTAGTTGGCATACCCACTGTTGGTATTTGTACTCGAACATATTGTTGGCGAACCTACTGTTGGTACTTGTGATTCGATTATATTATTGACATACCCATTGTTGGTATTTGTATTCAGTTATATTATTGGTGTACCCATTGATTGGTATTGGTTATATTGAGCACGATTATTGATGTGATTCATGCATTGCACGCACTCTAATTTTCATGATGCACTGTTGAGATATTGATGATACTTGATGAGCTGGGCTCAGTTTTACTTGAGTCACGTGAGAGTCCGATATCCGATGTTTGTACCGGAATTGTGGATTGAGTGAATTGATACTTGATGAAACTCTTTTACTTGAGTGACGTGAGAGTCCGATGTCCGATGTTCATTCCGAAATCATGGATTGAGTGAGTGCATAGACTCCGCGGGTCCCCGAGAGTGGTGCCGATGAGAACCCTCCGTGGGCAAAGATCCGGGGTCCCGTCTGTCTATTGGGCAAAGATTCGAGACGGGTGGCACTTAGACTTCGCGAGTCACACCGGGTTGTGCTATTGGGACGTCGATATTTTCGTCCGGAGTACATGTGTACACCGCATTTGCATGGCACTGCATTGCATTCATATCATTATTGCATTGTGAGATATTTGGTGTTGTATTGTGATATTGGATTGGATATATTCAGACTTGGAACATTTGGGATTAGATGCTTTACATAGGTGATGACGGATAATTGGAATTGATAGCATTGTCTTATACTTGCTAGTTTATTTGTTTATCTGCTTTATTATCTTAATTGTGTTAGCTATGCTTAGTCGGTCGATGACGCCTACCAGTACTGTTATTTGTACTGACCTGCACTTGCTGCATTCTTTTATGAATGCCGAGTATCAGGTCAGATCCACTTCCGTGGCACGTGGTTGATCGTCACTCAGCTTTTTCTTGAGTTTCCAGGGTGAACATGGCCGTCCGCTGCCTTGAAGACTTTCTATCTTTATGTCTTATTCTATTCGGAGACATAGACACTTTATGTATTAGTATTCTAGATTGTATTATTTCTCCTTAGATGCTCCTGTGTTATTCAGACTAGACCCTAGGGGTGTTTATCGTCATTCCGCACTTTTCTACTACTTATATATATATATATATGTCGTGAGACTTACGTATTTATTTTATTCCATTGCTTAATTTTATACTTTTATGTATTTATTCATTGTTGGGTTGAGGGTTCGCTTACCGAGGTGGAAAGGTAAGTGCCCGCACTACTTAGGCAAAATTGGTCGTGACAAGTTGGTAGCTGAGCCCTAGGTTACCCAGTCTTTAATACAAGAGCGTGTCTAGTAGAGTCTCTTGGATCGGTACGATGAGCTCCGTACTTGTCTGCGGGAGGCTATAGGACATTTAGGAAATCTCACTCTTTCCTTCCTTCGTGCTACTTTATTCTAATTGGTATCTGGAAAGATCAAATTGGTATCTGACTCTTATCTCTTCTCTCACAGATGGCGAGGAATCGAGCTACTATGGCTCGCGGTCAGGTGCCAAAGCTTGCAGCTACGGCTGGCACCCGAGGTGGGGCGACAACCAAAGGGAGCGGTAGAGTGAGAGGCCGCGGGGCTGCCCCAGCCAGGGGTAGAGCTCCAGTAGTAGGACAACGCCGAGAGATATGGCTCCAGCTCAGACACAGCCTGAGGTTACCTCTGATCAGGCCATGCATGACACCATGGCCAGAGTGTTACTTCACCTTGATACCTAAGGCGGCGCCCTCGGGTTACCACACCGGTGGGGGTTCATAGATCACTGTCCGGGGGGCACGTACGCCTGGGTAGGGACCTACGCGGGTAGCACATCCCGCTGCAGCTATAGCTCCTCGCATTGATGTGATACCCACTCCTGGTGAGGAGATTAGGCCAATGGAGGGCGTCGTTGTGACCGTTTCTGATCAGGACCTTGTTGGGAGATTCAGGAAGTTAGAGCCACCGAAGTTCCCTGGCACTTCGTTTGAGGATGCCAATCAGTTTATTCTTGATATGCATGAGTTGCATGTAACGACCCGTTTTGTCTTTATAGTCTTTTCGGCATATTCGCCCGTTCCCGAGCATCGAATAGCTCACTTGTGACCCGAAAGGACCATTGACATGCTTCTCGAGGTGTCTAGATCGGATTCGGGCAACTTTTGTTAAAATATAGGCTTAAAGTGAAAAATGATTGACGCAAAGTTGACTTTTGGGAAAACAAACCTTTTTCAGAATTCCGTCTATTCTGAGAGGTCTGGATGGTCGTTTAGAACTTCTATGTGTATTTAGTTTGGTTCCAAATGCACTTAGATGCATTTCGGGACTTGGGATGGGAAATTGGAATTAAGGCATTGGGGGTTACTCGGTCAACGAGACTTCCATTGGAAATTTCGAGGCCACAAGCGCGTTCTTAGCGAATTTTTATGTGGGACTACGTGTTTGGTATGCGAGCAGATGGCCTCGGGAATTAGTCAAAAAATTGGATCGAAAGGTGAAACTTAGGCTATGTTTCTGGTGTTTATTGCTCGTTTTGGCAGCTCCAGCACCGTAGCAGCGGCACCGCTGGAGCGGTAGCCCTGCCGCTAAAGCGATCCAAGCCATTTAGGCTTGACCGCTGGGGCGGTCCTTGTACCGCTAAAGCGGGTGACAGGCAGTTAATAGTATTAATGAAATGTTAAAAAAACACTAGACCCTTATTTTGTCCCATTTCGATATTTGAGCTTGAAGAAATTGCTCTTAAGGATATTTGGAAGAAAATCTTGGAGGTAATTCCTACTCATTTCTTCATTCTTCCTTTAACCCATTATCATGTTAGATTCCCCTATTCCCTTAATAAACCCTTGGTGACAAGAGTTCAAAGAGAGTTTGGAAGAACATTGTTCCTAAGATTATTAATGATAAAATTGGTGATGTTTATGTTAGATATTGACCAATCTAAGCTTATTAATCATATATCTTTCACTTTTAACATTGAATTTCGGAATTGAACACTTAGGGTTTATACCCAAATAGGGGGTTTTGCTTGAAATCAGAAATTAGGCTAATCGTTAGGCTAAATAAACAATTAATGGTTGTATTATGATTGCCTAGTACTTAATTTGGTATTTTGCCCGCAAATTTCCCGTTTTGCCCTTGTGGGCCCGTTTCCCCATTTTCTAGGGTTAAAATGGACCAAATTGAAAAAGTAGCAATATTAGTATCATTCTTCATGATTTCTAATATATAATTCGATTATACTTAGACTACTTTGGCTTCGAGTCTCAAAGGGAAGGGCAAAGCAAAGGAGTGAGTAGTTGGTGTCATGTCATGTTCGGCATCTGCAGTAGGTTATGCCTTACCTTTGGTGAGACTTCATATAGCGAAGCACATATTTAGATTATGATGTCGGAGACAACATCTGAACCTTCGGGTATGAATTCGGGTTGGATATTGCCTTAGGTTGGGCCCTGTTGTGTGTTGGGACTAGCCACCCCGTTATGTGCGTTTGATTGTTCCATTGTGATGGTTTGATGCCAGAAATCTGTGTTATTATCTTGACTGAGATAGGATTGATCTACCGTTATTGGTATTTGAACTATGATACATTGTTGGCGTGCCATTGTCAGTACTTGTGATATTGATATACTGTTGGCATATCACTGTTGGTACTATGATATGATACATTGTTGGCGTACCCTTTCGTTGGTACTTGTGATATTGAATTTGATTGTGGATAATTTATATACGCATTGCATGCAATCTCACACATTTATGATGCATGACCGATACCAGTGATGATCCAGTATCGTTGATTGTATGAAACTGATATTTGATAAACTTTTTTACTTGAGTGATTATGAAAAGGCCGATGTACGAAGATCAATTCTGGAATCGTTGATTGTATGAAACTTATATTTGATAAACTGTTTTACTTGAGTGATTATGAAAAAACCGATGTCTGAAGATCAATTCCGGAATCGTTGATTGTGTGAGATTTATATTTGGAAGACTCTTTTACTTGAGTGATTGTGAGATGGCCGATGTCCGATGATCAATTCCGGCATCGTTGATGCATGGATGATTCCGATGATATCCCGGAGTCGTTGTTAGTGCATGGACTCCGCGGGTCCCCCAGGGTGGTGCCGGTGAGACTTCCCCTGTGAGCAATTAGCCAGGGTCCCGTCTGTCTGTTGGGCAAAGATCCGGGACTGGTGGCACTTAGACTTCGCGAGTCACGCTGGGTTGTGCTACCGAGACGTTTATATTTTCGTTCGGAGTACATATGTACACCTCATCTGCATGGCATTACATTGCATTCATTCCATCATTGCATTGCATTGCATTATGACTTGATTGAGATTCTTGGTGATTGGATTGTGATGATTGGATTGGATCGGATATATTTAGACTTGACGTATTTGGGTTTAGATGCTTTACATAAAGGGGATGACGATACTTGGTCAGATCATATTGTCTTATACTTATTAGATTCCTTGCTTATCTGCTTTATTTTCTGAATTGTGTTAACTATGCTTAGTCGGCCGACGATGCCTACCAAGATCGTTGTTTGTACCGACCCGCACTTGCTGCATTCTTTTATATGAATGCGCAGTAGTACCAGGTCGATCTACTTTTTTCGACCCCCCGTCGATCGACTCTTCCCCTTCCTCTCGAGTTTGTGGTGAGCATGGCGTCCGTTGACCTTGAAGACTTTCCTATCATATGTCTTTCTTTAATTTCAGAGACATAGACATTTATGTATTAGTATTCTAGACTGTACTATTCACCTTAGATGCTCTTGTCTTATTCAGACTAGACCCTGGGGGTATTACTATATTCCGCATTTTTACTACTATCTATCTATCTATATATATATATATATATATATATATATATATCGTGGGACTTACATATTTGTTGATTTCCGCTACTTAACTTTCTTCAATTTATGTATCGTTCATTGTCGGGACGAGGGTTCGCTACCAAGGCGGGAAGGTAAGTGCCCATGGCCAAGGGCTAAACGGATCGTGGACAAGTTGGTATCGTAGCCCTAGGTTACCCGATCTTTAATACAAGAGCGTGTCTAGTAGAGTCTCGCGGATCGATACGATGAGCTCCGTACTAATCTGCGGGAGGCTATGGGACATTTCGAAAATCTCGCTTTCTTTCTTTCCGTTGTGCTGCTTTATTCAAATTGGTATCTGGAAAGATCAACAGTATCTGACTCTTATCTCTTCTCTCATATATGGTGAGGACTCGAGCTACTATGGCCCGAGGTTAGGTACCAGAGCCCGCGGCTACGGCTAGCACCCGAGGGTGAGCGACAGCCAGAGGGCGCGGCAGAGAGAAAGGCCGCGGGGCTGCCCTAGCCAGGGGTAAAGCTCCTGCGGTAGGACAGCACCGAGAGAGAACTCCATCCCTCGAGCCCGAGGATGTGGCTCCAGCTCGGACACAGCCTGAGGTTACTTCTGATCAGGCCATGCATGATACTATGGCTAGAGTATTTCTTCATCTTGATGCCCAGCAGGCGGTGTTACTACACCCGGAGAGGGTTCACAGACTAGGGATGGGGTGCAGACCCCTGAGCAGAGACCTACGAGGGTAGTACATCCCGCTGCCTACTATGGCTTGTTGCATGGATATGATACCCACTCCCGGTGATGAGATTAGGCCCATGGAGGGCACTGTTATGACTGCTTCTGACCAGGTTCTGTTGGGAGGTTCCGGAAGTTAAAGCGGCCGAGGTTTGCTGGTACCTCGTCTAAGGATGCCTATGAGTTTATTCTTGATATGCATGAGTTGCTGCACCGTATGAGGATAGTGGAGACCCACGACATTGATTATGTGTCCTACCAGTTTCGCGGTGACGCGAAGACGTGGTGGAGGTATTTTGTAGCGTGCAGACCTGAGGGTTCTCCTCCTTTAACTTGGACTCAGTTTTGTCGAGCCTTCCATTAGAAGTATGTGCCCCGGTCTTTGAGAGAGGCGCTTAGGGAGCAATTTTTACACCGTGAGCAGAAGGGCATGTCCTTGGAGTCCTATGTGACCCGTTTCCTCTATTTCGCCCGTTATTCTACTCTGTTAATCCCTACTGAGGTCGATAAGATCAGGCGCTTTGTTGGAGGACTAGTGGGCTCTCTATAGATTCCTTAGCTTCAGATAGAGTCAATGGGGGCTTCCTTCCAGTCCATTATCGAGCATGCTTCTATGGTTGAGGGCGCTAAGGCCCGTTCTTTTGGTGGTGGTGACAAGAGGCCACGTCAGACTGGCAGTTTTTGGGGCTCTGGTACGAGAGGCACCGGTCAGTTTTCGAGACCACCTCAGCCCTATTCCGATCATCCTGTACATTCGCACACGGCCTTCGCTTCGTGGCCGCAGCACTCGACTCCTCTTACTCGTTACTCGCAGAGAGGTCGGGCGCGGCCAGAGAGATGTCCCGGACCTAGGCGGATTATCGCCGCCGAGGACTTCGTATCATCCGTGGTCGCGCGGACTGACCTCTTCAGAGGCGAGCTCGCTCGGTGCCGCGGTAATTCACATAGATCTAGAGGCGGGTCCCAGCTAGCTTGATGGGGTACTCAGAGTACGAGGGGGATCCAAGACTGGGCGTGGTGGAGCCCATTGTTACTCATTTTCTGGTAGGCCCGAGGCAGAGGCCTCAGATGTTGTGATCTCAGGTACCATTTATGTCTGTCATAGAGCAGTATCAGTGTTATTTGATCCTGGATTCACTTACTCGTATGTGTTTGCATTTCATGCCGTTGTTTGAGATTTGCCTTGTGACAGCATAGATATACCTGTTCATGTGTCTACTCAGGTCGGAGATTCTGTGGTTGTCAATAGAGTCTACCGGTCTTGTTTGGTTAATTTTATAGACTTGGGTAGATTTGATGATTCTTGATATGGTGGACTTTGATATTATATTGGGTATGTCCTGGCTTTCTCCTTATCAAGCGATCTTGGATTGTCACGCCAAGACAGTCACCTTAGCCATGCCTGGCATTCCTAGACTTGAGTAGAGAGCTATTCCTAGTCCCGCTCCGAAGAAGATCATTTCCTTCCTTCGGGCGAAGAAGTTAGTAAGTAAGGGGTGTTTAGCGTATTTGGCGCATATTCGTGATACGACTGTTGCATCTCCACCCCTTGAGTCTATCCCTATTGTGAGCGAGTTCGCCGAGGTATTTCCGTCGAATTTGCCGGGTATGCCACCTGATCGCGAATTGATTTCTGTATCGGCGTGAACCCGGGCACTCATCCCATTTCCATCCCACCATATCGGATGGCACCTTCCGCGTTGAGAGAGCTTCAGGAACAATTGTAGGATTTATTGAGCAAGGGGTTCATTAGACTGAGCTCCCCCCTTCGGGTGCTCCTGTGTTATTTGTGAAGAAGAAAGATGGGACCATGAGGATGTGTAGTGATTACCGCCTGTTGAACAAGGTCACTATTGGGAACAATTGCCCTATGCCTTGTAATGATGATCTGTTTGACCAATTTCAGGGTGCTTCGGTGTTTTCGAAGATTGATTTGCGTTCTGGCTATCACCAATTGAAGATTAGGGCGGAGGATATTCCGAATACAAAGATTCCGGACGAGATATGGCCACTATGAGTCTTTAGTGATGTCTTTTGGGCTTACCAATGCCCCGACTGCATTTATGACTTTGATGAATGGCATCTTCACGCCGTTCCTTGATTCCTTTGTGATATCGATGATATCTTGGTGTATTCCAAGAGTAGAGTGGAGCATGAGAGCCATCTCTATACCGTTTCGTTGTTGAAGAAATATAGCTTGTTCGCTAAATTTTCTAAGTGCGAGTTTTGGTTGGCATCTGTAGCATTCTTAGGCCATGTGGTGTCTAAGGAAAGAATTATGGTTGATCCACCGAAGATTGAGGTTGTGAGAGATTGGGCGAGGCCCACTACTGTTACTGAGATTCGTAGCTTTGTGGGTTTGGCCAGTTATTATCGTCGCTTTGTGAAGGGTTTCGCTGCCATTGCTTCATCCTTGACCCGATTGACTAAAAAGAATGTTCACTTCCAGTGGAAGGATGATTGTGAGAAGAGCTTTCAAAAGAGCAAGCTTCTTTTGACTACAGCCCCGATCCTAGCCTTTCTTATGGGAGTTAAGGATTTTGCTGTCTATTGCGGCGCTTCCTGTATGGGTTTGGGTGCGGTGTTGATGCAGGAGGGTAGAGTGATAGCTTATGCTTCCCGTAAGTTAAAAGTTCATGAGAAGAATTACCCTACCCATGATTTGAAGTTGTTGACCGTAGTCTTCGCCTTGAAGCTTTGGAGGCACTACTCGTACGATGTCCATTGTGAGGTTTTTTACTGGTCACCATAGCCTTCAGCATGTGTTTACCCAGAGAGATCTTAATTCCAGGAAGCGCCGATGGGTGAAGTTCCTGAAGGACTATGACATCTCTATTCTATATCATCCCGGAAAGGCCAATGTAGTGGCTGATGCCTTGAGTCGCAAGGAAGTGAGTATGAGGAGTTTAGCTCGATGGATTGTTACCGAGCGTCCGTTGGCCATGGAGGTTCAAACTCTGGCCAACAGTTCCGTTCGTCTTGATATTTCAGCTCCGGGTAGGATTTTGGCTTGTATAGAGGCGAGGTCATCTTTATTGGATCGGATCAGGGCTCACCAGTTTGAGGATGCTCAGTTGAGCAAGATCCAAGATAAGGTTTCGAAAGGTGAGGCCAAGGAGGTCGTGATTGATTCTGAGGGCATTTTGAGGATTAAAGGACGCGTGTGCGTTCCTCGTGTTGGTGATTTGGTTCAGTTGATCTTGTCTGAGCCTCATAGCTCTTGCTATTCCATTCATCCGGGGGCAACTAAGATGTACTGTGACTTGAGACAGCACTATTGGTGGCGTCGAATGAAGAGAGATATAGTTGACTTTGTGGCTGTGTGAAAATTGTCAACAGGTAAAGTATGAGCACCAGCGACTCAGTGGGGTGCTTCAGAGGATGCCCATTCCCGAGTGGAAGTGGGAGAGGATTACCATGGATTTTCTCATGGGTATTCCAAAGACCCTTGGCAAGTTTGATTCTATTTGGGTGATAGTGGATCGGTTGACTAAGTCCGCTCACTTTGTTCCAGTTCAGGTTTCCTATACCGCGGAGAAATTAGCCAAGATGTACATTTGGGATATTGTGATATTACATGGGGTTCCTATTTCTGTCATATCCGATCGGGTACTATTTTCATTTCCCGATTCTGGAGGGCATTTCATGTGGAGTTGGGTACCCGATTGGATCTCAGTACAGCTTTTCATCCCCAGACCGATGGCCAGTCTGAGCGGACCATTCAGGTGCTCGAGGACATATTGAGAGCGTGAGTTATTGATTTTGGTGGTCATTGGGATCAAAATTTGCCCTTGGTAGAGTTTGCGTACAATAACAGCTATCATTCGAGTATTGGTATGGCGCCTTTTGAGACTTATATGGTAGGAGATATAAATCTCCAAAAGGTTGGTTTGATGGGTTCGAGGCTCAACCTTGGAGCACGGATCTATTGAGAGAGTCCCTTAATAGAGTTAGAGTTATTTAGGCCAAGGTTGTGGCAGCTCAGAGTCGGTAAAAGATATATGCGGACCGAAAAGTCCGGGATTTGAAGTTTGCTATTGGTGACAAGGTTCTATTGAAGGTTTCACCTATGAAGGGTGTTATGAGGTTTGGCAAGAGGGGAAATTTGAGCCCCGTGCACATCGTCCGTTCGAGATTGGGGATTGTATCGGTGATGTAGCTTATGAGTTAGCATTGCTGACAGGCTTGGCGGGATTTCATCCGGTCTTTCATGTTTCGATGCTGAAGAAATACCATACCATCGGTACCTACATTATCCATTGGGATTCTATATTGCTTGATGAGAATTTGACTTATGAGGAGGAGCCTATCGCGATCTTGGATGCAGGTTCGGAAGTTGAGGTCAAAAGAGATTGCTTCTGTGAAGGGGCAATGGAAGCACCGTCCTGTTGAGGAGGCTACTTGGGAGACCGAGTCCGACATGCATAGCCGATATCCTCAGCTGTTTACTGATTCAGGTATTTTCCCTGTTTCGTTTCTTTTCTTCGCTCGAGGACGAGCGACGGTCTAATTGGTATCTGTTGTAACGACCTGTTTCGATGTTATAGTCTTTTTGACATTTTCGCTTGTTCCCGAGCATTGATTATCTCACTTGTGACCCGAAGGGACTGTTGACATGCTTTCCAAGGTATCTAGATCGGATTCGGGCAACTTTTGTGAAAATATAGGCTTAAAGTGAAAAATAGTTGACCCAAAGTTGACTTTTGGGCAAACGAACCTTTTTCGAAATTCCGTTGATTCCGAGAGGTCTGCATGGTCATTTAGGACTTGTATGTGTATTTGGTTCGGTTTCCAATGCACTTGGATGCATTGTGAACTTGGGATGGAAAATTAGAATTAAGGCATTGGGGGTTGACTCGGTCAACGAGACCTCCGTTGGGAATTTTGAGGCCACAGGCCCGTTCATAGCACGTTTTTATGTGGGACTATGTGTTTAGTATGTGAGCAGATGGGCTCGGGAATTAGTCGGAAAATTGGATCGAAAGGTGAAACTTAGGCTAAGTTTCTGGTGTCTGGTGCCCGTTCCGCTGGAGCGGTAGCCCTGTCGCTGAAGCGGTCCGAGCCATTTAGGCTTGAACGCTGAAGTGGTCAGCTGACCGCTGGGGCGGTCCCTGTACCGCTAAAGCGGGTGACGGACAGATAATAATATTAATGAAGTGTTAAACAGCCCTAGACCCTCATTTTGTCCCATTTTGATAATTGAGCTTGAAGAAACTGCTCTTAAGGATATTTGGAGGAAAATCTTGGAGGTAATTCCTAATCATTTCTTCATTCTTCCTTTAACCCATTATCATGTAAGATTCCCCTATTCCCTTAATAAACCCTTGGTGATAAGAGTTCAAAGAGGGTTTGGAAGAACGTTATTCCTAAGATTATTATTGATAAAATTGGTGATGTTTATGTTAGATATTGACCAATCTAAGCTTATTAATCATATATCTTTCACTTTTAACATTGAATTTCGGAATTGAACACTTAGGGTTTATACCCAAATTGGAGGTTTTGCTTGAAATCAGAAATTAGGCAAATCCTTGGGCTAAATCAACAATTAATGGTTGTATTATGATTGCCTAGTACTTAATTTGGTATTTTGCCCGTAAATTTCCCGTTTTGCCCTTATGGGCCCGTTTCCCCAATTTCTAGGGTTAAAATGGACCGAATTGAAATAGTAGCAATATTAGTATCATTCTTCATGATTTCTAACACAGAATTTGATTATGCTTAGACTACTTTGATTTCGAGGTTCAGCGGAAGGGCAAGAAAAATGAGTGAGTTGTTGGTGTTGCAGTTCGGCAGTCCAGGTAGGTTATGGCTTACCTTTTGTGAGATTTTGTATAGCGAAGCAAATATTTAGATTATGATGTCGGAGACAGCATGTGAACCTTCGGGTATGAAGTCGGGTTGGATATTGCCTTAGGTTAGGCCTATTGTGTGTTGGGACTAGCCACCCCGTTATGTGCGTTTGATTGTTCCATTGTGTTGGTTTGATGCCATGTGTAGTTGGTAGATATCAGAATCTGTGTTATTGTCTTGACTGAGATAGGATTGATATACCGTTGTTAGTATTTGAACTATGATACATTTTTGGCGTACCTGTTGCTGGTACTTGTGATATTGATATACTGTTGCCATACCACTGTTGGTATTGTGATATGATACTGTCACACCCTAAAACCCACCCTAGACGTGACCGGCATCCGACGTCATGAACAACATCGGAAGAGCCTAAACGACACAATAATAACACTTGAACCAGGCAGGTTCAATATTCGCCTCCAACAGTTTATAAAATAAATGTAACAAATCATGAATGTAACAAATCATGAATATATGAATTAAATCAGTGGAAGTCTTTATAATTTAAATAATTCAACCAAAACATAGTAGTGCACGAAAGAGTTAATCAATAACTCTTCTACCCACATTCGAATGTATACTAAGGAGCTTCTAAGATAAAGGAATAATAATTTGACTCATCGGGACGCAGCCTGAAAACTAATATAAATAAATGGAATAAACAAATAAATAGGGTGTCCCACGAATGAATGTGTGGGCTCACCAAAGCAGCAGCAACAGCAAGTCCTTCCTAAACGCCCGGAGTATCAAGAACCTGCTCTTCTCCGTTACCTAACATACCATCAATGACAACAATGATATGCCTAAGTACTTCGTACTAAATGAGTGCTTCGGGGACAATAAGTAATATGAAAATAAAGTACAATAATACATAAAGAAATCAGTTCTGAAAAGATAGTATAAAACAGTTATTTCACTTTGTGCTTCTTAATATGATTTGTTAAACAGTTTACAAAGCCGTTTCAAAATCCCAGTTTCAATTATGCTTTAAATCAATCAGGCATAAATACCAGTTCCATAATAAAGATGGATATCACAATCGCCCATATAGGCCCAACTCAATATCAACAACGCTTTAAATACATCGAAATATGGATTCACGGTGGCTACTCTTCCTCCCGAATAGCAAGGCAATTAATACACCCCAGGTAGCGAACTCGGAAGTGACCATTCTTCCCCCCGAATAGCAAGGCAATTAATACACTAGGATCCATAGTGGCTACTCTTCCTCTCGAGTAGCTAGGCAAAACACAACAACAAATTCTCATAGCATAGAAGCCAATTCATAACTCATTTGTAATGTAGTCACATCATCAATTGTCATTATGGTTCATTATGCCATATCGAAAGAATAAGTCATTCCAATCAATGTTTTGAAAACGTATAACTTCTTTACGAAAGATTTCCATGTCCCAATTCATCAATGAGAATGTCGTCACCAACTCTTAACCATCATTATTAAGCAGCTCTCATAGAGGAAAACATTCGTAATATCTTATACATATATAAGGTTTGTTACAATCTAGGTTTAATGTGGATTTGTCCCCTCACACACATTAACCACCATTTAGACATGAATTGGAGTTCAAGAAACATGAAAAGATTACTTTTCCTTTCATTCATTAAAGAATCTTGAATAAAATTTATACTTCCAACAATAGTTTCAAAAGTGATTTTCATTCAAAATAAGTTTTCAAAAGAGAGACATACCTTAATATAATAAACAAAGTTTAACAATTCGTTTTTCTAATGAAGAACACCCAAACCCTAGCTTGAATCACTTTGGGAAGAATTATGTTGCAAACCCTAGGTTTTGGTCACAAGAATCATGTTAAAAATCATGGGTTTGATGTTAGAATGGATTAGTAATGTTAAGGATGTTCTTATCTTTGATTTGGAGACTTGGAGGAATGATTTTCGTCCTTAGGGTTGTTCAGAAAGTGGAGGAATAAACAAAACAAATGTCTTATTTATATTTTTCTGGTGAAAACGGACCAAAGGGCGCCCCGAAGGACGAACCATCCTTCGTGTTACGGACCGTCCTTTAGTGGAAATTTTCAGAGAGTTCTAGTGATTTTTGAGGTGTTACAGTTTCGTGTTACGGTCCGTAACGTCTCACCGTAACACAGGCCAAATTTTCAGCAAAGACAGGATTCTGTAAAACGGGCATAACCTTTTGTACATAACTTTTCTTGGGCTGGGCGACCTACCATTGGAAAACTATTTCAAAGATATACAACTTTCATCCGGGAAATTTTTCCAAATTCGCAACACATCTTCATAAAATCACCCATAAGACAGACCTACCAAAACTTAGGCGAATTTAAGAGCCCTTAAGAACTTCAATTGTTGGTTTGACTTCAAAACGACCATCTTCCACCCGAATTCATCAAGAATGGATTCATATAGATATAATATCATCTTAACACTAGATTTTTACACATTCACACCTAGTTCAAGTTTACGGGGTGTTACATTATCCCCTTCTTAAGATCATTCGTCCTCGAATTAAAATCGTATTCTAGGAAGGTTATTAACCCCCACGAATTTTAACCACACAATCACCTTGCGAACGAATAGCTCAAAAATTAACTCATACCTGAAATAGGGAACAAGTGAGGATATCTCTTCTTCATGTCCCCTTCCGTTTCCCGAGTAGCTTCCTCAGTATTATGATTTTGCCATAACACTTTAACCAACGCAACATCCTTTGTTCTCAACCTTCTAACTTGGCGATCCAAAATCTGAACTGGTTTTTCTTCATAAGACAAAGATTCATCAATCTCAAATTCTTCATAGTTCAACACATGGGAAGGATCAGGTTTATACAATCTTAACATCAAAATGTGAACCACAGGATAAACCATGGACATCTTAGCCGGTATTCTCAACTCATAAGCTACCTTCTCAACTCTTCTAATGATCTCACAAGGACCAATATAGCGAGGACTAAGCTTGCCCTTTCTGCCAAAATGCATTACCCCCTTCATAGGTGACACTTTCAGGAAAACCTTGTCACCAACAGCAAATTTCAATTCCCTACGCCTCATGTCCTTATAAGACTTTTGTCTACTCTGAGCGGTCTTCAGTCGTTGCATAATAAGATTTACCTTTTCAATCACCTTATGAACTGAATCAGGACCCAATAATTCTACTTTGGTGGGTTCAAACCACCTAATTGGAGATCTGCAACGCCTCCCATAAAGAGCCTCATAAGGAGCCATCTGAATACTCGCTTAATAACTATTTTTGTAAGCAAATTCCACCAGAGGTAGGTGTTCATCCCAACTTCCTCCAAAATCAATTACACAAGCACGCAATATATCCTCCAAAGTCTGAATAGTCCTCTCTGCTTGCCCATCAGTTTGAGGATGAAAAGCGGTGCTCAAATTCACTCTAGTACCCAAACCTTCCTTAAATGATTTCCAGAAGTGAGCAGTAAATTACGTACCTCTGTCAGATATAATCGATGTCGGAACACTATGCAATCTAACTATTTCTTTTAGATATAACTTGGAGTACTCCGCCGCAGTATATGATGTCTTCACTGGGAGTAAATGGGCAGACTTTATGAGTCTATCCACGATCACCCAAATTGAATCAAATTTGGCCCTTGTGGGGTAAACCCACAACGAAATCCATATTGATCACCTCCCACTTCCACTGCGGAATCTCTATATTCTGAGCCAGACCATAATGTCTTTGATGTTCAGCCTTCACCTGTTGACAATTCAAACACTTAGCCACAAAATTAGAAATATTGACCTTCATGTTTCTCCACCAATAGTGCTGCTTCAAGTCCTTATACATTTTGGTGGATCCCGAATGAACCGAATACTTGGAACTATGAGCTTCCATTATTAATTCTTGTCGAAGACCATCAACATCAGGGACACATAATCGTCCTTGCAACCGCAGAACACTATCACCAGTACCAACAGTAAATGAAGTGTACTTACCCCTTTCCACTCCATCTCTCAGGTTTGCCAAAAGTTTCTCATGATATTGCTTGGATTTAATCCTTTCCACAATGTCAGACCGTGACTGTGTGATCCCCAATAACTCTCCATCTTCAGTTTCATAGAGTCTGACCCTAAGACTAGCAAGTCTTCGAATTTTCTTCCCCATGGGCATGTCATGAATGCGCAAATAAGCCAACGTGCCGATAGATTTTCTACCCAAAGCATTAGCAACCACATTAGCCTTACCAGGATAATACAAAATATTCAGATCATAATCTTTTAACAACTCCAACCACTTCCTCTGTCTAAGATTCAACTCTCGCTGCTTAAAGATGTATTTCAAGCTTTTATGGTCAGTATAAACATCATAATGCTCACCATACAAATAATGACGCCAAATTTTCAAGGCAAATACCACGACAGCTAACTCCAAGTCATGAGTGGGGTAATTCTTCTCATGCTTCTTCAACTGTCGCGAAGCATAAGCAATCACCTTACTGTTCTACATCAATACACAACCCAAACCAATTCTGGAAGCATCACAGTACACCACATATCCACTAGACCCAGAAGGTAAAGTCAAAATAGGAGTCAAAGTCAACTTTGTCTTAAGTTCTTGGAAACTCTTTTCATAAGCGTCGAACCACCGAAACTTAGAAACTTAGCGATCTCGCGTCAACTTAGTCAATGGAGAGGCTATTGACGAAAAGCCTTCCACAAACTTTCGGTAATAATTTGCAAAACCCAAGAAACTACGAATTTTAGTCGCACTAGTTGGTCTAGGCCAATCCTTAACCGCTGAAATTTTCGAGGCCTACTTTAATGTCGTCACCGATCACCACGACCCAAGAAAGCCACAGACTCAAGCCAGAATTCACACTTAGAGAATTTTGCATAACGCTCGTTCTCCTCAAGTGTCGTCAAAGTTATCCTCAAGTGATTTGCATGATCCTCATGACTTTTAGAATGCACTAAAATATCACCAATAAACACAATAATGAAGCGGTCTAGATAAGGCTTAAACACACGATTCATAAAATCCATGAATGCAGCAGGTGCATTAGTCAACCCAAAGGACATGACTAGAAACTCAAAGTGCCCATAATGAGTACGGAAAGCAGTTTTCGGGATATCCTTTTCCTTAATTTTCAATTGGTGATACCCAGACCTCGGAGTCAATTTTTGAAAAGTACTTAGCACCACGAAGTTGGTCAAATAGATCATCTATCCTAGGCAAAGGATATTTATTCTTAATGGTCACTTTATTAAGTTGACGGTAATCAACGCACATCCTAAGGGAACCATCTTTCTTTCTAACAAACAATACTGGAGCACCCCAAGGTGAGGAACTTGGTCGGATGAAACCCTTGTCCAACAAGTCCTTTAACTGATCCTTTAATTCCCTTAGCTCCGCTGGAGCCATACGATAAGGTGGAATAGAAATAGGTTGGCTGTTAGGAATAACATCAATCCCAAAATCAATAACTCTATCCGGAGGAATACCAGGGAGATCTTCGGGAAACACTTTGGGATAATCACTAATTGTGGGAACAAATGCAAATTCAGGTACTACGGCTTTTGTATCATTAACAGCAACCAAATGGTAAACACACCCCTTAGTAATCATCTTATGAGCCTTAAGATAAGAAATAAATCTACCCCTTAGCTTAGCGATTTCACCCTCCGACACGATAACATGCTCATCGGGAAAGGTGAAACGAACTAACTTACGGTGACAATCCATATTAGCATAACACGCGAACAACCAGTCCATCCCCATAATTACATCAAAATCCACCATCTCAAGTTCATACAAATTAGCCATGGTCTCACGACCTTTAATCACAACAACACAATTTCTATACACTCTAGAAGCAATAGCAGGAACACCAGAAGGTGTATCAATAACAAAAAGGTTCCAACAAAGGTTCGGGTTTCATACCCATATCAAGAGCAAAATAAGGGGTCACATAGGATAAATTTGAACCCGGATCAATCAATGAGTAAGCATCATGAGAATAGATGGTAAGGATACCTGTAACCACAGCGTCAAAAGCCTCAGCTGCCTCCCTACGAGTCAGCCCATAAAGTCGAGCTATCTCTCCACCAGAAGTATTAGTAACTTCCTTTCCTTTGCCGTTATTACGAGCATTTTGATAATTATTGTTAGCATTACCAACAGGCGGTGCGATTTTTAGCAGATGCAGAAGCAGGCGAATCATTCTTTTGGTTATTCATAGCAGCCATCTCACGTAGCCACTTTCTGCAGTCCCTCTTAAGATGCCCCCTAATACCACAGTGATGACAGATACGATCCTCCCATACAGCGGACCGACTACTACCTTGGGAGAACCTGCTTTGGTTATTATTCTTCTGACCTTGCCTACCAGAAGGTACACTAGCATTTGAATATACACCAGACTGAGCAGGTGTTGAATACCCTTTACTCTGACCTCCCTTATAATTATTACCACTGAAACCACCCGCCGTTCGGGCCTTCTTGTTCTGATCTCGATCCACCCTCTCTTCATTTTTCCAACTCTCTTGTTGTTCAATAAACCCAACTAGAGATGAAAAAGTGCAAATAGGAGACATAGCAACATCAAGATACGCACTTGATACGTGGTACCAAGCCTTTCACAAAACGAGTCAACTTATGCTTTTCAGTCGGAATCATGTATAAAGCATACTTTGACAGACGGTGAACTCTAAACTATACTCACGAACCGACTTGTTACCCTGCTCTAGCTTTTCAAACTTCGTAGCCATAGCAATTCTTTCCTCATCAGACAAGAACCTTTCCATGAACGCCTCTTCAAATTCAGCCCACGTCGGAGCTAAAGCGACATCACCGCTCTCAGATTCCCACATCTCAAACCATACGTGAGCAACATCCTTCAACTGATACGAAGCGAGCCTTACAGCTTCAGAGTCCTGGGCATCCATTGCCCTCAATGCCTTAAAGGTCTCATCTAAAAAGTGTTGGGGGTCATCCACCTCTCATGACCCAAAGAACTCTAGTGACTTCAAGTCGAGGAATTGCTTAAGTCTGCCTCCACTTTGAGGTCCCACACCTCCACGCTGTTGCTGAGCCGCAACCAATGCAGTCAATAGTTGAATAGCCATTTGTATAGTACCAATCTCTGGCACACCTGCAACAGGAACAGCAGGAGCAGGCGGTGCTTGAGGTGATGCTTGATTTCCAGCATCATTTCCATTACCAGCATCCGCTCCCCTAAGATTTCGGTTAGTTTTCGCAGGCTGTGTCCGATTATCGTTTTTGGATCGCATCAGAACCATTTCTGTAATAGGCACGAATTAACGAACGCATTAGAATGATCCTAAAAAGATTTCAAGCTCTACAACACAATCTAGAATCAAGAAGAATAAGAAACACCTATAAATGTCCTGGGAGTTTCTCGATCATGCAGGTGATCAGGCTGCACAAGGAAAACTCCACTAGACACATCTCCACAGACACCGGCAACAATCCTAGGACGTAATTAAACCTAGGCTCTAATACCAAGCTTGTCACGCCTCAAAACCCATAAGACGTGGACCCATCCGACGTCATGACAACATCGAAGAACCTAAACAATGCAAAATAACAATACTTGAACACGCGTTCAATGTACAACTCCAATAGTTTATAAAATAAATGTAACAAATCATGAATATATGAATTAAATCGGCGGAAGTCTTTATAATTTAAATACTTAGTCAAAACGTAATAACCACAACTCTTCTACCTACATTCGAATGTATACTAAGGAGCTTCTAGGAATAAGGAATAAGTGTCGAACTCATCGGGACGCAACCCGAAAACTAATATAAATAAATGAAATTAAATAAATAGGGTTTCCCACGAATGAAAGTGTGGGCTCACCAAATCAGCAGCAACAACAAGTCCTTCCTAAACGTTCGGAGTATCAAGAACCTGCTCTTCTCCGTTACCTAACATACCATCAAAGACAACAATGGTATGCCGGAGTACTTCGTACTCAGTGAGTGCCTCGGGGACAATAAGTAATATGAAAATAAAGTACAATAATACATAAAGAGATCAGTTCTGAAAAGATAGTATAAAACAGTTATTCCACTTTGTGCTTCTTAATATGATTTGTTAAACAGTTTACAAAGCCGTTTCAAAATCCCAGTTTCAATTATGCTTTAAATCAATCAGGCATAAATACCAGTTCCATAATAAAGATGGATATCACAATCGCCCATATAGGCCCAACTCAACATCAACAACACTGCACAATACATCGGAATATGGATTCACGGTGGCTACTCTTCCTCCCGAATAGCAAGGCAATTAATACACCCCGGGTAGCGAACCCAGAAGTGGCCACTCTTCCCCCCAAATGGAAAGGCAATTAATACACTTCCATAGGATCCCTCCCGAGTAGCTAGGGCTACTCTTCCTCCCGAATAGCAAGGCAAAACACAACAACCATTACGGTTCATTATGCCATATTATTCATGTTTTGAGAAGCCATCATTCTAATATCTTATACATATATAATATCACATACATATATAGGGTTTTATTACAACCTAGGTTTAATATGGGTTTGTCCCCTCACACACATTAACCACCATTTACACATGAATTGGAGTTCAAGAAGCATGAAAAGATTACTTTTCCTTTCATTCATTAGAGAATCTTGAATAAAATTTATATTTCCAATAATAGTTTCAAAAGTGATTTTCATTCAAAATAAGTTTTCAAAAGAGTGACATACCTTAATATGTTAAACAAAGTTTAACAATTCACTTTTCTAATGAAGAACACTCAAACCTTAGCTTGAATCACTTTGGGAAGAATTATGTTGCAAACCCTAGGTTTTGGTCAAAAGAATCATGGGTTTGATGTTAGAATGGATTAGTAATGCTAGGGGTGTTCTTACCTTTGATTTGGAGACTTGGAGGAATGATTTTCGTCCTTAGCGTTGTTTAGAAAGTGGAGGAATAAACAAAACAAGTGTCTTATTTATATTTTTTTGGTGAAAACGGGCCAAAGGACGCCCCCGAAGGACGAATCATCCTTCGTGTTACGGACCGTCCTTTGGACCGTCCTTTAGTGGAAATTTCCAGAGAGTTCTGGTGTTTTTTTCCGTGTTACGGTCCGTAACGTCTCACCGTAACACAGGCCAAATTTTCAGCGAAGACAGGCTTCAGTAAAACGGGCATAACTTTTTGTACATAACTTTTCTTGGGCTGGGCGACCTACCATTGGAAAGCTATTTCAAAGATCTACAATTTCATCAAGGAAGTTTTTCCAAATTCGCAACACATTTTTATGAAAATCGCCCAGAAGACAGACCTACCAAAACTTAGGCGAATTTAAGAGCCCTTAAGAACTTCACTAGTTGGTTTGACTTCAAAACGACCATCTTCCACCCGAATTCATCAAGAATGGATTCATATACATATAATATCGTCTTAACACTAGATTTTTACACATTCATACCTAGTTCAATTTTACGGGGTGTTACAAGTTGTTTTTTGAAAATATAGAATATGGACCGTATAATTGATATATGGTCCATATATTGAGATATGGACCGTATTTAAGGATTTTAAAAATTTCCAGAGAAGGCAGTTTTGGAGGTGGCATTATACGGCCACTATACGAATCGTATGATTTAATATGGCCAGGATATTGGCCGTATAATGTTATACGGCCAAGGATATATATATATATATATATATATATATATATATATGATGTTACACCTCGTAAATTTTCGCGTTGGTTGTGTCAGAGGTAAACTAGAGTAAGCCGTAGAGGCCTGGAACCTTTATAAGGGTAAGGAAAACTTTTAAAAAGTGTTCAAAAAGTATCTAAAGATTTCGGAATCGAGCGAATCGAAGAAATTAAGTTTTTCGAAACTTTGGAAAAACTTGACAGAATTTTGGACTAGATTTTTTGTCCAAATTGAGAGAGGTATATATCTTAGCATATGAGGAGTTACTGGGTGCATAACCTATGTAAATTCAAGTTCACAAAGTCTTATTTCAAATGCAACTGACAGATTGCAAATCTGAGAAATACGGCTAAAGTTACGGCCCATATAAAATTATACGATCGGAGATACGGACCATATAATTTATACGACCAAGAAATACGGCCAGTATAATACAATGTCAGTGGAATTTTCTAGAATTTTAGAATGATGACCCCTCTTCATTTTAATCATTTTAGGCATAACCCCAAATCCTACAAAGCTCTAGAGACCTCTCCAAACCCATTCAAACACTTCACCAAGCATGAATCAAAAATCAAAGTGCCTAGGGCTTGAAAGTGTGGTTGGAACTTGTTTCTTGTTCTTGTAAAAGCTTTGGATGATATTTCAAAGTGAAGTGATCTTGGAATTAGAACTTTTGAGGTAATATTTCATTTTATTTCATGTTTATGAATTCATGGGGTAAATATGTTAAGGAATGAGGAGAAGAAATTGAAGAAAAAGTTCAAATATGAATTTGATGATATTTTGAGTTGTAAATTAACTTGAGCTATAATTGTTAGCATGTTATGAGTATAATCTTGTTATGAGGGATAATAATGATGTTGAGGAAGTGTTGTATACAAGTGTATAAGGGGTTGTGTTGAAGTTGTTGTTATGGATTGATTATGAAAAGAAGTTTTGGGGTTGAATTGAGTATAATTTGAATGTAATCTTTCGATTATGGGATTGTTGGCATTTCAATGACTTACCCTTAGTACAAATCATCTTAAATGTAGATTTACAAGCTCGGGAGAATAGGCGTTGAGTAGTTAAGGAGACGAGGTACGTAAAGGCTATCCCTTTCTTTCTTTTTGGCATGATCCTTGTGAACCAGACATACACGTAACGTTAATCCATAAAGACTCTACTCTTAGAGTTAGGAATGATCCATTTGAATCATGCTCCATATTGCTATCTTCGAAAACTTGTTCCCTTATCATGTTTTATGCATTGCATTTATATATATATATATATATATATATATATATATATATATATATATATATATATATATAGGGTATGGGGAAGGTGACGACATTATATACGCACTACCACCTGATCAGCTGGTCATATGATGATATGATGATGACGATACAATGATGATGATGATGTCGGCCGATACGATACGATGGGATGCCCACAGTGACTAGACAGGCGTTATATACGCATATATATATGACCTCATGCATGCATGCACAATATTTACGCATATCATTAACCCTCAAAGGCAGTTCAGAAGCACAGTATTTATGCATATCATTGATCAATAGAAATAGATCAAATGTACAGGTTTATTTTCTCTCTCATGTTTCATACTGCTCTCATGTCTCTATTATGTTATTTTTCATGCTTTACATACTTAGTACATTATCCGTACTGACATCCCTTTACTGGGGGCGCTGCGTTTCATGCCCTTAGGTCTTGAGATATAGGTTGACGGATCTCTCAATAGGATACCAGCTCTGCAGGCAGTGTCATGGCACACCACTTGCTCCGGAGTTTTTCTGTGAGTAAGCATGGTTGCATATGCATTTGCAGGGGTATGGTGGGGCCCTGTCACGGCCAAGTTATGTCATGTACTCCAGTAAAGGCTTGTAGGTTGTATGTACAGTAAGATGTATGTGACAGTCTAGTCCAGCTTTTATACTTGGTTTCAGCTTGACGATGTATATTATCTCTGAGCTCGTGTCCTATACAACACTATGAGTCAGTATTATGCCCACTCAAATATGACTAGGAGATGTACATTTTGAGGTGCGCGATAAGTTAGCTCCGGCCGCTCGTCACAGCCCATCTAGCTTGGGTCGTGACAAGGATTACCATGGATTTGATTGTGGGTTTTCAAAGACCCTACGTAAGTTTGATTCGATTTGGGTGATAGTTGATCGGTTGACTAAGTTCGCTCATTTCATTCTAGTTCAGGTTTCTTATTCTGCGGAGAAGTTAGCCAAGTTGTATATTTGTGACATTATGAGATTGCATGGGGTTCCCATTTCTATCATAACAGATTGGGGTGCTTCTTCACTTCCCATTTCTATAGAGTTTTTTATGATGAGTTGGATACCCGAGTGGATATTAGTACAACTCTCCACACCTAGACCAATGGGCCATCTGAGTGGATCATTCAGGTGCTTGAGGATATGTTGAGGGCTTGCCTTATAGACTTTGGTGTTCATTGGGATCAGTTCTTGCCGTTGGCAGAGTTTGCGTATAACAATTATCACTTGGGTATCGACATGGCGACTTTTGAGGCTTTGTATGATGGGAGATGTAGATCTCTGGTTGGTTGGTCTGATGCATTTAAGGTTCGACCTTAGGGTACGTATCTATTGAGAGAGTCTATTGAGAAGGTGATGGTGATTCAGGCTATGCTTTTGGCAGCTCAGAGTCGACAGAAGATGTATGCGGATCGAAAGGTCCGAGATTCAGAGTTCGCCGTTAATGATCAGGCTCTATTGAAGATTTCACCCATTAAGGGTGTTATGAGATTTGGTAAGAAAGGTAAGTTGAGTCTGAGGTATATTGGGCTATTTGAGGTCCTTGATCGTATGGGCGATGTTGTTTACGAGTCATTCATCCAGTTTTCTATGTATCCATGCTGAAGAAGTATCATGCCGATGGTACTCATATTTTTCATTAGGACTCGGTGTTGCTTGATGAGAATCTGAATTACAAGGAGGAGCCTATTGCGATTTTGGATAGGCAGGTTCGAAAGTTGAGGTCAAAGGAGATAGCTTATGTGAAGGTGCAATGGAAGCATCATCCAGTTGAGGAGGCCACTTGGGAGACTGAGGCCGACATGTGCAGCCGATACCCTCAGTTATTTGCCGATTCAGGTGCTTTTTCTCTCTTTTCACTTCGTCGCTCGAGGATTAGCGATGGCCCAATGTAACGGCCCGTTTGGTCGTTATAGCCTTTTCGATGCTTTTGAACCATTCCCGATCTTGTTTAGCTCACATTTTATCCGAGGGTACCGTTGGCATGCTTCCCGAGATCTTTGGATATGATTTGGGTGACTTTGTGGGAAATTTAGGGTTAAAGTAAAAAAGAGTTAACTCAAAGTTGACTTTTGGGTAAATGGACCTTTTTCGGGAATCTGTTGATTTCAAGAGGTTCGAATGATCTTTTGGAGCTCGGGTGTATATTCGGTTCGATTCTGTAATGACCCGCTTGGTCGTTATAGTCTTTTCAGCACTTTTTACCCTTCTCCAAGCTCGGTTGGCTCACTTTTGACCTGAGAGGACTGTTGACACGCTTCCTGAGGTATTCGGGGTTGATTTTGGTGACTTTTTAGCTAAAAATGACTTTAAGCGAAAAAATTGACTCAAAGTTTACTTTTGGATAAACAGAAATTTTTTGAAAATCCGTCGATTTCGAGAGGTCTGGATGGTTATTTAGAACTTGTGTGCATATACGTTCGGTTCCCAATGCACTCGGGTGCATTTTGGGACTTAGGTTGAGAAGTTGAAATTGAGGTATCGGGGGTTGACTCGATCAACGAGACCTCCGTTGGGAATTCTGAGGCCACGAGTGCGTTCATAGCGTGTCTTTATATGTGTCTGTGTATGTGGTTTGTGAGCAGATGGCCACGGGAGCTAGTCGAAAATTCGGTTGAGTTTTGAAAACTTAGAATTATTCTAGTGTCTGGTGCGTGCTTTGGCGGCACCAGCACAGCAGCAGCGGTACCGCTATAGCGGTCACCCTGCCACTGAAGCAGCCTGTGCCATTTGGGCATGACTGCTAGCCCGCTGGAGCGGTAAGCTCATCGCGGAAGAGGGTGTCGGGCAGTTAGTTCATTAAATGATAGATTAAATGCCCAAAGTCCCTCATTTATTACTATTCCGAAATCTGAGCTACTGGGAGCAAAACCAGGGTATTCTTGGAGAAGATTCTTGGTGGTAAGTCCTTCTAATCCCTTTGCTATTCCATTATCCCTAATCATTTTAGAATCCCTTTATCTTGATAGTTCATCAAGTGATTGAAGATTAAGAAGGGGCTTAATGAATATTCTTTCTAGGCTTCTAAATCATGATTTGTTGGTTGGGTTAGCTTCTTTAAGCATTGAATTGATGATTAGAATCCTTTATTTCATAACTTCTTCCTAATTAGAGGCTAATTTGTGAAATTAGAAATTAGGGCTTATACCCAAATTTGGGGGTTTTACCTAGAATCCGAAATTGAGTGAATTGTTGATTATTCTAGCTTGCTAGTGATAGGAATTGATCACCTAGAGGTTTAATTTCATGTCGGGACCTTTAGATTCTTAATTTCACCCTTCTAGTTCATAAACCCTATTCCATAGGTTGGGGATTTGGGTCTTGAATAGAAGTAGGGTTTGTTTGATATTATTCTTGATACTAATTCCATGATTTGAATATGCTTAGACTTTCTTGATCTGGAGGCTCAAAGGGAAGGAAAGGCTAAGGAGTGATTGTTGGTGATATTGTTATTCGGCCTTCCAGGTAGGTTACGGTTTACCCTATGGTGAGACTTCATTTAGCGAAGCATATATTTAGACGATATTGTCAGAGAAAGCATGTAAACCTTCGGGTGCGAAGTTGGGTTAGATATTGTCTTAGGTTGGGCCCTGTTGTGTGATTGGGGCTAGCCACCCCGTTGTGTAGTAATTTGATTTGTTCTATTGTTGTTGGCTTGATTCCACGTGATGATAGTAGATATTGGAGACTATTGATATATCTTGATCATGATATTATAGTATCTTACTTGTTGACGTTTGATACGAGGATAGTGTTCTATATGGCTTGTGTAGCCTTTTCATGATATTGTTTGCATACCCATGCTTGGAACTTGTGATATTGATCTGATTATTGACATTGAACTCATACATTACACGCATTCTCATCCTTCATGATATACTGTTGACACACTGATGATACCTGAGGAAACACTGTGATGAGCTAGGCTCAGTTGGATGAGAGTGACGTAAGGATCGATATTCGATGCCCGCAATCGAGGTTTTGCATATTGATTGCACATGGTTTTGTCGAAATCATAGGGTAGCGGTTGCTGAGTTTTGTGCCGGAGTCGTGAAGTACATGGACTCCGTGGGTTCCCCACGGGTTGTGCTACCGAGAGGTCGATATTTCCATCCGAAGTACATATGTACACAGCAATGCATTGCATATGCATTTCATACATTATTGCATTGCATTGCACTTGGCTTCTGTTGTAATATTCTTATGATGTATTTGTGATATACAGATTTAGACTGAGTATTTGAGACTTGACACAATTGGGTTAAGATGCTATAACCTAGGTGATGACGTGTACTTGATTTCTGGCTTGTGTTTGACTTATACCTTGATTGATTACCTGCTTATCTTGCCTTATTGACTTGATATGTGTTAGCTAAACTTAGTCGACCTGTGATGCCTACCAGTACTTGCTGTTTGTACTGACCTGCACTTGCTGCATTCTTTTATGAATGAAAAGTTCCAGGTAGGATGGACCTCTATTTCTCGTGGCTGATTTTTGTGCAAGAGTTGCTGCTCAGAGTCTTACCGAGTGAGCATGGGGACGTCCGCCGCCTTGGAGATTCGTCCTTATTCTATTTCTTATTTACATTCCAAGACACATTTAGACATTTGATGTATTTTGTTATTTTCAGACTTATAGTATCTAGTTAGTTGCACTTATATGATTCAACAGATATCTAGGGAGGTCTGATGTATTCCGCGTATTCTATCTATTATTATGTCAGACTTACGTATTTCTATCTCTTCTGCTTGTTTATCTATTAATTCATGTATTTTGATATTGTTGGGATAAGGGTTTTCCTACCGAGGTGGAAAAGGTAAGTGCCCAAGCGACTTAGCTAGTTTAGGTCATGACAGGTTCCCAATGCATTCGGGTGCATTTTGGGACTTGGGTTGGGAAGTTAGTTTTGAGGTATCGGGGGTTGACTCGATCAACGAGACCTCCGTTGGAAATTTCAAGGCCACGAGTGCATTTGTAGCGTATTTTTATGTATGTCTGCATATATGGTTTGCAAGAAGATGGCCTTGGGTGATAGTCGGGATTTTTGGGTTGAATTAGTGAAACTTGGGGAATTCTGGTGTCTGGTGTCCGGTGTCCCGATTTAGCGGCAGCAGGACCGCGGTAGCGGTGACCCTGCCGCTGTAGCAGTCTGGTACTTTCGACATGGATCACAGAAGCGGTCACGCGACCGCGGAAGTGCTAATGTGAGCACGGAAGCGGGTGATGGGCAGTTAGATTCATTAAATGTGTGTTAAAAGCCCTAAGTCTTTCATTCAATACCTTTTCGACTTTAGAGATTTTTGGGAGCATTCAAGGTTGTTCTTCCTAGAAAATAATTGTGATAAGTTCTTTCACCTTCCTTTCCATTCCATGTTACATTATTCACCTTAGGAATCCATTAAGAATGCTAGTCCCCTTAAGAAATGGTGGATTCAAAAAGGGTTTTGTGGGTTCTTCATTCTAGGCTATTACATCTTGAATTATTGATTGGGTTAGCTTCATTAAGCATGGAATTTATTCTTAGAAACTATTATTGCATGATTCCTTCCTAATTAGTGGCTAATTTAGGGAATTGAAAGTTAAGATTTATACATAAAATTTTGGGGTTTTGCCTAGAATCTGAAACTAAATAATTTGTTAGTTCTTCTAGCTTATAATTGATGGGAATTGATCACCTAGAACATTAATTTCATGTTGAGACCTATAGATTCCTTATTTTATCTTTTTATTTCATAAACCCCATTCCATAGGTTGGGATTAGGGTCTTGAATAGAAGTAAGGATTGAATGATGTTTCTTCTTGATTCTCATTTCATAATTCAAATGTGATTAGATTTCCTTTATATCGAGGCTCAAAGGAAGGGAAAGACTAAGGTTTGACTATTGGAGACATTTCTGTTCGGCTTTCCAAGTAGGTTGCGATTTACCTTATGGTGAGACTTCCATTAGCGAAGCGAATGTTTAGATGATATTGTCGGAGAATGCATGTAAACCTTCGGGTGTGAAGTTGGGTTGAATATTGTCTTAGGTCGGGCCTTGTTATATGATTTGGGGGCTAGACACCCCGTTGCGTTGTTGACTTATTTTGTCCTATGTACTTATTCGCTCATTTCCACATTGAGACATCGGATATTGGTGATTAGTGATATATCATGAGTATGATATTGCGGTGCTTAACTTGATTTGATATTGAGATGAGAATTGTAACTCCATTGTGGCTTATTGTGTAGCATTATTATTGATATTACTTGTGTTCCATATGCGGTATTGTTTGGGATTGAATTGGTTATTCATATTACATTGCATCGTATTCATACTCATTTCCATGACACATTGATATTGCATTGTTATTGTACTGAGGATGGAAAGTGAGAAGGAAATACTAATGTGTTGAAACACATTGTATATCGAGTCATCTCTGGGCCGTGTGTGGAATGACTGATATGAGGTGTATAGGTGGGAATGAAGTCATCTCTGGGCTGTGTGAAGAGTGACTGGTACATAGACTTCGCGGGTTACCCATGGGTTGGTGGCGTGTACCTTCGGTTAGTAATTTGCACCAGAGTTTTGGACATGAGATATTCTACCTTGCATGTATACAAGCGAATAAGTATGCATTCTTGACCTTACGAGGGAATTAGAAGTGAAACTAATCGAATCGGAGCAAGACGGAGTAGTTTAGAAAAACTGCTGAAACCATTCAGCATCGACGGCCCAAAGGACGACTGTCGACACCTCGACGAGCCGTCGTCTAGCACCATCGACAAAGTTCCGCAATCAGACATCTCAGGCGGCAGTTCGACGGGGCATGTCGATGACCGTCGACCTTGCTCGTCGACCCGCGGATCTGGAACTTTCCAGCCCTGATTATAAATAAAAAGATCCCACATTTTTATTCCATTATTCTCCCAAAAACAAATCTTACATCTCTCTAGAACTCTCTAAAACCCTCCCTCTATTTCTACAACAAATCTATACACAAGAAACCAAGATCAAAAGCCAAGCTTAAGAGATTCATGTACTATGAAGCCTATTAGGGTTTGTGAAGAGTAAGAATTTCTTTAGTATTCAAGTGGGGGATTTCATTCTAATACAGTAGATTGAATCAAGGCCTATT
This sequence comes from Lycium ferocissimum, assembly GCF_029784015.1. NCBI lineage: Eukaryota > Viridiplantae > Streptophyta > Magnoliopsida > Solanales > Solanaceae > Lycium > Lycium ferocissimum. The sequence continues at coordinate 64,979,824 of NC_081352.1, forward strand.
CCTAAGTGACTAAGGTGAGTTTTACATTTATCCCATGTTATTAAGAGTAGTGAGAGGTTAAAAGACTTAGACTATGGAAGGGAGGAGAATACGGAGTGCAAATACGAAAATAGTAATATTCTTGAATCATGACTTGACTTGAATCATAGTTCTTGATATGTAATGAGTATAATTTTGCTATGAATAGTATTAAAGATGTTGTAGAGGCCTTGTATGAGGATGGATACGGTATGGTGCCATAGCTAGAGTTATGAAGGATTTTGATAGGGAATGTTGAGGATTTAATAATGTCTACCTTGATGAAGTTATTGATTAAGATATTGTGGGAGTTGTTTATTATGTGGAGGAAGTCATCGAAATAAAGGAGATGTTACCCAATTTTCGTTAGCTTTAGCATTAAGCCTAAGTATGTCTTCAATTATCTAATCTTAGTACGAATTCCCTTGACGGTAGAATCGCAAGCTTGAGAGGCACGTAATTAGATGATAGAGTTGAAGAGATACAAAGTTATATAAGGCTAGTCCCTTCTTTTCCAAAGGCATGATTCTCTCATATATTGTGACTTCCTTTCAATAATTTCCATGACCTTCTCACATCCCAAAAGGATGAAACGTAAAGAGTATTAAAAGTTTCCTACGAGATATAGATGGGATATGTTCCACAATAATGAGATGATGCTATTATGATTTTAACGATCTTTACACAATTCCTTGACGCTATTCATTGTTGATGGCCTCACCTTATAGTGATTGTTCCTTCATGGTGGGACATGATGATTATGATTATTCCATAACGGAATTGGGGGTTCTTGACCTTACGTCACCCGATAGAGTTATAGTTTGTATTTGAGTTCTAATGCCTGCTTTATGATAAGTACATAATAATGAGGTTACACCGTGCCTGTATGGCCGGATATGACACCGCTACGGTGGGCTGCATACGGTTACACCGTGCCGAGATAGCCGAACATGACACCGCTAAGGCGGGCTGCTTATGATTATACCGTGCCTAGATGGCCGGACATGACACTGCTAAGGTGGGCTTCTTATGATTACACCGTGCCTAGTGGGCCGGACATGACACCACTAAGGTGGGCTGCTTATGATTACACTGCTAAGGCGGCATGCGATAGTTGCCCGGATGCGGGGTAACGATGACGGTATATCTGATATGCATGACGTGTGTTTTCTTTAAAAGTTAAGCAGGTTATATCTTCACCTCATGCTATGTTATTTCTTTATTATGCTAGTATTATTCATGCCTTACATACTCAGTACATTTTTTGTACTGACGTCCTTTCTTTTTGGACGCTGTGTTCATGCCAACAGGTAGACAGGGAGGTGGCTCAGATTCATAGGAGTTCATCAGCAGATTTACAGGAGAACTCCATTTTTCCGGAGGTGCCATTTTGATACATTATTTTGTGTATATACATATAGGCACGACGGGGTCCTGTCCCGTCCTTATGTCATGGTACTCTAGTAGAGGCTCGTAGATACGTTTATGTCATGGTACTCTAGTAAAGGCTCGTAGATACGTATGTGTGGGTGGTAGATGTCCCATGATGACTACATTGTATGTTCTTGCATATTGTTTTTGCAATATATATATATATATATATATATATATATATATATATATATATATATATATATATATATTGCTTTGAAGAGTATATGTGTTCAGGTGGGGTATGATGATTAGCATAATGAGTGATGCTCGGTAGTCAGCTCGGGGTACCTGTCATGGTCCCCTAGTCGGGTCGTGACAAAAGTGGTATCAGAACAGTTCCGTCCTAGGGTGTGTCTACGATCCGTGTCCAGTGGAGTCTTGTTTATGGGTGTGAAGCGCGCCACACTTATAAACGAGAGGCTGCAGGGAAAAATGACCGTTCTTCTTCTTATTAGATCGTGCCATAGAGCCATGTTATAAGATTTCCTTTTTCCTTAATTGTGTGTTATGATTTTAGCGATGCCGGTAAAGAGAAAAGCTACCGCCGCCCAGAAGGGCAAGGCTACGACAGAAAGGCGGATGGAAAGGGAGCCACCAATAAATATAGAAGAAGGTGAATCTCATAATGAGGCTCCATCCAATACTTCTCACACTCCGCCTACTCAAGAAAAACAAGAGGGGGCTTCAGCTCCGGCTCCTATGCCTCCAATTCCTCCTCCACCGAGTGCTTCGGGTCAACAAATGACCGAAGCTATTCAGTTATTTACTCAGCTAGTTGCCGCTCATGCTCAGCGGTAGAGTTTGCGACCAGGTGACAGGGCGACTAGTGCTAGAGCCCGTGATTTCATGAGTTTAAATCCTCTAGAATTTTTCGGGTCAAAGTCGGATAAAGATCCACAAGGTTTTATTAATGAGATGCTGAGAACGTTGAGAATCATCCATGCCTCTGATACTGAGTCTGTGGAGTTGGCATCTTATAGACTCCGGGATGTAGCAGTCCTATGGTATAATAATTGGACATCTTCGAGGAAGGAAAATGCACCTCCCCCGGTTTGGCAGGAATTTGTAGATGCTTTCCTTCGTTAATATTTGCCACCTGAGGTTCGAAGGGCCCGTGCTGACAGGTTTTTAAATCTAAAGCAGGGGAATATGAGTGCTCGGGAGGATAGCCTTCACTTTAATTCATTGGCTAGATATGCTCCGACTATAGTGGCCGATATGGGAGATAGAGTACACAGATTTGTGAGTGGCTTTGGGCCACATTTGTTCAAAGACTTCTTGACAGCTTCGTTGCAAGAAGGGATAGATATTTCCCATATTCAGGCTCACGCCCAGAACATAGAAGATCAGCAACATCCGCAAAAGAGGGAGCGCGATATTGATAGAAGGCAGAGTAAGAGGGCCAGATCTGTTGGTGCCGGCAGCGACTACAGAGGGGGATCGAGGCAGTCATATTCTAGATATTCAGGCCAGTCGGCGACTAGTGTACCTCCTCGATTTGCGGGCGGGAGATTTGACCGCCCCATTCATTCAGGACAGGGTCAGAGCTCGAGAGATTCGGTTTCTCAGTTTGGAGGTGATTATAGTCAGAAGAGACCACAGGTTCTACGATGTAGTCAATGCAGAAAGTTACATTCGGGCCCGTGTCGCCAAGGTTCAGATGCTTGTTATGTTTGCGGACAGACTGGGCACTTGATGCGTGATTGTCCCTCGAGGTACGGTAGAGGTGGGGCTCAGCCCACAGGATCAGCAGCTGGTTCTTCCTCGTCTGTGCGCCCCGCAGGGCAGACTCCCCAGATTCCCGCAGGTCATGGTAGGGGCAGAGGGGGAGCATCCAGTTCCGGGAGTACTCAGCCCCGTATCTATATTTTAGCCGGACGCCAGGATCTTGAGTCATCCCCAGATGTGGTTACAGGTATATTGACTATATTCTCTCATGATGTTTATGCGCTGATTGATCCGAGTTCCACGTTGTCTTATATCACTCTGTATATTGCTGATCGTATTTAGGGTGCAACCCGAGCCAATAAATCCTTTTGAGGTATCTACTCCGGTTGGTGATCCCGTAGTTACTGGACGAGTGTATAAAAATTGTGTAATTGTGGTATGCGATCGTCAAACTATTGCTGATTTAATTGAGCTGGAAATGTTAGATTTTGATGTAATTATGGGCATGGATTGGTTGGCCTCTTGTTATTCTAATGTGGATTGTAGAATAAAAATGGTTCGATTTTAGTTTCCAGGAGAAGCAGTACTTGAATGGAAAGGTCATACAGTGTCTCCAAAAGGTAGGTTTATTTCCTACCTTAAGGCATGGAAGATGATAGCTAAGGGATATATTTATCACCTAGTCTGAGTTCATGACACTGAAGCGAGGCCGCCGACTTTTCAATCCATCCCGGTAGTGAATGAATTTTCAAAAGTATTTCCCGATGAGCTTCTAGGCCTTTCTCCGAAAAGAGAGATTGATTTTGCTATCGATGTATTGCCGGACACCAAGCATATATCTATTCCTCCTTACCGAATGGCTCCTGCAGAGTTGAAAGAGCTGAAGGCGCCATTGAAAGATTTGCTTGGGAAAGGATTTGTTAGGCCCAATTCATCACCGTGGGGAGCACCTATCCTATTTATGAGAAAGAAATATGGTTCCCTACGGATGTGCATAGACTATAGACAGTTGAACAAGGTGACAATAAAGAATAGATATCCACTTTCAAGAATCGATGATTTGTTTGATCAATTGCAGGGTGCCAAATGGTTTTCCAAAATTGATCTAAGGTCGGGGTATCACCAAGTGAGAGTTAGAGAAGAGGATATTCCCAAAACAACTTTCAGAACGAAATATGGCCACTACGAATTTCGGGTGATGTCATTTGGGTTGACTAATGCTCCGACGGTGTGTATGAATTTGATGAATAATGTATTCAGGCCTCTTTTAGATTTGTTCGTGATCGTGTTCATTGATAATATTCTAGTATACTCTCGAATAGAAGCGGAGCATACAGACCATTCGCGTATTGTCCTTGGAATTCTTTAGACTCGAGAGTTGTATGCAAAATTTTCAAAATGCGAGTTTTGGCTAAATTATGTGACTTTTCAGGGCCATATTGTCTCAACAGACGGCGTTCGAGTTGATAATCAGAAAATAGAAGCTGTGAAGACTTGGCCGAGGCCTACAACGCCTACAGAAGTCCGTAACTTTCTGGGATTGGCAGGTTACTATAGAAGATTTATGGAAGGGTTTTCCTCTATTTCAGCACCATTGACAAAGCTAACTCAGAAATCAGCAAAATTTCAATGGACTGACGCTTGTGAATGCAGTTTCCAAGAATTGAAGGATAGATTAACTTCAGCCCCGAACCTGACACTTCCAGAAGGATCAGATGGTTATGTTGTGTATTGTGATGCCTCTGGTGTTGGGTTAGGCTGTGTGTTGATGTAACACGGTAAAGTCATTGCCTACGCTTCAAGGCAGTTGCAGAAACACGAGAAAAATTACCCAACTCATGACCTCGAATAGGCTGCAGTTATTCATGCACTAATGATGTGGAGACAATATTTGTATGGCTTTCATGTTGATATTTATACAGATCACAAGAGTATCCAATATATTTTTAAACAGAAGGAGTTGAATCTTCGACAGAGGCGGTGGTTCGAGCTACTGAAAGATTATGATGTGAGTATCTTATACCACCCCGGGAAAGCGAATGTAGTAGCTGATGAACTTAGCCGCAAATCAATGGGTAGTCTATGTGAGGTTCCTTCGGAGAAGAAAGAATTAATTCATGAGCTCCACCAACTAGCCAGCCTCGGAGTTCGTCTAATTGATTCAGGTGCTGTAAGAATTGGTATTCACAACCCAGCTGTTTCATCCTTAGATATGGAGGTGGGCGAGCACCAATATGAAGATCCCCAGTTGAGTCACTATAGAGATATACTTCATGAAAAAGAGAAGTCACCATTTGAAATTTCTGTAGATGGAGATCTTAGGTACCGACACAGGCTATGTGTTCCAAATGTTGCAGAACTACATCGTCGGATTCTAGAAGAAGCCCATTATTCTCGGTATTCCATTCACCCAGGAGCGATAAAGATGTATCACGATCTCAAGTTAATGTATTGGTGGGATGGAATGAAGAAAGACATAGCACAATTTGTACCTCAATGTCCAAATTGCCAACAAGTGAAAACTGAGCATCAAAAGCTAGGAGGATTATTGCAAGCAATGGAAATTCGAACTTGGAAATGGGAAGTGATTAACATGGATTACATTGTAGGGTTATCTCGTTCCCGACGCAAGTATGACTCCATATGGGTAATCGTGGACAGACTCATGAAATCAGCTCATTTTCTTCCAGTCAGAACCACATATTCGGCGAAAGATTATGCACGGTTTTATCTTAAAGAAATTGTGTGACTTCACGGTGTCCCGGAATCCATTATTACTGGCAAAGGAGCACAATTTACAGCTAAATTCTAAAAATCCTTTCAAGAAGGTTTGGGTACTCAGGTAAGGCTTAGCACAGCGTTTCATCCACAAATTGATGGGCAAGGCGAACGCACTATTCAAACCCTGGAAGATATGTTACGGGCATGCGTGCTAGATTTCGGTGGTAGTTAGGATGACCACTTACCTCTTATTGAGTTCGCATATAACAACAACTATCATTCTAGTATTTAGATGGCTCCGTATGAAGCTCTATATGAAATAAAGTGTAGATCCCCAATTGGGTGGTTTGAAGTAGGAAAGATACAATTAATAGGCTCGGAGTTGATTCAACAAGAACTAGAAAAGATCAAGGTTATGCGAGATCAATTATTGACAGCCCAAAGTAGCCAGAAATCTTATGCGGACAACCGTAGGTGAGACTTAGAATTTCAAGTTAATGATTGGGTACTTCTAAAAGTGTCACCGATAAAAGGTGTGATGAGATTTGGCAAGAAGGGCAAACTTAGTCCCTGGTATATTGAGCTTTATAAAATTGTACATAAGGTGGGCCAAGTAGCTTATGAACTGGATTTACCTCCAGAGCTTGAATCAGTCCACCTAGTCTTTCATGTGTTAATGCTCCACAAATGTGTTGGAGATCCAGCTAGAATCGTGCCAGTTAATGATATTCAAGTTACAGAAAAGTTGGCTTATGAAGAGGTGCATATAGCCATACTAGATAGGCAAGTACGGAGGCTTAAAAATAAAGAGGTAGCCTCAGTTAAGGTCTTGTGGTGGAACAATAATCGAGAGAAAATGACTTGGAAAGCAGAGGAAAACGTGAAATCCAAGTACTCGCACTTATTTCAACCCCCGGAAGAGATCCAAGATGAGACATCAATGTTATGAGGTATGTATGCTTTCCTTTCATGCTTTTGGTCGTGTGTAGCCATAATTGCTTGCTATTGTGTTGTAGCCTTGTGAGGCGTTGTTATTGTGGGCTGTTGTGACAAGATGGTAGAGCCCTATTACAGGGGAAACTCTGGCGAAATTTCTGTAGAATTCCCGAGAACTTAACATTCGAGGACGAATGTTCTTAAGGGGAGAAGAATGTTACACCTTCCGTCTTTGTTGTAAGGAGATTTTGGCTTATTGGTTGTGTGTACCTTCGGTTCGATAATCTGCACCAGAGTTTTGGACATGAGATATTTTAACTTGCATGTGTACAGGAGTGTAAGTATGCATTCTTGACATTACGAGGAAATTAGAAGTGAAACTAATCGAATCGGAGCAAGACGGAGCAGTTCAGAAAAACTGCTGAAACCAGTCAGCGTCTGTTATATCCCGCATGTTATGCATTTGGAGAATTCAAGATAATTGCGGGAAGTTAAGAGTGAGGCCATGTTTTTTGATTGTGTTCACTACATAAGTTGTTCATGAAAAATATTGATGTGGAAATATCGAGGAAGGCCAAGGGCAAAATTGGAAATTTGGAAAATAGTTTCATGAGTTACAAATTGTCATGAAATAAAAGTGGGCCAAAAAAAAAAATGAAAATGAAAAGAGGCCCAAGGGTGGCCGGTTGGGCCAAGGCCCATGGGGGGCTAAATTGAGTAAATAAAAAAAGAGGAAGGGCCATGTTGACTCAACAATTCAAGAAACTTCAAGAGTTTGAGAGAAAGGAGAAAGAAAAAAAGAGAAGACAACAACCATGGCCATTCGGCCATGGCCTTCAACTTTTGCCTCTTCAAACTTTGTCCCCAAAAATTATTCTCTTGTTGTATTCCTACTAATTCAAGGGTCCTCTCCAACGTGGAATAATTATTTCGGAAGATAAGTCGTTCGTTTTGCGTCGTTTGGACAATTGGGTGAAGTGAAGAAGTTGGAGGGAAAAGGTAAGAATTCATCCTTTCTATTTATGTTATGGATGGTTGTGGAGGTTGTAGAGTATGAGAATGAATGAAATTCATCAAGAACAAGACTATAGAGGTGTAGCCGTGCATGCCTATATGTGTGTGGAAATTATGTTGTAATTATTTTATTTAGTGTTTGTGTATGTTATAGAATGTGGAAGTGAGTGAAATTCATGAAAAACATGGAAATGGGGTGTAGTTGTGTGGAAGCCGTGGGGGTGTGTGTGGTGTGAAGGGCCGTGCATGTGTGTGTTGTATTGTAAAAAGGATGGTAAGCAAGTTCTATCTTGTGTTTTGGTTGTTGTTGTACCGAAATTGATGGTGAGAAGTGGAAGCTTAATGATTTTAGTTTAGATTGAAATTATTGAAATTTGTTGGAAGCATGTCTCAAGAATTTATTTGCATGGATGAAATATAATGTTGTAGCATAATGTTGAAGTTGTGGCCGTATATGGTGTTGTGATGGCCGAAGGTGGGCTGATTTGATGTAGTATTTTAATTGTTGTGGTATTGTGAATTTTATGATGGAAAATGGAGTCTTAATGATCCAAGATTAAAGTTGTAATCATATGAGCCGTTTGGAAACTAATGCGATCGTAATATGCTTTCTTGAATTTATAGAAAGAATGTTGTAAACATGCGGATTGTCGATGTAGTCTATGAGTTTGGAAGGAATGAAATGCGATTGTTGATATGAGTTTGAATATATGGAGTTGAATTGAATATGCATGATCGTCGTCGAATTATGTAGAATTGAGTTATTAATGTTAGAATGCAGTTGGAATTGCTTATTGATATTGTTGGTGTAGTTGTTGGTTTGATTGTCGTTGATATGGGCCGAGCCATAATTCTCGGGACGGTGTATTTACAGAGGAGATGCTGCCCAAATTTTTGTAGACAAGTGAAGAATGGAAGAGTTGAAAGCAAAAAGGGCTACTATTGACAAATTGGTAAACATGACCATTTGCAAATTCTGGGCGAAACGGGATTCGAGATTGAACGAGCATAAGACGTCCGAAAGGTATGTGAAGCTATCCCTCTCCTTCTTTTGGCATGTCCTAGGTATACTAGGCTTGAATTTGAGCCTCGGGGTTATTCTGTCCATCGAAAGTCGATTCTGAAATTGAGCACTATTCATTCAGTGCGATTGAACTAGAATCTTTATATTTTGTTGGAAAATGTTCAAACGCCCGTAACTTGCAGGGATGTGATCGAATTGTCTTGAAACTTCATAGATGACTCCATTAAATGATATTTTATTATTTAAATCTTTCAAAACCACTCCGAAGGGAGTGTGACATTTTATTATTTAAACTTTTCAAAACCACTCCGAAGGGGGTGTGATATATTATTTTCTAAAGCTTTCTTAAACCACCCCCGGGGGGTGTGATATATTATTTTCGAAGGCTTTTCTAAAACCACTCCGAAGGGGTGCGTACAAAACCACTCCGAAGGGGAGTGTGGTATTTTATTTAAATTTTTAAAAACCACTCCGAAGGGGGTGCGATATTTTATTATTATTACTATTATTAATATGCCCGAAGGGGCTAGGATTAGTATTATGTCGCGAGTGGCATGCCCGATGGGGCCAGGGTAGCCGTATGCCGCGAGTGACATGCCCGAAGGGGCTAGGATTATCTTAGGGGCCAGCATGTCCGATGGGGCCGGGATAGACGTATGTCGGACCGGCATGCCCGAAGGGGCCATCATTTTACGTCGGGACCAGCATGTCCGATGGGGCCAGGATAGACGTATGCTGGACCGGCGCACCCGAAGGGGATTATTATTATTATTATTATTATTATTATTATTATTATTATTATTATTATTATTATCATCATTATCATCATGCCGGAAGCGGCAATGCCCAAGGGCCACCATTATTATTGTTAGCCGGAAGCGGCCGTCCGAAGGGACTATTTTATTTAAATATCTAATTCATGTCAGGTGACCTAAACTTGCTTTTTGTCGTATTTTTCCTGATTTACGCTTTAGTAATGCTTTACATACTCAGTACATATTCCGTACTGACCCTCCTTCTTCGGGGGGCTGCGTTTCATGCCACGCAGGTACACCCAGATGAAGAGAAGACTTGCTAGAAGTTGTTCCCGCGGAATTGGCGAGCTCCACCTCAGTTCGGAGTGTTGCCGAGTCAAGTGTTCGTGTCATGATTTTTAGCATATGTTAGAGACTTTGCAGACAGTGTCTTTTGTGGATAGTGCGTCGGGAAGTGCGAGTAGATTGTAAATGTTAAAAGAGTTTGTATTTCCAGATAATGATTGTTGTTTGAAAAATTTCATGTTTTCTTAAAAATTTTCGAAATGGCAGGTTTTATTATGCGAATGTTTAAGGGTTCGCTCGACTCTGAGGAGAGTCGGGTGCCCATCACACCCTAGTGAGGTCGGGGTGTGACAGCGTCGACCGCCCAAAGGACAACCGTCGACACGTCGATGAGCCATCGTCACATCAAAAAGCCGTCGTCTAGCACCGTCGATAGGGTTCCGCAATCAGACATCTCAGGCGGCAGTTCGACGGACCGTCGACCCTGCTCATCGACCCGCGAATCTGGAACTTTCCAGCCCTGATTATTAATATAAGATCCCATGTTTTTATTCCATTATTCTCCCAAAAATAGATCCTACATCTCTCTAGAAATATCCAAAACCCTCCCTCTATTTCTACAATAAATCTATACCAAGAAACCAAGATCAAAAGCCAATATTAAGAGATTCATGTACTAGGAAGCCTATTAGGATTTGTGAAGAGTAAGAATTTCTTGGGTATTCAAGTGGGGGATTTCATTCTAACAGAGTAGATTGACTCAAGGCCTATTCCTAAGTGACTAAGGTGAGTTTTATATTTATTCCATGTTATTGAGAGTACTGAGAGGTTAAAACACTTAGACTATGGAAGGGAGGAGAATATGGAGTGCAATTATGAAAATAGTAATATTCTTGAATCATGAATTGACTTGAATCATAGTTTTTGATATGTAATGAGTATAATTTTGCTATGAATAGTATTAAAGATGTTGTAGAGGCCTTGTATGAGGATGGATACAGTATAGTGCCATAGCTAGAGTAATGAAGGACTTTGATAGGGAATGTTGAGGATTTAATAATGTCTAGCTTGATGAAGTTATTGATTAAGATATTGTGGGAGTTTTTTTATTATGTGGAGGAAGTCATCGAAATAAAGGAGATGTTACCTAATTTTCGTTATCTTTAGAATTTAGCCTAAGTATGTCTTCAATTATCTAATCGTAGTACGAATTCCCTTGAAGGTAGAATCGCAAGCTTGAGAGGCACACAATTAGACGATAGAGTTGAAGAGATACAAAGGTATGTAAGGCTAGTCCCTTCTTTTCCAAAGGCATGATTCACTCATTTATTATGACTTCCTTTCGATAATTTCCACGACCTTCTTACATCTCAAAAGGATGAAAGCTAAAGAGTATTAAAAGTTTCCTACGAGATATAGATGGGATATGTTCCACAATAATGAGATGATGCTATTATGATATTAACGATCTTTACATGATTCCTTGACGCTATTCATTGTTGATGCCCTCACCTTATAGTGCTAGTTCCTTCAAGGTGGGACATGATGATTATGATTATTCCATAATGGAATCGGGGGTTATAGTTTGTATTTGAGTTCTAATGTATGCTTTATGATAAGTACGTGATAATGAGGTTACACCGTGCCTGTATGGCCGTACATGACACCGCTAAGGCGGGCTGCTTATGATTACACCGTGCCTAGATAGCTGGGCATGACACCGCTAAGGCGGGCTGCTTATGATTACACCGTGCCTAGAGGGCCGGACATGACACCACTAGTGGGCGGCCAGCAATAGTTACCCGGACGCGGGTTAACGATGACGGTATATCTGATATGCATGACGTATGTTTTCTTTAAAAGTTAAGCAGGTTATATCTTCACCTCATGATTTATTATTTCTTTATTATGCTAGTATTATTCATGCCTTACATACTCAGTACATTTTTCGTACCGACGTCCTTTCTTTTTGGATGATGTGTTCATGCCCACAGGTAAACTAGGAGGTGGCTCAGATTCATAGGAGGTCATCAGCAGATTTACAGGAGCACTCCATTATTTCGGAGGTCCTGTTTTGATACATTATTTTGTATATATACATATGGGCACGACGGGGTCCTGTCCCGTCCTTATGTCATAGTACTCTAGTACAGGCTCGTAGATACGTATGTGTGGGTAGTAGATGTCCTATGATGACTACATTATATATTCTTGCATATTGTTTTTGCAACCGTAAGGGCCTATATATATATATTGCTTTGAAGAGTATATGTGTTCAGGTGGGGTATGATGATTAGCATAATGAGTGGTGCTCGGTAGTCAGCACCGGGTACCCGTCATGGTCCCCTAGTCGGGTCCTGACAATGGAGCGCACTGACCACTGCTAGATAGAAGTCCTACTAAGCTGGACCACCTGTCGGTCTACCCGAACCTGTGGGCATGAACGTAGCCCCCTGAGCAACGGGGCGTCAGTACGGATAATGTACTGAGTATGAAAGGCATAAGAACAACATATATATGTAAGAATCATGAATAAGATCTGAACTCATAAGCTGAAATAACTATCTGCATGTACTTGTATGAACTCGTATCTGCGTGTATCTGCATAAATCTGTGTACCTGACAATGCCACTGTGGGTGCATAATCTGCATGCTCATGCCTATCAATGAAGGTCATACATCTATATATATGCACGTGTATAACGCCTGATATATGTGCGTGTATAACACTTGTCAAGCCTCTATGGCATCCCATCATAGCATATCGGCCTCTCTGCGGCCATCATCATATACATGGCTGTGGTACGTGCAGCCCGATCCCTATATCAGCATCATAGTGCACCAGCTGATCAGGTGGTAATACGTGTATAATGCCTATCCCTCTTCTCATACCCCACATATATCTAATATTCGCGTATATAACGCTTTCTAATCACGGGTCAATGTACATAGATAAATAATGAATGTAATGCATGAATAAACTGTATACATAGAGCTGGATACATAAAACTGGACCCATGAACAGAAGGAATAGTCATAAACGGGGTACATGAACATCAAAGACTGAGGTACTCCTAATGCTTCTAAGAGTAGAGTAATATGGAAGCTCGCTTACTCGCTTGTTGGCTCATATCATAGGATCATGCCAAAGGAAAGAAAAGATAGCCTGAACATACCTTGAAGTATATCCAATCGTCCAAATTCTACCTCTTGAACTTGTAAGTCTACAATTAAAATAACATAGGCCTTAATTAGACTATTTACCTCACTTAATAACCATCTTTAGATACATATAGAGCTTAACGATTGTAGACAATAATTTCCTTGTAAGCTTACAACTCTTCAACCACCCATTAAATCTAACATCAACCACAATACCCACAACAACAATGATAACACATATATATATCAAAATATAATTAAATCCATTTCCAATCATCTCTTAAAATAATCCCAAATCACTATCTTACCCTTCATCAACTTGCCACTTCCATAAGTATCCTCTCTCTACTTAAAATCACTAAAACTCCTGATAATAACTTAAATACAAGGGTAGAAATCATTTGCATACCTTGACGGACCTAAGATTCCAAGGATCAACTTCAACTCCAACTTCCTAAGCTTTCCAACTTGAAGAAACCCTAGAAACAACCTTCTTCTTCACAAGCTCGGGTTTACGGGGTTCGGATCTTGCCAAATCTCCACTAATATGATATGAAATGTTAGGAGAATATATATTAGGGTTTCTCTGATTTGGAACAAAGGAAAATGAGAAATAAAGCCGTGGGTCATATATTTATACTTGGAAGTTAAAAAGTTACAGCGGTGGGGTTCGACGAGCGAGTCGACGACCCGTCGACGTGTCGACGGTCCGTCAACGTGCTCCGACGACCTGTACCTACAGATTCAGGGCTGCAGAAGCCCATCAATGCAGTATTAACAATAGCCCGTCAATATTTCGACGGCCCCATCGACTATGACTGGTGTCTGCAAACTTCTCCGGTTCAGTTCAGATCGCATAGATTCGATTCGTTCAACTTCTAGTCATGTAAATTGCACCAGGAGTACCTGTTGTTACCTTTGTACATGGGGTAAGACACTTTCTACCTCCAAAACTCAGGCTCGGATCTCTATTCCAGAGGCATACCCGACTAGGAAACCATAGGTTCCCCTACGACGAAAAACGAGAAGTGTAACACCTCGAACTTGATGGATTAGCAAATCTGAGTTGCCAATTACCTGAAGGTCTTTCACATTCATGTCAAGAGCTAAACATAGATCCAAGACACAGGTTTCGTATTCAGCCATGTTGTTAGTGCAATTGAAACTTAACTTGGCCGCCACTGGATAATATAGGCCTGATCTGAAACCAAGACGGATCCAATCCCTAATCCTTTAAAATTGACTGCTCTATCAAAGTACACTTTCCATCTTTGATTCGTCTTCACCTTCCTCACCTTCAATTGTCATTATTTCTTCATACGGGGTACGTAAGTCCATAAAGGTACGGGATTGTCATCTACCGGGCTACTGGCCAATAGGTACGCAATGCCTTCCCTTTGACCGCTTATGCACGTGCGGGACGTCTTGAATGTCGAACTCACTTAAAAGCATTTGCCATTTGGCCAACTTCCCTATGGGCATGGGTTGGCGAAAGATGTATCTTAGTGGATCTATTCTTGAAATCAGATGAGTTATGTAGGCAGCCATATAATGTCTCAGATTCTGAGATACCTAGGTTAGAGCGCAACACGTCTTTTCCACCAAGGAGTATCTGGATTCGCAAGGTGTGAACTTTTTACTGATGTAATATATGACTCTTTCCTTCTTGCCTGTCTCGTCGTTTTGTGCTAACATATATCCAAAAGCATTTTTTGATACCGACATATATAGTAGCAAAGGATTTCCCGGCCTTGGTGGGACCAAAATAAGTGGATTTGACAGGTATCTTTTAATTGTGTCAAAGGCTTTTACGGCAATCTTTCATCCATTTGGTTGGAGCATCTTTCTTAAGGAGCTTGAGGATCGGTTCTATGTTCACTGTGGACTGGACGATTATGCGTCCAATGTAATTCAACCTTCCTAAGAAGCTCATAACCTCTTTCTTCGTTCCAGGCGGTGGAAGCTCTTGGATTGCTGTGATCTTGGTGGGATCTAACTCGATACCACGACGACTGACTATAAACCCTAGTAATTTTCCAGCAGGCACTCCAAATGCACATTTTGTAGGATTCAACTTCAAATCGTACTTGCGGAGTCTGTCAAAGAATCTTCGTAAATGCTCAAGGTGGTCCTCACCTACCTGGGATTTGATGACAACGTCGTCCACATACACCTCAATTTCTTTGTGCATCATATCATGAAAGACGGCGGTCATTGCCCTCATATAAGTAGCACCGGCATTCTTGAGACCAAAAGGCATTACCCGGTAAGGATATACTCCCCATGGTGTGATGAATGCCGTCTTTTGAGCATCTTCTTCATCAATCAATATCTGATGATAGCCTGCGTACAATCCATAAAAGATTGCACCTCATGCTTGGCGCAATTATCAATGAGTATGTGAATATTTGGGAGCGGGAAATTATCCGTTGGGCTAGCGCTGATGAGATCATGGTAGTCTACACAAATCCTTATTTTTCCATCTTTCTTTGGTACCAGAACTATGTTTGCTAACCATGTCGGGTATGGTGTCACCTCAACGACCCCCGACTGAATCTGTTTTTCTACTTCTTCTTTAATTCGAATGCTGACATCGGGCTTAGGCTGCCTGATTTTCTGTTTCTTGGGGCGAATCCTTCGAGGATTGGCAACCTATGGGCAACAATATTCATACTCAAACCTGTCATATCCGTGTATGACCAAGTTAAAACATCCTCATACTCTTTCAGCAGGCTCCGATACCCTTCTTTCTCAGCTTCCGTCAAGTGCACATTATTTCTAGTCTCCCGTACCACCTCCTCACTTCCTAGATTAACTGCTTCTGTTTCCTCTAGGTTTGGTGTGGGTCTGTTCTCATATTCTTCTTCGACATCTATTAACCCCTCCAGTTCAATTGTCACTTCTCCTTGATCGTCATTTTATTCATCGTCATTTTCACTTGCTTTGTAACATGTCATGACATTATTTGTGGCCTATGTATTATTACTGTAAAACATAGCATGGTTGTTAATTATGTAAAAGCAATCTCAATTATGTATTAATATACAGTCACATTAAAATTATATATACTTATATAGGTGAAGTAAAACGATTTTGTTTTATTGCAAATTTTGAGGCGTTTTCATTGAAATCTTAAAAAGATCAGTGCAAACGACGGTCCTGGTTCGGAATGGGACATCGAACCATTTCCATTATTAAACAACACGTAAATGAAAAGGTGATAAGTCGGGCCTTAAAGCCGACTTTCGCCATTTTTTCCTGAAAATGAGCATTCTTTCTACCGCAGAGTGAACAACGGGGTAGAAGTCCATCCACATATTGTCTCTCCTAGTTCAGCAGGGAGAATCTCTAATACTTCAAAGCATTCTTCAATGATGGTCGCGCATTCTCCTTCCAAAAACAGCGTCCTTAAACCCTCTTCTGGATCTTCGCCGTTGTGGCCTAATGGGCATGTTGTGAAGGATTGGTAGAGATGAGGGAATGGCTTTCTCATTTCAACGGGACCTCTCGGCCCATACTTTGTTTCCTCTTCTTCTGCGTAACATGGCTTATATCTAACCCCAAACCGGTATTTCCCATGTTTGATACCCACTGGTTCTTTGATTCCTTGCAAGTTTTTTCCCAGACCTTTCCCGAGTTCGAACCCATTCCTTATCATAGTGGTAGCAACCATTTTGTGGATCGGCGGCATATAGATATCTTCATCATCTCCCCTACATTCTATCATGGCTAGCTCAATAATGTGAAAATCAGCACCCGCTAGTGATCTCTCTATGACTGGTAGAGAGTTATCTGGATAATTGTGGACACTTTCTTTGCCGTAAATCATGACTTCCTGATCATCCCATATGAATTTGAGAGATTGATGTAACGAGGATGCTACAACTCCAGCAGCGTGCAACCAAGGTCGGCCCAACAACAGGTTATAGCTTGTTTTGATGTCCATGATGACAAACTCCACTACGAACTCTGCGGGGCCCATTTGTATGTGTAAATCTATTTCTCCAATCGGGTCGCTGGTTGCACTATCATAAGCTTTTACATTGGTCCGACTCTGGCGGATCTTGCCAATATCATACCCGAGCTGTTTCAGAGTTGTCACAGGGCATACATTCAACCCAGCTCCCCCATCAATCAGTACTTGTGGAATAACTTTGTCACGATATTTGACTGTTATGTGCAGGGCTTTATTGTGGGACTTCCCCTCCCTTGGTAATTCATCATCAGAGAATGACAGCCTATGAGCTCACATG
Source organism: Lycium ferocissimum (assembly GCF_029784015.1). Lineage (NCBI taxonomy): Eukaryota > Viridiplantae > Streptophyta > Magnoliopsida > Solanales > Solanaceae > Lycium > Lycium ferocissimum. Next base: position 64,997,094 of record NC_081352.1, read on the forward strand.
ACATACCCCACAATTTCGGCCAATGTTTCACTTGTAGTGCCGGCAGGTACTTGGACTTCATCCAAGGCTTTCATCAAGGCCAAACGATGTTGGGATGAACTGAGTAGTAGTGACATTACCGATATCCTTGCAGGAGTCTTATGCAGGTGCTCAACAATCGAATAATCCTTGACTGGCATTTGCCTCTAGAAATTTTTAACTTCACTTTCAGTTATCGGTATCTTCTGAGGGTTTTCGCGACAAGGTGCTTCGGGCACAGGTTCTTCTGGGGCGTAACACCTCCCTGACATGGTCATACCCTGAACCACAGCAGCTATTTCTTTATATTTATTGATTATCATTTGGTGCAGTGGTTTGATCATAAAGGGTTCATTCTCAATTGATCCTGATACTTTGAGCATGAATGGTTAGTTGTGAATTTGAGTGGCTGTTGAGGGGTATTTGAGCACAAAAGGCTCTCTTTTAGCTGTGGCAAATATCTCAGATCCCTTTGTCAAAGGGTCTATCACTTCTTCTTGCTCTTGTAATGATAATGAGGTGACAGTGCTCTCTAACCCTTTAATATCTGGACAAATTATCGCCGGGCTATCTTCCCATTCATCACCTCTCTCTATCATGTGAATTTGATTTCCTCCATGCTTTGGGAGCGGATTTGTGTCCATATTTGGAGGTGTTGGCTCTAAGATGAGCTCACGATTGTAAATCATGTCTTGTAATTTGTGCCTTAGGTTTATGCAATATTCAGTGGCATGGCCAACTTGGTTAGAATGGTAGGCGCAAGTGAGATCTGGCCTGTATTATCGATCAATGGGGTTAGCAGGTTTTCGTGGGACAGCGCTTATTCGCCCGTCATCCCTTAGTTTAGAAAATAGACTTGTCCTTGATTCTGGCAAAGGAGTGAATGCTCTCATAGGTTTCATTTGGGGTGCCTCGTAGTTTGCTGGTGGCGGCTGGTTCTTGAAAGTTTGGTTTTGCGGAGCTTAGTTATTAGGTGTTGGCATTCGATAATTTGGTCGTAAGGTTTGGTTGCTTGGTGCTAGTATTTAATAGTTTGGTTGTGGAGCTTGGTAGCCGAGTTATGCGTAGCACAGAGTCATTGGGCTATATTGGGGCGAGATGGTTGTGTAGTTGGTTGGTGGAGGTGATTGGTAGCTATCTGAATTTTTATAGGTCATCTCTTTTCCTTGGATTTTTGGACTAGAAGTTTTAGAAACATAGGCTACGTCTTCTCTTTTCTTTTTGCCACTCATGGTGCCAGACGCACCTGATCTATTTAGTACACTAACAATCCTGCCATTTTTAAGGCCATCTTCGATATCTTCCCCTACAACAACTATATCTGCGAAGGAACTCCCTTTCATAGTTATCATCTTGTCAAAGCAATCAGCTTCTTGGTACCTTATGAATGAGGCTACCAGCTCAGCTTCGGTCATAGGAGGTTGTAAATGTGCCGCTTTATCTCTCCAGTGACTAGCATATTCTCGGTAGGTTTTAGTCAATTTCTGATGAATTTTTTCTAATGAGAAGCGATCAGGTACATTTTTCACATTGAAGCGGAATCTTTCCATAAATGAACTTGCCATTTCTTCCCATGTTTTCCACCGGCTAATATCTTGAGAGATGAACCATTCCATAGTCGTTCCTGACAGATTTTGACTAAACAAACTCATAAGCGGGGCTTCATTTTCGCCACTTCCATCCAACTGGTCGCAGTAAGCCCTTAAGTGGGCTGCGGGTTGCCGACCCATTGAAGTGATCAAATTTGGGAATTTTGAAGCCTTCAGGCAGACCTAAGTCTAGATGGATGCACAGGTCAGAGTACCTCAACCCTTCTTTCTTCTTAGAGCCATGCTCCAGCTCGGTAATTTTCTTCCCCATCTCCTTCTCTATTTTGTCTATTCTTGCTTCGAAGAACATTTCCATGTTTTTCAATTCTGGCGAAGAGTCAATATGGGTGACATGATCTTGAAAAGTGACATTTGGTTGTACGGGATGGGTCACTGGAACTCCTGTTGCCCAAGGGGCTTGATAATCATTTGCGTTTGTTGCGCGGGCTGGTTTTTTAAAAGCTGGGGTATGGTGGGAAGAGCTCCCCACATGGGTGGTATTTCAGCGTAGTGGAGTCTAAAAGGTAGCCCCAGTCTGGGTTTGAGGGAAATGATCGGGAATTGGTAAGTCTAGATTTGGGAAAGTGGGTGGAGGTCCCCTAGTCTCAACATTAGTGGTATTTTCTTTCTCGGCCCTCAGGCGATCCACTTCTTCTCTGGCTTCAGCCAATTGTCTCATTAGTAGACTGACAGCCTCTTCTAGAGGCATTCCAGCTATGTCCGTTGTTGGGGTACCTTCTACTAAAGCATTTATGTTTGGTGGTGGAGTTTCAAGCATGTTTTCTTCTTGAGGGTTTAAGGACGTTGCGGCAGCTTTTGATCGAATGACTGGTGCCAGCCAATCGACCGCTGTCTCTAAGAGAAAACAACACAAAAGCTTTCAAGTTAGCTTTTGAGCAGATGAAGTATCCTCACTTATTCCCGGAGCTCGCAGGTAATCTAAATTCCTTACTTGATTGTGTTGATCTATGAATGAATTGTGTGTAATACCTACAAAAGAACTCCCCTAATTGTTTGTAAAACCCGTAAGGTCACTTTAACATTCGAAGACGAATGTTCTAAAGGGGGGGAGGATGTTATATCCCGTATTTTGAACAATGGGACTACTTGAGTGAATTATGAGAAGTTAGGGACAAGGCTATCCCGAGAGACTCTTGTTTGTTTTAAAGGCTTAAATTGCGCATGATTTTAATGTCTTGAAAATGTTAAGGAAACACTTGGAGGAATTTTCCATTTTTAGTAAGTATGCTATTTTGGGAAAGTTTGAAAATTCAAAGAAAAAAAAAATAAAGAAAAATAGAGGCATGGTGGCCGGCCACTTAGTAGTGGGCCATGGCCACATGGAATTATTTTGTGTGTTGCTACTTAAAGATGACTTAGTCATCTTAAGACTCATTTTTCACACTTAGCAAATTCTAGAAAAATCAAGAAAGGAGTTGGAGAAGAGAGAAGAGGGGTATTCGGCCCTCTCTTGAAATTTCAAGCCAAAGATTTGTCCATCAAAAAAATAAATTCTACAAGCAAACTTGCTAATTCAAGGGCGCTAAGTAACGTGGAGTTGTTGTTTCGGACAATAGTTCGCTCGTTTTCTCTAACGACCAACTTGGGTCAAGTTAAGGAGTGAAGAAGAAAGGTGAGTTTAATCTTGTTTTCTTGTGTTATAGATGGTTTATATGTGTTGTTGTGTGCTAAAAAGGAAGAAATTCATGATAGGAATGATGTTGAAGTTGGGCCGTGCATAGTAGGTTTGGCCGTGTGTATGTGTGTTGAAGTATAAGTCATGTATTAATGTTAGTT